>NW_012105720.1:1534774-1543006 GCF_000951045.1 Mandrillus leucophaeus | reverse complement strand
TTAATTATTTGATAATGCATTTATATAATTGAAATCATTATACATTTATGTAATTGAATCATTTACAGATATATTTTTAAAATTATAGGTCATGTTTATTGAAGGAAGAATTTTGCATGTTATGTGATGGCCCAAATGATCTCTTGGTAAATATAGGAACTCTGATCAAAGTTACTACCACCATTATACTTGCCATCACCTCCATCAACTCAAAGAGTTCCTGCTATAAGACTCATTTTCTAGAAAAGGAAAAGGAACCTTTTAGAGGAAACCAAATCACTCCATCTTTTATGGGCTTTATAAACAAGAAATTAAGGAATCCTTATCATTATAGTTTTAAAATGTGGAAACAATCAGAAATGAAACCTGATAGTTTTCAAGTCTGTGAGCCTTTTTTAAAAATTAATTTACATGACTGCTTGTAAAATTTTAACCAGGACATAAAAGTCACTTAAATATGTTTCTTAAAAATTTCAAATGAACTTCTTCTAGGACAGGACTATAAACCCCTGGGGTTGAAATATGGTTCAAAGTGTGCTGTTGTAAGTCTGAAGTTTCTCTGCAATGTATTGTTTTAAAAATTCATGCAGATATAGTATTCTGTTTTGTATATTTTTTGTTTCAACATAAAAATACTGTTTTAAATTATTCAACGTAGGGTAAAATTGGACATTCCAGGAAGGTTTTCTTGTGGTTTGCCCTTAATGTTGCCTAAGACCCTGAGTGTGAGCTTGGGCAAGCCTTTATGTTGTTCATAGTGGCTGGATTAAAATGAAGGGATTCAAGTGACTTTCTAATATTCATATATAAGTTTCTGAAACATAATTGGGAAGCAAATTTTTTGTAACTAGTCTCTATTGGAAGTTTTCTGTATAAAATTAGATATGAATTGGCAGTGATAGTATTTTTTCTTTTTTTTTTTTTTGTTATCATGTTTCATAGTGAGGGTGAAATATAAGAAAGACTGCAGAATAGAGGAAAACCCTTTGAAGTAATGAGCCTGGGTGTGATGCTGGTCTCACTGCTTTCTAGCTTTCTGAGCTTGGGCCTATTGTTATTACTTTACCTACAAAAGAGCTTTGATTCTTCCTCCGTAAAATGGAATGGTACTATCTACTACATTAGCCTGTTGTGAAGATGAAATGAAATAATGCTTTTCTCCTGATCTGAGCCCTCCCTAGTGTGTTGCATGTCACAAGGCTTCTGGGTTTTGTAGGGTTGTTCCCCGGCTTTAAACACATACTTTCTTCTATAAATCCTAAAATCATACTGTTTGAGCTAGCTCTCTTGTGTTCACAGTATATTTTTTCTGACCTTATAGATAATTTTATGTCTTATACGTGGTGAGTTATTCTTCTTGCATGTCCTTCTGTGTGAACTGAGCATTACTGTAGATTGAATCCCCTCTGACCTACTGTTTTCATCTTAGCCATCCTGCTTAACTGTGGAACGTTGATATATGGTAGTCGTTAAAAGCTACAGTGGAAAAACTGTTTTGAGTATTGTGTTACAAACTGATGTGAGACATTTTGGTTCTGCACAACTAGTAGGTTCTTTTGCTTTGGTGAACATTTCTAACCTCCAATAGTTAGGGGTGATTTCTTACCAGATTACAGTGAAAGCAATTTATAGACTTCATTCCATTTCACATAAGTGTTTTTATTAGCAAGAATGTAAAAACAAATATACAACCTGTCTTAAAAGCCCTATGAATTTCCCACTGTCTGCCCTTTTAGGTGCTCTTAAGGTGCACATTACATGATAGTTTTACCTGTGGCAATTGCAACCACATTCTATCAGGAAGATTTTGTTACCTACATAGAGTTGGGTAGACAAGAATCCATTGGAACAGAGACTATAGGTAGGGTCTTTAAGAATCAAGCCTAAGATGCCAGCCTTAATGGCACAGTCTACCATGCTCACTGGATCTTTTTTTTTGTTTTTGGTAATAGTTTGAGGTTGACAGAAAAATTGCAAAGATAATACAGAGCTTTAATATGCTTTACCCAGTTTCCTCTATTGTTAGCCTTTTACATTGCCATGGTATATTTATCAAAAGTAAGAATTCAATGTTGGTACATTACTGTCAACTAAACTTCAGACTTTTCCCCATAAATACCATTTTTTCAGTTCTAGAATCAAATCTAAGATACCACATTGCATTTAGTCACTAGAGTTTTGTATCATGTTCATGGAAGGAGGCAGTCCACACATCTTAAACTCTGTTAATTTCACTAATGAAAACTTATCTCTAATATCTATAACGCCTACGATTACCATCACCAGTGTGGACTGGAGGGAAGATCACTTCCTCTGGGAGTGTAATTCTCTCGAGACAATGTCAGTTGATTACCCCTGGAGCATGTCCCAATTAGAATGGAGATTAAAACTAACACAATATGATTCATATAGTTCTCGTATTTTAAAGTAAATGCCAGGTAATGTAAGTGCCATTACACTTACTTACTTGGCTTAAACATTAATTTTTCCCTTAAATCTAATTACTCCTGTGACCCCTGGAAACAAAGGGAAATGTCAGAAATATTTGCAGTCCATGAATCTGCATTTATCCTTCTCCAGCTAAATGTTTCTGGGAAGCTTTTACCTTTTTGCCTTCAAGGGTGGACTGGCCTGATCTCAAGAGCTAAGAGGCAAGAAAAAATTTTTTTTTCTAATATAAAGCATTACTTTTGTTTAAGCAGTTTTTTTTTTAAAAAAAACAGAATTTCATACTTATATATTTTAAGAAAGAAGAAGGTGTTCATTTTCTTCAGAACATAGATGGGCTACCATGCTGATATTATAGCTGAAGCAAGTTGCTAGTGCTGTTTTCTGTTTATTTATTTATTTTTGGTACAGTTGTTGAGTACATTGTGGGAGAAATTGATGACAATGGCTTTGCATGCCTGCTCTTCTGGTGAATCTATGAAAATGGAATAGGGTGGCAGAGGGAAGTCAGTGTCACGTGAAATGGGGAGTTTCAGTCCTAACTCCACCGCCTTCTAAAGGTTTGAGACTGGACATGCTGCTTCGCCCTTTCCCACTTTGTTTCTTCACCTATAGCATGGAGATAGCGATAAATACCTCCTCAGAGCTGAAGGTGACATGAGCTGAGATGGTCTATGTAAAGCACTTACACATATGCTAGCTATTATTACTATTAAATGTGTTGTTTGGGCAATAGTTATAAATTGAAACAATTCCAGTTCTGAAGCAGACATCTACTGAACTGCAGTTATTAAGCTCTGGACATGGCACTAGAGACGCAAAGAAAGAAATGACATGTTCAGGTTCTCAAGGTTCTGCACATAGTAGTGGAGACAGCCACCAACACCGTGGGATACTGTGGGCCAGGCCTAGCGGAAAGACTGGTGAGGAGGCAGAGAAGGCTGCTTGCGAGAGGCAGAGATACAGAGAGGAGACCCAGGTGGGCAAGAGGGCAGCAGGCACTGAGCTAAGGCCAACTTTTAAATTATTGAGGGACATTAGGTCATATCAGAGGGGAGTGAAGGATCCTGTGGAGCTTCAGAGTACAGAATTCTCTAAAGGGGTTCTTTAAGGTGGTGCACAGAAGCCTTTTGTAAAGTGAGCCATCATTACTTAGCTCTTATCTTATAAATTTGGTTTTAGGCATCCCATTTCCCATAACGTCAGATTCAGATGCCACCGCGTGGTTTTGTGTTGTTTTTATATTATATTTTATTTTTAATCGCATTTTTGGATTATAAGAGACCTGTAACAGCATCACAAAACTTGGAAAACAGAAAAGGAGGAAAAATACCTGCAATTCCATTGCCGTGTTAGTGTAGGGGATTTCTGTCTTTTTTCATTTAATCCAAGATGTATTAAAAGCTTTCTTTCTCCCCTTCCTATTTATGTTGCTAAAATTTGATTAACACAAACATCAAAGGACATCTGAATTGTAAAGTGCATGGTCTTTAAGGGGCATTGAAGGAAGAAGGGGTGTAGTGTGAAGAGATTGTCCCATGAGGTTTTTACCTGGGTGATGCTTTGAGGTGGAATTAGGGGAAGTTATGAACCCCCAGCCTTTTTTTAGCAGTAGCTGCCCTCCCAGTCACTGGTGAGCTGCTGTGTCCTGAAACTCTGGGGAGGTTGAGTTGGGGTGGTTCAAAGTAAGCATAATTTAGCAGAACAATTTTCCTAAGCTTTTACCTTATGTGAGTGCCGCCTCTACTATTGATTATCTAATATTTTTGTTCTATTTACTCACTTTTTATTTAAGAAAACATTTTAAAAGGTAACTTTGTACCATTATGATATGATTAAGACAAAGTAACTGTAACAATCTTTACTGTGAAAACAAAACAATGTCACTGACTTCTAATTGGATACTGATACTTGCCAAAGGCTCTAAGCTAAATGTCTGCTCTTTGTTAAAATGGGAGATTACCAACTGCCAAAGATTTATTAAAGCCATCTTACCATTAAATACAGTAAAACTACTGAAATAAAAATTTTATATAGTGTTGTCATTTCTTTTTCCTTTTTAAAATTTTATTTTTAGGAACCTGTGACCATGGTCTTATTGTATGGTAATTTAGTTTGAAAGTGATTTAGTATAAAGGGTATGATTCTTCTCTAATTTTCTCCTTAGAGTATGGTTAGTTATTATCCCAAGAACCCTCATAAGGAATTAACATCTTTAGTATTGAATATTTAGAACTTCAAATATTGGTTTAGAAATCTACCTTAGAGGATTTAATGAGCTTGAGGGATATTAGGAATAGTTTTTCATGCACGAGATGAGTGCCTCCTTGTATGAACGAGCGGTGGGAAGCCTACGAGTCACTGTAGTTTCACCAGGACACTGGCTTATCCCGCCATCAGAACACCTTGGTGTCTCTCTGGGAGTGAGTCTGTCAAGTTAGGTAATGGCAGGAAGAAATTGGGACTTTCTAGACCTATAAAACAGATTTGGTGCCTGCTGGATAATGTATGTACCTTTGGCTGAATGTAATCCATGACTTGATATCTTTGTAACAACTTGCGAGGAATGGGATATTTTGCCTGGTAGCAAGCTTGTGAGGATTGGGATATATAGCCTGTACCTAGCTTAACTGATGCTTACTCAAAGACCCAGACGTCTTCTGAACAACTCAGCTTGCAATGACTTTCTTGCTGTCTGTTTCAATGTAATTTAATGCCTAGTCTGTTACCAAGCAACACATCCTGAATTTTGGAAAATATGGCCCTAGGGAAAACTATGATTGCATAACTGGCTGGTTTCTAGCAGTTTGAGGTAGATCAGTATTTTTCAGTGAGGGACTAGTGTTTCTTTTATTAAATTTTAATTCCTGATACCTTGTGGACTGATACTGTTAATTATCAGAAAAATAAAATAAGAGCCAGGCATACAAAATATAAGCCCAGACTTTTTATTATTTGATTCAACAGACAAAATTAAATTTTATTATGTAATACGAATAAACATAGCATAAGAAAAAAATACAAAAATTATAATTACCAAAACTGTACACATGTTCCTTGAAAGTGTGTGTGTAGGCAGTTAATATAAAGAATTATTATTACATTTGTAAGTTGGTAAACTGCAATCATAGCTAAACAAATGGCTTTAAGAGAAATAGTGATTCCTTGTATGTTTATATGCTTTGAACATGAACTGTCTGTATCAGTATTTAAAGTTTTTCATGCTACAGATGAGCTTGCTTCCTGCTTGTTAAGTAACCTAAACCATGTTGGAGTGATGGTAATGCTACTCACAAGGCATAATCCAACCTACAAATATTTTAGGCTTTTGTTTTGTTTTGTTTTGTTTTTTTGAGACAGAGTTTTGCTCTGTCACCCAGGCTGGCGTGCAGTGGTGCGATCTCAGCTCACTGCAAACTCTACCTCCTAGGTTCGAGTGATTCTCATGCCTTAGCCACCCGAGTAGCTGGGATTACAGACGTCAGCCACCATGCCGAGCTATATATATATATATATTTTTTTTAATTTTTTAATTTTTGTATATATATATATTTTTAGTAGAGAGGTGGTTTCGCCCTGTTGGCCGGGTTGGTTATGAACTCCTGACCTCAAGTGATCTGCACATCTCCGCCTCCCAAAGTGTTGGGATTACAGGCATGAGCCACCACACCTGGCCTAGGTTTTGTTTTAATAACACTCGTAGTGAAACCAGTTTTGTGGAGAGGATCTTAACAGGAGTGAAAGAAGAGATTTTTAAAGTAACGTCAGCAATCACAGGATATTAACTTTCCACTTTTATTCAAAGTAAAGGTATTATTTTCAAAATTAATCTTTCATTCTCAGTAAACAATTTCAACAATATTGTAGTAAAGAATTTGTTGAAGAAATAAATGATTTCTGGGTGTGATACCCTTTTGTGTTATAGCTGGAAAGGGTTGCATGTTGTTACATGGTCCTGCTGCACATTACTGGCATGCAGCGTGTGCCACATGTGTTCCAACTGGTCAGTGACACGCTTGCCAAGCCAAATCCATGGAACATGAGTTTAGATGTCAGAGTGTCGCGAGATCCTTAGGGTGTTGTTTTGCCAGCTGGAAACCTCTGTTGGCGGCAGCACCTTCTGCCTGAGTTTTGTTTGCACCTGCTGGGCTTATTCTGCCCACTTGGCCCAGCAGCCTGCACTTGGCTTGTACTACCGGCCTGGGTCCCACACCTGCCAATGGCAAGTCGGGTGCAGAGCAGCGAGAAGTGTGTGGGTAAGTGAGCATGGAATCTGGCCACTGTGCACGGTCAGGCACGCTAGCTCCTGTGGCAGGGTGGGCAGCTTCAGGTGCCAGCACAGGTGCTGGCTCTGTGCGAGGCTGTGGCTGGACCAGATGTACTGCACATGGCTTCCACTGTGGGCACCTGTGTCTGGGCAAAGGGAATGCAGTGGTCCCTGGAAGCTTGGAGATGGCAGGAACTGCAGAGCCCCAGAGAGGGTGCCACAGCCCTGGCTTGGGGAGCCTCTAGGTCTGGGATCCCTAAAGGGCTGCAACTCTTCTCTCCTTCTGGACCCGTAATGTGGTAAGCAGGGGTGTATGTTTCAGCCCTGTTTGTGTTACAGCTCTTTTAGTCCCACCATTTGGCCGGTCCCAAGTTCTTGTCCTGCATCCAGGAAGAATGAGGTGTGCTGACAACTGGAGGGTGAGCTTCACTGAATGGCAGAACTGTTCTCAGGAGACCCAGAGTGGGTAGCTCCTTTCTGCAGGCAGGTCGTCCCAACGAGGGTCCAGCTCTCCTTGGAGAGGAGACCCAGACTGGGTAGCTCGTGTCCTCAGGTGGGTTGTTCTGTCATCTGTCCAAGTCTAGCTGAGTCTCAGATTTTTATGGACTTCAGAGGGGAGGGAGTGCATGCGGATTGGTCCATGGGTAGCCATGGGCATGCCTGGAAAAAGCACCTTAAGTTCTCATTCCGGTTTAGGGAACTGACAGCCTGGCTTCCAGGCTCCAGGCTGTCCCTGGCTTGAAGGTGGGACTTCACCAGGGACCCACCCCTTTCCACCTAGGAGTCCGTCTGCCTCCTGCTGCTGTTCATGGCGCCCAGGCTTTTCTGCTGAGGACTGCCTGCAGGCCTGTGCCGAGCCACCCTCAGCCCCACTGTGGTCTCCTCCTGTGCTGGTTGGTGCCCAAGTCTGAAGGGGCCTTTACAGACTATACAGAGGCGACGGGGGCCAGGTGTGTCAGCGCTGTCCCAAGTGCATGCACACCCGGCTGGGTTGTGACGGTGCCCAGGCTCGGCCACAGCTTTGCTCTGAAATTGGAGTGGACACTAGAAGCAGGGAGAGGCCAGGCCGTGGGAACAGGTACTTCTGAGATTATGGGGTTGGGGAGCTTCCTGGGCCCCTGAGAGTGCAGGGAAGCCTGGGTCTGCAGCCCTTGATGGGGTGGCCAATACTGTGCCTGGGAGGGCGAGGCTCCTGCCCCTCCAACTTGGAAGTGGGTGAGACTCCGGCCTGTTGCTGGCTCCCATCGGCTCTGGAGTGGGCAGCCCCAGCAGCACCTCCCCCGCTGCCACCTGCTTCATGGCAGTGGCCGCTCCAGATGGGCTGCTGCTGCCATCAGGGGCAGTGTCCAAATGCTAGAAAGGTTACTAACCACTTACCCTGTATTTCTGTACTTCATGGACCAGTAGCAAACTGTTTGCCAACGGGCACTGGTCCATGGACCCCTCTTTGAGCACCACTAGTGTGGATGATCCCTTTTATCTGCTCTGTCTCTTCACATGTGACTTATTTTTTCCCT
>NW_012105720.1:1530111-1533204 GCF_000951045.1 Mandrillus leucophaeus | reverse complement strand
TGGTGGGCCTCAGATTTGCTTTATTTGCCCTGTATAGTCTTTAAAAACTGAAATGTTTCACATGAAAATATTTTCAGATGTCTAGCTTCTCTTTTGAAAGCCTCTTATGTTTGGCCCTGTGGGTCCTGCATTCCCACGTGGCCTGTCATTGTGATGGAATGACAATGACATCCTGCCTGTTTTCCAGGTCTCCACAGGTCTTTTACAAAGGCTGTGCATACATATGTCTTCATTCACTTTCTTCACCTGCTTGGCCTTGTGGGCAATGAAATTTGTGACCTCTGGCGTAGAGTAGTGTGTTAAAATCTTTCCTGCTCCACAGAACGTGCAGTGAGCATGCCTTAGTGAGGGACACTGTGTAAAAGAATCCATCAGTTTGCTTCATTAGTAACATCATAAATCCTGTTAGCAAGGGTGCCAAGTTCCTGAATCACAGGGCCTGCTCTGAATGGCTAGTTTTTTTCTTTACCACTTCTCCCATCCTCCTGTGCCCTTATTACCCTTCTGGCCTCTCTAGAAACCTTGTTGTATCAACCTTGATTGTTTGCCTGCCCCTTAAGACTCTGCCCTTTGGATCACACACTTTTCTCATGCAATACTAACCTTGCGATGCCCCTGGGTTTGTTCTGTCTTCCTTGTTCAGGAATATTTCCTCATAGCACTTTTAGTTTCTTTAATAACATCTGTCATAGTTTGTAATGATATATTTATGTGCTTATGTATTTAATACCAGACTATAAGCTCTGTGAAGATCCACCTCTGCTTTGTTCACCAGTGAATTTTCAACCACTGCTATTGTATCTGGCATACGGTAAATAGGAACTCACATATTTGTTGGATGACTGAAATGAAGGTATCAGTGAAGTAGGCTTGAGGGTAGGTTGTGGAATTTATTTATACCTCTGCAGTACACAATGCAGCATTCAATCTTAAAGTCCATTTCTACCTTAACGATTCTAGCAAATGAATGGAAATATTGATTGGTGTTTTGATAAGATCATTTAATTATATTTTTTGAGGTTGTGGTTTCACATTTAGGAATTTAATATTGTATAATTCCCAAAATATTTATTGTACCTATATGATTATCAGTCAGGTTACAAAGTTTAATTTTTACCTGCCTGGCCTGGCCCACATGGTGAAACCCCGCCTTTGTTAAAAATACAAAAATTAGCTGGGCGTGCTGGTGCACACTTGTAATCCCAGCTGTTTGGGAGGCTGAGGTGCGTGGATCACTTGAACTTGGGAGGAGGAAGTTGCTGTGAGCCAAAATCACACCACTGCACTCCAGCCTGGGCCATAGAGTGAGACCCTGTCTCAAAACAAACAAACAACAGCAGCAAACCCAAACAAACAAGAAAAAAACCTCAAACAAACAAACAAAAATTCTAATTCTTAGAGATTTTTCAGTAGAGTGGGGGAGTAGTCCTCATAGTCCTCACTACTAATTGCTTGTCGTTATAATCCTGAGGGGAAAAATAAGTCACCCTTAAATTAGCTTCATACTACTAATTAAAACCACAGTGCTACACAATAATTAGAACTACTTCTCTGTAAGCTCTTCTGGGCTTTTGATCACACCATCATAAAAAGATAGCTAAGTAAAAAAATGATATAATAATTCCCATATTTGTGGAAAATAACAATTAAAACCCCACCTTAAAAAATCAGTGTCTTTAGTATTGGGGGGTGAAAGACTTAAAAAAAAAGGAATTATAACAATTAAAGGAATCTTCTAAAAGAAAACCCCACAACCTCGAGATAAAAGCATGAAGGCCTATAAATCTTCCCGAGTGTGTGCTCACATTCAGCATGAGTGGGAACAAAGGAGTGTCCCCACTAGATTTTCCTGTTTCTCTGGTTGATCTGGGCAAGAGTGGGTGGAGGAGGATACTGGTTAGACTATGAAATTCTTGCCAAGGGAGGAGTAAAGCTGGTTTAATGATTATACTTTTTCTTTCTTCCCCACACCACCTCAATTTATTTTTCCTCTCCCCTGCCTGATGTAGTGGTTCTAGGACTGGTCTGCAACTACGAGTACAGAATTCCTAAGGGCCTGAGGGTGGTGGGTTGTGCCTTCATCCCATCTGGAAAAATTGGGACTGAGAGTGAATGCAACCATATTGCCTGGTGGTGAAGATGGCTATGTAACCTTACCCCATCTGAATGGGAGTGGATGGGGGAGGCACTTGCTAGACTGGGATTGCTGCCTGTAATCTAGACTAGCAGCACAATGGTGGATTCTCATGTTTCTTCCAAAAGTGGAAAAGTTTGGCTATTAGTGGAGAGAAGGAGGAATAGCAGTGAAGGGTTAAGAAATGAATAAATAGGTTATGAATTGAGGGGAGCACAATATTACATTACTACCTTGAAAGAGGCCCAGAGCAAGGGACTATATTGTCTTTTAGCTCACTTATTCTACATGCCTGAAGGAGTGAAGCTATGTGTTTGCCAAGATCACTCCTGCTTTTGGAACCTGGCAGGATTGAATGGAAGCCTGCAAACCTGAGTGGCCTCACCCTGGGAGTCATTTTTACAGTATGATGGACTGGACTAACTGCTAATGATAGAATGGGATTCTGGTAATGTGATACTATCTTTTGAGTTGTATGTCCTTTTTATTTAAGGGATCCAGGTTCAAAGACTAGGAGTGGACTGTGATACTGTGAATTTCATATTTGGTCTTTGTCCTTGTTTCCTGACATACAATTTCCAAAGTCCTTGGGATCCCCAAAGTGATGCCTTTTTGTATGCTAATGATTGATTGATACCTGGAAGCCCCTAGTAGCTTCAGGATAGCCACTGGTCACCAGAAAAACAAAGGCACTATTAGAAGATTGGGACTCCCACCCCACTCGTTGACTTCCAGGGAAAGGAGAGGGGCTGAAGGTTAAGTTGATCACCAGTGGCCAATGATTTAATCAACCATGCTTACATAATGAAGCTTCTCTAAAAACTCCAAAGGTCTGGGTTTGATGAGCTTCCAGATAGCTGAACACATGGAGCTTACAGGAAGGTGAAAGAACTCATCTGGGAGCCAGGAGGGTGGCACACTCCCACTCCACCGTTACACAAGTGTTAGCACTTGGGACC
>NW_012105720.1:1527147-1528368 GCF_000951045.1 Mandrillus leucophaeus | reverse complement strand
CAGTGGCATGATCTTGGTTCACTGCAGCCTCCGCCTCCTGGGTTCAAGCGATTCCCCTGCTTCAGCCTCCCGAGTAGCTGGGATTACAGGCACACGCCACCATGCCCAGCTAATTTTTGTAGTTTTAGTAGAGACAGGGTTTCACCATGTTGGCCAGGATAGTCTCAATCTCTTGACGTCAGGTGATCCACCACCTCAGCTTCCCAAAGTGCTGGGATTACAGGCATGAGCCACTGTGCCTGGCCTTGTTTTTTCTTTATTCATTGTTGGTTTTGTCTTAATTCTTACTGCTCTCTTGGTTTTTAAAATTACTTTAAAAGGTTTTTTTTTTTTTTTTTTAAAACAGCAAGGTGTGCTTATTAATCTAATTTTATTATTATTATTGTGAGCAAGTCCTTAAAAGCCTATTTAAGGCATGATGGAGCTGATGTCCCTGTTGACTGATACATAAGACTCTTTGGAGTCAACCATTCATGTAGGCAGGAAAATAAGACAGTGGAATGACAGTAACATTGTATTAATAGTTTTACAGATATAGGTAGAGCTGTGTTGGGTGTGGTCAGAGATGTTTTTAGCTTTGTGGTCTTGAGTACCTTGCTTAATCTGTCTGCACTCATTATTTTTTTTCAGCCGGAAAATGTGTACACTAATTATGGTTGGTAAAGTTTTGTGAAGAGTAAATGAGATAATCTATGTAAAAAGCATAGTTCCAGAGTCTGGCAGACATGTTCAAAAACTCCTTCCCTAATATTGAGCGCATAATATGTAAGGTTTGATCATACACTCTCTGTCCCAAAGAACTCACAAATAAACAATTAATTCAAGTCCAAAGAGATATGTCACATAAAAGAGAAGGGTCTTGAATTCTTGTGAGAGTGAGGGCTGACGTAGAGGCTTGCTGAACTCTAAAGAATAGACTGGTGGACTGGCATGGACCTGTTAGCATTTCCTTAAATCCCATAGCGTTTCCCTGGTAGGTAGACAGAGGGAGAGAAAGGAGAGTTCACTCCTATGATGATCATGTGAGGCAGCATCCCTGCCATGTGTCCCTGCTTGGAGGGACTGAGTGGGCCTCAGTCAGGAGGATAATTGCGCAGGTGAGCCAAGGTGAGTATGTACTGCATCTCTTTGATTGGGGTTGGGCCTAACAGGGTCCCGGCACCTGTAGTTAGCGAGTCACGGCATGGCCTCCGCCAGTTTTTTTTTTTTTTTTTTTTTTTT
>NW_012105720.1:1522880-1524149 GCF_000951045.1 Mandrillus leucophaeus | reverse complement strand
CAGGATGCATTTTTACAGAGTAATAATTGTGGTTATTTGAAAGCTTAAGATGAAAATATTCATAAAAGAGATTCTGAAAGGAAAGAGTGAAGTTTTCTTCAGGGATGGGGACACTGGAGGAGGAATGAAAGAAAGAAATGGGGGTGCTCATCCCCTGCTAAGATGCCTAATTGGGGGATGAAGTGATGGAGCAAAAAGAGAGAGTGGAGGAAGGCTGGGGAGCCCCTGGGAGTGATTTGCATACTTCACAGATATTAGTGGGAGACTGGGATGAAGGAATTAAATCCGCTCAAGAACCAAAATACTGTTCTTTCTTATTATACCCCCACCTACTCATCCTACACACAACTCTCCGCACACACTGAAGCTTTTTATAATCCGTGAACTTTGAAAGTCAAACATTTCCTGCTCATCAGCTGCAGCGAGCATCCAGTAGCTTTCTGTGGCCAGCTCTTAAATGGTGATCTTGAAGAAAATGTTTAATGGTTTAGTTTTCCAATTTGTATTTTAGCTGCACCACAGGGAAAGATGGAAATACTCAGCCTGTTTGTCTTGAGCATGCCCAGAGACTGATGGATTCAGGTTTCTATATTTGACACAGATGGTTTATTAACTGTTCTTTTCTCCCTTCTGCAGTTGTAGTAAAGAAGTCAAAAACAGGTTAGAAAAAGTAGGTCAAGAGTGTTAGCTGAAGAAAAGTAGTGTATTTATGTCTCCTAACTTTTTTTTTTCCAGAAAGCAGTACTCTTTTAAAGACAGTTGAAGAAGGATAAAAATACTGTTTCAAGTAATCCAGTCCCCCACCATATGTAAGTTGTATAAATGGCATAAGAAAACAATATTTAAAACACACTAGCCTATTATAAAAATTTCCAGAACAGTTTGAAACAATGAACGCCTGCTTCCAGAGCATATTGGGGTTGAAGAGGAATGTTAATGTCACACGAGAAAAATTAGCTGGACCAATGCTTTGGTGGACTGCTCTTCAACCATCTGACCATTGGTTGGTGGTAGAAGGAATCCCTGAACTTCCCTTAGTGCTGGAAAAGTCCTCAGTAAATATTCATTGAATGAATTAATACATACGTATTTCCTAGAAAGTTATCCACCTGGGTTAGAGATCCAAATTTATTAGTATAAATCTATACTGTTTTCTTGATAAGGATTAGCTATTATGTCCCTTTATGATTTTAAAGAAAACCCTGGTTTTACTTGCATGTTTCCTCTTTTGAAAATTCAGACCAGCCTGTGATTTGTCTGCTTTATTGG
>NW_012105720.1:1512811-1521155 GCF_000951045.1 Mandrillus leucophaeus | reverse complement strand
TTGGATGCCCCCAGATTACAAGCATTTGTGTTGGATTTGACAGTGGGAGTCCCTGGGTTGGTGGCTCTGCAGTTGGAAATCTCACAAGGAGCACAGTAAAGCGTATGGTGGGAAAAGTACTCTACTTTTAAAAATGTGGAGGTTTTGTATAATTTAATAAACAACTTTTAAAATGCTGCTGCTTATGTTTGAAACTTTTGTGTTTGTGTTTCTATCCCTCTGAGATAGGCAGACCTGGCCTGGAGCAGAATCTTAATAAATATCAGTTGCCTTCCACCTTTTTTCTTGTTTCCTGTCTCCCCTCCTGATTCTGCTGGGCTGTGTACTCTGCTGTTACGGGAAGACACCACTCCCTGCCACAGCAGAGTAGGGGCCTCTGCCGTTTCCCTTCCTTTTGCTGCTGTTGGCTGACTGGGTGAGGGGAACAGGAGGGCAGAAGGGGTAGGGGGATCGCTCAGTAGCATCAGCATCAGGACAGTATGTGTTTTTCCCTTGTCCCTAGTTCTTTTTCTGCCCTTTCCTCTCAATGTGGCTCTTGACTGACACTGAACAATCTACCTCTGCCTGTAGATGAACCCACTCCTGCCCATAGATCTGAGCAAGAGGCCCTTCCCTTTCTCTGGCCCTCTTCTATCTTGCCCCTCTGCATAGGGCAAGCAGTCCATAGGCCCAAGGGAGTGTGTTCACCTGGAGCCTGTGCCCTGCCCATGGTACTCTGGGATATAGGATTTCCATGCCCAAAAGCCCCAAGCCTGTTTCTTGGGGTTGTTTGGGGTTCTTTGTGGGGGTTCCTATTGGGGACAAACAGAGAGGCCAGTGTACACACTCTCAGTCCAAAGGGTTGTCTAAGGAATTGCAGAGATGTGAATGGAATTTCATGAGCTGGCACAGGTGCCCATGATTATGTAGAGGTGAGGCCCCTTGTGTTGCTGGATGGAGCTAGGGATGGAAGGAGAAGGGTACCTGTCACCTCCAACACTCCTGCATTCTGATCGGAATTCTCAATTCAAATCTGGCCTTTTAGGCCATTATGAAGGTCAAGGTAGAAGAATAGAGCATATTTATCAGCTTAATTTATAGCCTTTAAATACTTAGCCATAGGGATTTGGACCTCCATATGTACTCTTTGCAAGTATGAGGGGTAGCCCTGTGTAAGAACATTGCCCTTGCCTCTTCTCTACTGCCTGGTGGTATTGGGAAGAGCAAGGCTGGGTGAAGAGCATGCCTCTCCCACCACACATCTGCTCCATTGGGCGGGACCATCCATAGTTGCTCTTACCCATTGTTGTTCCTTAGAACCATGCCTGACACGTAATTGTGGAAGGAAGAAAGGAAGAGTCATAGGATCTGAGGAGTAGTAGAAGGGAGGGAATTAGCCAGAAGTAGAAGGGAAATACTGCTACCATTGGAGTATGAATATGTATAACATAATCAATCACGTTGGAGTGTGCATAATGAATTGCATTGGAGCACGATTATGTGTAACAAACGAAAGCCAGCTGTTCCAAGATGCTCTCTGATACTAACATGAAGTTTGAACTTTTTGTGGAATTTAGGGATCCTCAGTTATGTGAATTTGATAATATGTTGTTTGACTTTGTATCTGTAACATATTTTCTCTCTGAGGGAAGGGAGCTCCACAACAATATTTTAATTCAGATTTTCACTTTAAATATCCATTCTAGGATGATGTACAGTTCAATTAGGTTGGAACAAACAAACGAACAAAAATAAAGTCCGGAACATAAGGTTGGTTAAATGAAGACAACGAATTAAGAAATACATTATAAAAAACTGTTGTAATTGCTTTTGATCATTGATCCTGTATGTTTTAAACAAAATGAGAACATTATATTTTTTGACAATTTTTTGCATGTAAATACCAGCACTATTTTGAAACCATTTCACAAAATAAACAAAACTATCTATGTGAGCTGGATTCAGGGGAAGTCCAAGCTTTCATACTAAAGAACGTTGAACTCAACATGACTTGAGTGATTGTAATCTAAGCCATTTGTGGGGATTGGGGGACTGTGCGAGAAGAGAACGTAAAGTGAGATTCATCCTGTGTCTTTGCTGCTTTTTGGGAATGAATGATAGATGAAGGCTTAGGAAAATGTTATATGCTGCTTTTATTTAGGCTTTGGAAAAGTATGGACTTGAATGCTCAAGAGAAGTGTAACCATTCATGTTTCCAAACCAAAATATATTATTTTTCTCTAAAATTTAATTAGAAGTAAGCTTAAGTCACTTAATGTTTTGAACTATGACAGTACTTGTAGATTTAGGTATTGAGAGTCTTTAACTTCTTAAATAAATATTTAAAAAAATCTAAAGCAGGAGAAACTGTGCTATCATAAATGTAATTGCAAAATACATGGAGAACTTAGGCTTTTGGTTCTAATTTGAGAATTGGTAGATTTTCCTTAAAAAAAAAAAAAAAAATTCTTGGCCAGGCATGGTGGCTCACGCCTGTACTCCCAGCACTTTGGGAGGCTGAGGCAGGCAGATCACTTGAGGTCAGGAGTTTGAGACCAGCCTGGCCAACATGGTGAAAAATACAAAAACTTATATTTTTGTAGAGACTCCCACGCCCGTCTCTACTAAAAATACAAAAATCAGCTGGGCGTGGGAGGTTGCAGTGAGCCAAGATCGCGCCACTCTGCTCCAGCCTGGGCAACAGAGTGAGACTGTGTCTCAAAAAATAAAATTCTTTTTGTCAATTTCTGTAATTGTGGCATCTCTGCCAACTGTCTCTTTAATACAATGCAACATTTAAAAGGCAAGTTTCACAGTAAAGAAACCAGTTTTTAGAAAATATTAGTCACCTTTAATAACTTACAATTTAAAAAAGTTATTCTGATATTTTAGAGTTTTCATAAAAAAGATAAAATGTATTTCTGCCATTATAATCAGATTACTATTACATGAAAATTCTGTTATTATTACTTCAATTTCTGAAAAGAGCCACCTTCTGGACCAGAATTAAGTAAGTCTTAATCTTTAATCTTGGAAATGATTTAAGGCTGGAAAATAAGGAAGCCCTCCTTGTTGGAATCTTGCCTTCCATCTGGGGGCTTTGTTTCCCTCCAATCAAGCCTGCCTTGACCATAGATTCTAAAGTGTTGAGTCCTGGATAGGTGACTCATCCTGTTGACGAGATGGGGTAGAGGATGAAAGGAAGTAACGGGAATACAACAAGAAATGTAGGGACCATGGTTGTCCTTAAAATCCAGTGTAGTTTAGATAAGTTGTTTTCAAATGCTGTTCTGAGACAATGTTTTTATGGGCTTCGAAAAACATGGACAATGGACTGACTTTTTATGAATGCATAGGTTATTCAACTTAAGGAATTAAATGGCAAAATGGTGTTAATTGAGCTAGTTTTCAAAATATCATTGATAAAATAAAAGTTAGTTACTTTATTTCGGTCTGCAAAATGGTTTTGGAATTTTATTGTTCTTTGAAACTCAAAAGTTTTCCATTCATGCTTTTAGCGGCAGCAGCAATTACTTTATTAGCATTTACTCTTTTTTTTTCTAGCAGTGGTAATTGTTTCTATGCAAATTATTTGAACTGCTCACATCCTTTGATGGTGTAAGATTGCACGTATGCATGTATGCATGTATGCATGTATGTATGTAAGTATGATGAAGTGGTCCAACATGCTGCTAATGCTTACAGTGTCTGGAAGTCATGGGATGGGGAAGTAAACTTTGGATTTCTTCCCCTCCCCTCCCATAAAAGCAAAAAAATTGATATTCACAGAGTTGGATCTACTCAAAAAACTTCAAGTTCTAGAGTTGTTTAGAGCATTTTCACATGTATCATCTCATTTGATTCTTCTTGGGGTCACAGAGGTAGCATCAATCATTTGAGAATTTTAATTATGAGCAAAAGGTTTATATAATCTTTCTTTTTTTTCCTTGAGGAGGAACATTTTTGGGGATGCTTGAGATTGGAACAAAGTATGTGGTAGAACTTTATGTAAAATAGAATCTGAGACTCATTATTCCATCTGCTGTCATATGTGTATAGAAAAGAGTAGGAATGTAATACACAAGGGAGGTTTGTTGTAACAAAGTCAGGTCTCTTTGAAAGGTCATACAGCATAGTCATTAACTCAGAATGATTCAGAACAATGGAGTTAAAAGAAATGAAACCCCTGAGGAAAAGAACTTTCTGGATGACCTTGAGTTCTTTAAAGGAGGTGTTGAGGGTTTGGTCAACATTGATGTTTTAGTTTATAGTAAGTAGTTTTGAACTAATTTTTTTCCCTTTTAAAAAATGCATGCATTTTAATACATTGTCAAATCTTAGAGTGAGAAGTAAGTCCCAAAATTTAATCGAATATGAAAATTTGCAGAGTGGCAGACCATAAGTTTGCCTTTGAGATGGTTAGCAATAAAGATAAAATGTGTCTGGAGCTATCTGTAGAGGCTAAGAAAAAAGTTAAGCCCCCATGTAAATAGCTTATTTCCTAATAAGCTCTTCTGAAGTCTTTACAGGGTCACCTGCTTTGAAACTGCTAGATGCGGAATGCATTTTTTATATTTGTAATGTAAGTTATTTACATTATCAAGGCATGTTTAAGTTAGGAAACCAGCATTGGTTAAAAAAAGAATGCTTAATGCTGGCAAACGTCCAGTAGAACGAATACTTTCATAACTTGCAGTCAGAATGAATTTAAGCTTTTTTTTTTTTAAAGAAGTTTGTCAATATGTAAAAAAGTTTTAAATATATTACTTGCCTATTTCCATTTCTTGTTTCTATTGTAAGAAGTAATCATGTTACAGCCCAATGGGTTCTTCTTGCCCACTGCCCAAAAAAAGCCAATACACTGAGACAGCGGGTATTGCAGCAGAGAAAGCGTTTAATAATTGCAGGGCCAGCTAAGCAAGGAGATGGGGGATATTTCTCAAATTTGCCTCCCTGAGAATTTTGAGGCTAGGGTTTTTCAAGGATAGGTTGGTGAGCAGGGGGCTGGGGAATAGGGAAGGCTAATTGGTTGGATCTTAGATGAAACTAAAGGGGGGGGGTCAAAACTGTCTTCTTGTGCTGAGTCAGTTCCTGGGTGCATGTTACCAGTCTGGGTGGCACCAGTTGGTCTGTTGGAATGCAAGGTCTGAAAAAAAAGCGTTAAACACTAATCTTAGATTTTACAGTAGGGATGTTTTCTATAGAAGTAATTGAGGAAGTTATAAATCTTGTGACCACTGGCCATGTGACTCCTGTTAGTAAGCAGTTACAAAAAAAGGCAAGTTATAAAACAATGACTGGTTAGAGTTTCACTATACCTACGTCTTAGCAGAGTTTAGTCCTCTACCGTAAACTAACCCTGTGGCCTTTCATTAGTTTTACAAAGGTGATTTCAGTTCCCTAGCAAGGAGGGGATTAATTTTGGTAAGGGACTATTAGCATCTTTGTTTTAAAGTTAAACTGTAAACTAAATTCCACCCATAGCTTGGCCTGTGTGCAGGTATGAGCAAAGACAGCTTGTGAGTTTAGCAGTAAAATGGAGTCAGTTATTTTATATCTCTCTCACTGTCATAATGTTTGCAAAGGTGATTTCAGTCAGAAATCCATACAAATTTCTATTCATAAAGATGTTCACCATGATATTGCACAGAAAAATAAAAAAGGGACCTTCGAGCTATTTCTAATAGGAATGGTTAGAAAAATTATGGTGTAGTCATGCAATAAGATACTTACATAGCTTTTAAAATGACACATACTGGAAATTTTTTAATTAAATGAAAACAAGCACTTGTGTTATAATATTATGTGGAAAAAACCAGGCTCTGAGATTTATATAAGTTTCAGTTATTAGGAGTGACATTATCTCTTGTAGTCCAAGATGCTTTTACCTTACTGGTTAGTTGGTGCTGTCGGGGCCACGGAAGAGCTTTCCCCTTGGCCCCGTGAAAGTTCACTGAAAAAGCAACTCTCAAAAGGCAGATTAACTGGAGAAAAGGCATTGAGGATTTATTTAATGAGTATACATAGGGGGCTTTAAAATGAAGACCGAAAGATAGAGATGAAATTCTCCATTTTCATGCTTAGGTTCAACAAGTATGGACAGCCACGTAGAAATAGGATTGGACAAAAAGAGTATGATCTAATGTGAATGGACTGAGTGGGGAAACCCAGAAAGCCCTGTCTGTCTAGATGCTTCTTGCCCTCTGTGAGCAGCATTCCTTCCTTCTGGGTGTGGAGCAGGACGTTTTATGTTTAGGTAGTTTCTCTATGGCTAGGTTTTGCACAGAAAGGTGGAGGTAAGTTAGGGTAATATTTTTAGCTTTTTTGGCTGGTGTTGGGGAAAAGGGGTTCTGACTTCTATGACATGCCTTGTGGAAGAGGGATTCTAGTTTCTATGGCTAGCCTTGGTGGGGAGAATGGGACTGAGAGATAGGAACATAGGAGAAGGTCAGAGAACCTTTTGCTTCTAAGGCTGTTGCTAACGCCTTCATTTGGGGTATTGTTTTTTGGATCCTGACAGTGCATTATCATCGCCTAATACTGGTCTTTTAATTCATTCAGTTAAGTCAACAATCTCCCCTCTACTCTCCCAGATATTGAGCTGGTCCTTGAGATACAAAGATGAATAGCATAAGAACTACAATATTTGAATGCAAATTTAATATTTACTCATATTTGTTTACTAGGAAGCTATAGAGTTTTAGTCAAATGTCACAGCCTGGATTTCTTTCCTAGGTGTAATGATTTGTTTGCTTTAGGAATCAAAGTGGTACAAACTAAAGTTCAGCAGAAAAGAGGCCAGGAAATACAAGTTACCTTAGGAAATCTTAAGTGGATGACTTGGTCTAAACGTTTTTAGCATGCATATTTTGGGGGAACCTATAGATCTTAGAATTGAGATTTGAGAGTAAAATTTGATATACTTTTTTTTAATGTTGTATTCACATTTCTCCCTCCTTTGGGCTCCTAAAAACCAGTCCTGCTTTGATTTAGTCTAAATTATTAACTGGGAGTGGGTCTGTCTCCCCCACTTAACTGAGAATTCCTGTAAGGCAGATACCAAGACTTAGGTGCGTTTTACTCATTTTTTTCCCCCCTAGTTTTTCATAGTGTCTGGCAAATGGTAGGTACTCATTAATGTTTGGAAAAATGAATTAGTGGTATAGTTATAGTTAACTGCCATGATATAGAATAGATGGATGGAGATATAACGTTTGAGTAACATGGCCTCCACAGTGCTGTCATTCTTCTGCAGTGAACTTTTAGAAAGAATATTTACTTCTCTTTTACAGGCCAGCGAGGTTATATAGTATTTCATACCTACTATCTCACAAGGGCTTAGCAAATTTTAGACTAATTATAAAGCAACATAAGCTGCTTGGAAGAAAAGTGCTTGTATATCTGAATTGGAAATTTGGTTATTTTTAATTCTAGTGGGAGTTCAATAGCAAATGAAGAGTGAAAAAGGACTTAAGATTTGGATGAAAACATGCTGTAAAAGGAATATGAGCTTTATGTGTGATAATTATAAAAAAGTGCTTGAGATTAGTCATCTTGATAGAATATAAACATATGAGAACTACTCTATATGTATGCATGCATGTATAAATGTATGTACTATATATACACACATATATGGAAAAAGCTTATCAGTGTTGCTCATATCATTCATATCAACCCAGCATACTGCATTTGCGATTAGTAAAAAGAAAATACTATCAAAAACATCAACAAATCTTCTGAGTCTTACGTTTCAAATACAGTACTAGTCTCTGAGGCCGCCATGGCCCAAGGACTTATACAGCACACACCTGCGTATGCGTGCGCGTGCGCGTGCACACACACACGCACGCGCAAAGGTAAAGTTAAAATGTAAGCTGTAGAGTTTCAGCCAATTTTTTTTAAAAGCAGATCTAGAATTAGTATTTTCAACCTCTGTACTTATTGAAAACTCGTGTGGTCAAGCATAAGATGGGAAGCAGATCATTTTATAATTAGAATTTCTTATATTTTAAATAAAAAGGCTGATGTTTGGAAATATAAAAGATGCTCATCTTCCTTTCCTGCTCTAAAACCTTCAGTGGCATCTCTTGCATGTAGAATGAAGTCCAAAATCTTCTTTGCTTTTTTTAACCTCTATAGTCTATTTTATACTTTCCGCCCACTGCTCAACATCATGAACTGTACACTGCAAATTCACCTTCCCCGGTTTTCTGTCTCTGTCTATCTGCTAAATGTGATGCCAGCTGCCATGTGCCCTGTGCTAAGAGTCTTACATATATTATCTCATAGAATCCTAATGGTGACTGAAAGGTAGTTGCAGTTATTCTCATTTGGGTTCATTATTTTGTCCAAAGTCATACAG
>NW_012105720.1:1481509-1511011 GCF_000951045.1 Mandrillus leucophaeus | reverse complement strand
TATCATCGCCTAATACTGGTCTTTTAATTCATTCAGTTAAGTCAACAATCTCCCCTCTACTCTCCCAGATATTGAGCTGGTCCTTGAGATACAAAGATGAATAGCATAAGAACTACAATATTTGAATGCAAATTTAATATTTACTCATATTTGTTTACTAGGAAGCTATAGAGTTTTAGTCAAATGTCACAGCCTGGATTTCTTTCCTAGGTGTAATGATTTGTTTGCTTTAGGAATCAAAGTGGTACAAACTAAAGTTCAGCAGAAAAGAGGCCAGGAAATACAAGTTACCTTAGGAAATCTTAAGTGGATGACTTGGTCTAAACGTTTTTAGCATGCATATTTTGGGGGAACCTATAGATCTTAGAATTGAGATTTGAGAGTAAAATTTGATATACTTTTTTTTAATGTTGTATTCACATTTCTCCCTCCTTTGGGCTCCTAAAAACCAGTCCTGCTTTGATTTAGTCTAAATTATTAACTGGGAGTGGGTCTGTCTCCCCCACTTAACTGAGAATTCCTGTAAGGCAGATACCAAGACTTAGGTGCGTTTTACTCATTTTTTTCCCCCCTAGTTTTTCATAGTGTCTGGCAAATGGTAGGTACTCATTAATGTTTGGAAAAATGAATTAGTGGTATAGTTATAGTTAACTGCCATGATATAGAATAGATGGATGGAGATATAACGTTTGAGTAACATGGCCTCCACAGTGCTGTCATTCTTCTGCAGTGAACTTTTAGAAAGAATATTTACTTCTCTTTTACAGGCCAGCGAGGTTATATAGTATTTCATACCTACTATCTCACAAGGGCTTAGCAAATTTTAGACTAATTATAAAGCAACATAAGTTGCTTGGAAGAAAAGTGCTTGTATATCTGAATTGGAAATTTGGTTATTTTTAATTCTAGTGGGAGTTCAATAGCAAATGAAGAGTGAAAAAGGACTTAAGATTTGGATGAAAACATGCTGTAAAAGGAATATGAGCTTTATGTGTGATAATTATAAAAAAGTGCTTGAGATTAGTCATCTTGATAGAATATAAACATATGAGAACTACTCTATATGTATGCATGCATGTATAAATGTATGTACTATATATACACACATATATGGAAAAAGCTTATCAGTGTTGCTCATATCATTCATATCAACCCAGCATACTGCATTTGCGATTAGTAAAAAGAAAATACTATCAAAAACATCAACAAATCTTCTGAGTCTTACGTTTCAAATACAGTACTAGTCTCTGAGGCCGCCATGGCCCAAGGACTTATACAGCACACACCTGCGTATGCGTGCGCGTGCGCGTGCACACACACACGCACGCGCAAAGGTAAAGTTAAAATGTAAGCTGTAGAGTTTCAGCCAATTTTTTTTAAAAGCAGATCTAGAATTAGTATTTTCAACCTCTGTACTTATTGAAAACTCGTGTGGTCAAGCATAAGATGGGAAGCAGATCATTTTATAATTAGAATTTCTTATATTTTAAATAAAAAGGCTGATGTTTGGAAATATAAAAGATGCTCATCTTCCTTTCCTGCTCTAAAACCTTCAGTGGCATCTCTTGCATGTAGAATGAAGTCCAAAATCTTCTTTGCTTTTTTTAACCTCTATAGTCTATTTTATACTTTCCGCCCACTGCTCAACATCATGAACTGTACACTGCAAATTCACCTTCCCCGGTTTTCTGTCTCTGTCTATCTGCTAAATGTGATGCCAGCTGCCATGTGCCCTGTGCTAAGAGTCTTACATATATTATCTCATAGAATCCTAATGGTGACTGAAAGGTAGTTGCAGTTATTCTCATTTGGGTTCATTATTTTGTCCAAAGTCATACAGTTAGTGAGTGTTAGAGTCCTAACATAAAGGCAAGCTCTCCGACCAGAAGCCTTTGCGCATGCTCTCTGGCTTTTTCCCAGCATGTGGAATGCGCTTTTGTCTCTGTCTCTGCATGTCTAAATCCCACCCATTCTGCAGGCTGAGTTTATATGGAAGTTCTTCCCTAGATCTTTCCTACTGGTGGTCTCTCTTTCTCTGACCACTCATCACTCTACTTCTTTTTTAGAGGTATCCATCATCTTTCACAGTATATTATGGTATTTTTATGTTACATATTTCATCCTCCCCCTCCTTCCCAGCTCATAGAGTTTCTAGTATAAAGAATGATGACAGGGCGCGGTGGCTCATGCCTGTAATCCCAGCAGTTTGGAAGGCTGAGGCAGGTAGATCACAAGATCAGGAGATCGAGACCAGCCTGGCAAACATGGTGAAACCCCATCTCTACTAAAAATACAAAAATTAGCTGGGCATGGTGGTGCACACCTGTAATCCCAGTTACTTGGGAGGCTGAGGCAGGAGAATTGTTTGAGCCTGGTAGGCGGAGGTTGCAGTGAGCTGAGATCGCGTCATTGCACTCCACCTGGGCAACAAGGCGAGGCTCCATCTCAAAAAAAAAAAAAAAAAAAAGTGGTATATGTTACATTTTACCAACTTTTATTGATCACATACAAGGTGCTTGGTGTCAAGCCATGCCTGAGAGTTGTTTAACACTCTTAGCAGTGCTGGGTAGAAGAAATCTGCATTTTGCAGAGCAACACAGTAGGTCAATGATTGTTGGAGACCACAAAGTAGGTGCAACCTGGATTTGTAATGTGAGAATCTTGACTCCAAGTTTGGAGCTCTTTTCGCCATGTACAGAAGCCTTATCAAATGCTCAGTGGAATAGCTTGCCTCTGGGAAGCTGGCAATAAAGATCTGTCAAGTGATTAAACCTGGACCTGCATAACAGTCACCTGAAGTGTTATGCACGAAGAAAATGTCTTGGGAAGGTTCAGTAGTCTTAGACTTTTGGATTTCATATATTCAGTTGTGTATCTGACATCTTAAGTTTTACAAGTATCTTAAACACAACTATCCACCCTCGATTGTCATGCCTTCCCTATGTGCTCTGTTTTTGTAAATAGTAGTACCCTCCACCCAGTTGGCTGGAGGAATCTGGGAACCTTCCTAAATTTGTCCCTTCTGTAACTGTCCCTCTCCCTGCCTTCTCCCCATCTGATTGAATACTAGATTCTGGAAATTCTGCCCCTTAAAAATCTCTCTTGAATCTGTATCATCTTCCCTGTTACCTGGGGCCATTGCAATTGTTTTCAGGTTTTCTCCTTTCCGTATCATCCTCCATGTTGCTACTAGAATGCTCTTCTTAACATGATGATGTGGTCATATCACTTTGTGGCTGGAAATTCCTTTTCAGGGCTCTTCCCAGCCCCTGCCAACATATTAGCTTGACATACTTGTTGCTTTATGATTTGGATTCCAACTCCATCCAGCTTCAGCTCCTGCTGCTACACTGTTGGCAGCACAGAAACATTTTCCTGAACAAGTCCTGTTCTTGGACTTTGGTTCCTCTATGCTTGGGATTCCTTTCTCTTGGAATGCCTCTCCTTACTGGTGAATTCCTACTAATTCTTCAGTACTGAACTCAAAGCCATAACATCTGCGAGACAGTACTGAATCCTTGGAGAGACATCACACCCTTTTTGTTTCTAGTGCGATTTATCCTTAAAGTTGAATTGTAGTGTGTCTACTTACATGACTATTTTATCTCTTAGATTTTGAACAACTCGTCTTTGTAGTCTAGCACTGTGCTGGTAACCACTGAACAATCACTCAGTAGATGCTTATATTGGGAAGCCAGTTTCCAATGCCTAAAAAGGCTTCTTCTTCCTCCCGCAAATTTAGGAGCTAATGTTGACTATTCTATAAACCTGATTGTAATCTCTCACCTCCAGCCCCAAATTTGCTTTTTGAAAAGCATTCAAAGGACCTCGGAAATATTTATCTTCTGTCTTTGGCTTAAATCACGACCAATTAAGCCCTTGACAAAGAAGAGAAACACAGACCTAATTTTTTAAAAAATTGATCACTTTTAATTTTTGGTGAATCAGTCTACTTATTCTGTTTTTGAATGTGTTTGCTATGAGGATTACATCGTACAGCTTTAAAAAATATACTTTAAAAAAGGAGATAGATAATATCGAATACACTGACAGACTCAATAGTTAAAAACAAGTATTTTCATGAGTGGCAAAGATATATCTGAGTTTCTGTTTATGTCACCTAATTTTTTCTGTGCTTTTTGGTTGCTGTTGTTCTGACAGGGTCTCAGAACAGGGTCTCGGAGCCTGTTGCCCAGTCTGGAGTGCAGTGGTGCAGTCATAGCTCACTGCAGCCTTGAGCTCTTGGGCTCAAGTGATTCTCCACCTCTGCCTTCCTCATAGCTAGGACTACAGGTGATGTTACCATGCTGAGCTAATTTTTAAATTGTTTTTGTAGAAATAACGTCTTGCTATGTTGTCCAGGCTGGTCTTGAACTCCTGGCCTCAAGAGATTCTCTCACCTCAGCCTCCCAAAGGACTCGGATTACAGGCATGAGCCATGATGTCTAGCCTGGGTTATCCAATTTTGATCTTATTAGAAATAGGCACATTCTTCTGAAATATCCTGAATGTGCATATTTCAGTCAGCCATCTCTATTCTATTCCCCCTATAACTTTACAGCAGGGATTTTGTCTATTTATTTTTAAGACTCAAGATGTTTATTAAAGTTAACATCTCTGTTCTCTAACATCACAAACTTGAAAAGCCTTTGTTGTTTTTGTCAAAAAAAGCCTGTTGAATTTTGTTTATGAAATTTTTGTTAAAGTAGCAGCTTTTCCTGACTACTTCAAAGGTATGCATTGCAAAATTCAAGCTGATGAAGACAGTAAAAGATGTGACAACACTTACTTGCCACTACCGACGTTAATCTCTTTTGAGTACAGTTCCCCCCTCCCCACAAATTTTCTTTTAAATTCAGGAAAGAGAATACTTTGGTAAAAACAATGGTATCTTTGAATTAACACCTCAGAAAGAAACAAGTATTTCATATGGATTGCACTCCCGCCCCTTTTCCCCCCAGTCCTTTGTTCTCTGACTGAGAATGCATTTGCAGGAGAGTTTAATAACTTCAGTTTAATAATCTGTTCTTTAACAGGCTGACACTTTATGGACTATGTGAATTTTTTTTGCTATTTGCTCTTCCATAAGTTGTTGCAGGTTTGGCCATTCCACATGGCACTGGGCATTTTCCCTGTGGTTTGTGGGAGTAACTTACATTGGAGATTTTTAGTGAGGGGCAGGAGGTCACCGTAACTCTGTCTAGTGGCCTGGCATCATGGGAACCCATGGTCTGGACGACGGTCCAGGCTAGATGTTGATGTCTGTTGGGTAACAAAGGGACACTTGGACTTGCCCACCGTGGTGTCCCCTTTGTCCCTGGAGCATTCTGTGACAATCTGCAGGGTTTGCACTGCGGAATATAACTCTCAAAAATAAACGTTTGTTTTTCTCTATTTACCTTGCGACATTTTTGACTATGTTAAATTGTTTTGTAAGAGATTGTATATTTTTATTTTAAACATTAAATGGTTATGTGTACTATGTTTGAATCAAGATTTTATTTTAGACCTGATGTTTGAAGTATTCACTCAGATTCAGAGATATAACTTACTTGAAATCTTTTAGTTCTGTCACTATTGTATTCACTTTAAATGAAATCTTAGAAGAGCTGATCTGGAATTATAGTGCTTTGTAATTGTTATCTTTATCTTAGAAGCCAATCATGTACTTGGGAATACATTTGTTTTCTTTAATTATTATACTAGTATGTAGATAATTATAATATTGAGATTAGACTTGAGACCATTTGCAAATGATATCTTTATTATTTTAAGTTATATCAGCTATCTGATAACATCCTGAAAATTCGTTTTGATTGAGTGTGGTTGGATTTCTTTCATTAAAGACACAAAGCTCTTTGTTAATAAACAAATCAGTCAGAAGACTTAAACTTTCTGTTTTTTAATTTTAAATGTTAACATTCTAATATATATGTGTATACATACACACATATGTATGTATATATATGTATGTATATATTATTTTAGGCTTATCCATATATACACATATATGTGTGTATATATGTGTGTATATACATATATACACACACATACCCCTGAGTGTGTGTATATATACATATTTATGTATGTATATATATGATTTTGTATTTGTTTTAGACATGGGGTTTCGCCATGTTGACAGGGCTGGTCTTGAACTCCTGGCCTCAAGTGATCCATCTGCCTTGGCCTCCCAAAGTGCTGGGATTACAGGTGTGAGCCACCATGCCCAGCCAACATTCCATTGTATTTTACATTTGTTCAGTATAGTAGGAATGGAATAAACCTTATTTGTAAATGGTCTATGTATTCACACTTTTCTTACAACTTTATTGAGGTATGATTTATATAACATAAAACTTATGTATTTTGAGTGTGTGATTTGGTAGTTTTTAGTAAATTCTCTGAGTTGTATAAGCATGACTAAAATCCAGTTTTAGAACATTTTCATCATCACAGTAAAATTGCTCATGACGTTTTACAGTTAATTATTTTCCCAACCCCAGTCCCAAGCAACCACGAATCTACTTTCTGTCTTTCTAGATTTGCTTTTTCTAGATATTTCTAATAACTAGAATCATACAATATATGGTATTTTGGTTTTGGCTTTCTTCACTTAGCATGATGTTTTTGAGGTTCATTCATGTTGTGGCAGGTATCACTACTTCATTCCTTTATATGGCTGAATAGTATTCCCTTTTATGGACATACCATATTTTGTTTAATCATTCACTAGTTTATGGACATTTGGGTTGGCTTTTACTTTTTGACCTTATAAATAATGCTGCTGTGAACTTCCATATACAAGTTTTTATGTGGGTGAACATACATTTTTATTTCTCTTGGATAGATATCTAGGGGTGGAATTGCTGGGTTTTATGGTAAATGTATGTTTAACTTTTAAAGAAACTGCCTATTTTCCAAAGTGGCTTTTCTGTCTTGCATTTTCACCAGTATGTGAGGGTTCTTCTTGTTGGAATAACTTTTTAGAGTCTTTGAAATCTCATTTTGAATCAAATGAGAGCATCTTTGTGAATGAATTTAGTTTGTGCACAGATATGTCTCCTGTCGTTGTCAGGTGACAGTGTGGCTGCTTTCATGAGAAAAATGAAACAGAAAAGGGAGAAAAAATAAAATGGAGTGAAAGAGGAGCAACCTTTGAACAACCCCTCTTTTAATTTGTTGTTGTTTTGTTGAATTTGGGTTTAGTTGTTGGTGTTTCAGAGCTTATCAAGTGTAGTTAAATAAAATCCTTCCCAAGGAGGGCCAGCCCAGAGGGCAAATGGAGTTTGCCAGGCAGTTGGGCACCTCTGTTGTTTTTTGAGGGGTGGGGGTCCATTAGCCATCTCCCACAGTGGCTGAGTGTGGGAAGGTAAGGCTACTGACATCTCCTCTTGCTTTGCAGTGGTCATAGTGGAGAGTGGCATGGACATTATGCAGTATAGAGGAGCTCTCATGTGGAGTCAGAGTGCTTTGGCTTTGAAATTTGTCTCTGCCTCTTACTGTGTAGACTTGTTTAGGTCCCTTGGCCACCCCAGTCTTCAATGACCACATTCTTCTTGGTCACCTGGCTCTTTCCTCTTTGTAGTGTTCTCTGCAGAGGAACCTCAGATATAATAATGGAGGCTAAAGTGTCATCCACTGAACAGAAGAAAGTAGGGGACAGTGCATTCCCATTCTTTACCTTTTGCTGTGCTGCCTTCCCACTTCTCTTTGGGTTATTTCCTCAGTAACAAGACCTACTTCCCAAGGCTGGGGCCGAGTGGATGGGCCATCCTAGACTTAAAATGGCAAACTTGAGTGTGTGAAGGGTAAGCATTTGAAACAGGCTTGTGGTTTGCTCCTTCACACGCCAGGGCTGTTTTTGTTTGGAATTTTTTAGTTTAATGGTTTGAAGGAAAGGATTTGGAGTATGTTAGCCCTGTGGGACTTTCATTACAGAGTGGAACCATGATGTGGGTTCTTTTGATCTTTCTTCTGGTCACTCATTAGTCCCTGTTGAATTTAGCTGTGTCCCTTTAGCACACCACTGAACTATAATAGTGTCTTTGGGAATAAATAGCTTTGAGGACCTTAGAAGAAAAACAGTACTTTGTTGTAGAAAATGATAGCTTTGTTATGATAGGGGAGTTATATATCTCTCTCTCTCTCTTTCAGTCCTTGAAAAACCTCCTCACAGTTTCTAGCCTAGCATAAAAACAAAGCACTATTTAAAAATATGTTCAGTATATGCTTCTATAAGCCTACTAATTTATGACCTCATGCTGTCTTCTGATTAACAAAGCAAAGCAATGCCAAGGACTTATTACCTCTGTAAATTCCATGTTTTTTGAGATCTTTCTGTAACTTAAATAAGACTACAAGAATAAAAGGTAACTAACTCCATTTGCATTACTCCCAAGTCTCTTTTTTGTTTTAGTTAGTATATACATTTTAATATAGCATAGTATGTATAGGTAATATTTTTCCCTTTGCTTTTAACTTACTTCTATGTATGCATTTTATGCATGGAAGTTTTAAGTTAATGTTTATAGAATGCTTATTATGTAGGCACTGAGTTTCGTGCTATTCCCAGATACAATCTCATTTAGTTTCCACAATATCCTATGTGAGGCTAGATCCTATTTTGACCTTAAAAGTCATGGTCATTGTAGAAACATAGGAAAAGTAAAAATAAAAAAACTATATTAGGAATTCAGCCATTTAGAGATAACTTTCTGTATAAATTTTATTCCTTTCCCCCTTAGAGTTTTATGGAATCAGGTGTGTTTTATGTGGGGTGTGTGTGTGTGTGTGTGTGTGTGCGTGTGTGTGTGTGTGTATTCATTCTTCATGATAAAATTAGTATCTCATTGTATATGTTGTTTTGAAATGTGCACTTTGCATTTTAACAAGATATAGTGGTATAGTGGAATTATACCATATCTCCATGCCATTACATCTCCTTCTATAATATCACTTCAATGATTTTCCCTGCTTACTGTAAAGGGAATAAAGCTCATTATCATTCAGTTAGTCAATTCAGGAAGGTAAGGACGAAAGAGAAAGAACTGCTGTTTGGTGTCTATGCTTTGAGACTTTTTTTCTGGTCTCGGTCTCTTTTAAAAGAGCTATTTACATGTGGGTAGAAATATTTGTCAGAAATATAGTGTGACATATCTTAATTCTTACTGGTTTTTATTGTAAGAGGGGAAGTAAGTGTTATGTGGTTTTGAATATAAGAAGGATATGGTCCTGTTTCTTACCATACGCCTTTCAGAAATGGGATCATAATAGACACCTTGGAGAATATGAGCAAGCTGACTTCTATGCACGTAGATCCATTGCTCAGTGTGGTAATGACAGTCTTACTGAATATTCCCCAATCTTGGAATACGCACATACAGATTCTCATTTTAAAAAGGAAGCACAGTAAATGGAATTTCAAAAACATCGTAATCTTTAAAGCTATGTCAATTGTTAATTTGTAGTTCTAGAGCTATGCTTTATTCTTGTTATTTTTAACTAAGGTTTGTTCATATTAGCCAGCAAATTTAAAAATAGAAACGTCCTAAAAGACCTAAGAACTCCTGTTATAAAGATGTTGCATTCTGGACAGATGTCATTGATACCGTACCCTTGGGAATACTGCCTAGTAAATACGCTGATCTGATAGAATTACTGTTTTTATGTGGAAATTTTATCTTAACAACTATATCAAAACATTTGAGCCGTGAATTTAGGATCAGTACTACAGTTTTGAGATGGTTAAATTCATGCAGTCTTTGGCCATTCTCTTAGAAGACCATGTGTGTCAGAGTCAAATTATCTAACAAAGCATTGCTCGGTGTGGGATGTAATGTGAGGCACCCCTTCTGCTGGTGCTGTGACCAAATAGGCCAATTTCTTTCCCTGGAGAGTGGGGTGTGGTTACATGGCAGGGGTAAAGTCTCGGCATCAGCACACTGGAACATTAGTAAGCAAGGTCTGAATAAGGTTACATTTTCCCAGAAATAAACAGGGAGCCTTTCTGCATGAGCTAACTTGAGCATTATCACCCCGAGATTGGGGATGTAGTGATAATTACCCACAGCTCATGGCACCACTTGGGCAATAATAGCAATTTATTTAAATCCTTGTTACTTTGTTTGTTTTTGAGACAGGGTCTTGCTCTGTCACACAGGCTGAAGTGCAGTGTCAACAGCAGGGCCCACTGCCGCCTCAACATCCTGGGCTCAAGTGATCCTCCCACCTCAGCCTCCTGGTAGCTGGGACTACAGGTGGAAGCCACCATGCCTGGCTGATTTTTTTGTTTGTTTGTTTTGTTTTTCGAGGCGGAGTCTCAATCTGTTGCTCAGGCGGGAGTGCAGTGGTGGGATCTTGGCTCACCACAACCTCCGCCTCCTGGGTTCAAGCGATTCTCCTGCTGCAGCCTCCCAAGTAGCTGGGGCTACAGACACGCGCCACCATGCCTGGCTCATGCCTGGCTAATTTTTAAAAAAGTTTTTTGTAGTGACAGGGTCTCACTGTGTTGCCCAGGCTGATCTTAAACTCCTAGGCTCAAGTGATCCTCCTGCCTTGGTTTTCCATTAAATTCTTGTTTGAAGATTTAATATTAGCTCTGCTTTCCTAATTTTAGTGAATAGAGGTGAAGCTGCTTAAAATTATCTAAGCTTGTATTTGGAATCACATGGATAAGAGGTGGACACTGAGGATTTCTGTTCTTAATAATTCCCTTGGATGCCGGGTCCCAGTCTTTGTTACCACGTTAAAATATCATTCCATTCATTAAACCTCTCTAAAAATAGTCCAAGTTTGCAGTAATAATTAAGGGAGCTTCATTCCCTCTGTCTTCTTCCCATTTCTATCCCTTCCAGAGGAGGGCTACCACCCACACTCCGGACCCTTAGAGGAGGTTCAGTGTTGCCACTTCTTTATCTTTTCTGTTAGGATCACTCCTGTGTATAATGCTGGAAGAATGCATGGGCTTGAGGGTTTTCCAGAATCATAGTTTTTCTCTGAGCCCAGGGGTGGGGGGCGTTGCATCTGTAGCATGTGACCATGTGAAGCTTGGCCACCCTCCCTGTTCACTGACAAAATGAGAAGCTCTGTGTAACTGCTAGTCCCGCTGGCTGACATCAAGGTTAGGAAACATGCAAGCAGCTCAGCAGGGAGGCTCTGGAGAGCTGTGAAAATACCATTTAGTTTGCATAGAGAAATGTTATGACTCCATGTAAAGGCTCCAGCTAGAACTTCTAGAACATTTTCTCACGTTTAGAATTGCTCTTGGCCCTTCTGTTAAGCTTCCTTTCTTCCTTCCTTATTCATAACCTTCCTACCAGACATGTTCCACATAGCCAGAATCCGAATCTAGACTACTACCAGGCCCTTTGCAAAACCCACACAAATTGCCATGTTTCTCACACTATTTTTGTGAGGGATAGTGGGGAAATTATAGGTGCCATATTTGGTATTGGTAAGAGTTAGGAATAGTGTGATATGTATGATGAAAGCTAATTCTGAATTGATTCAGGGATTAACTTCCTGTGTTTTGAAAGTGTCTACCTCTGGAGTTGTTGGGACTACAGATGCACACTACCATGCCTGGGTCTCCCTTTTATTTTTCTAAGTGTCTTCCTCCCTCACACTTTTGATCACATTTTTCTTCTTTACACTCATTTTTATTGTTTTATGAATTACTTTTTTAAGCCTTGGCTTTTATGGTGATATATCATCTTATTTTCCTTATTATCATGTCTCTGGCCAGTTCCTTCCCGGTGCCTTCCTAAACACACCTTCCTCAGTCCCTTTGTTATGTGTTGACGTTTGCTGTGGTCTGGATATCACCCAAAATTCGTGCGTTGAAACTTAATCGCCATGTGATAATGTTAAGAGATGGGGTCTGTAGGAGGTAAGTAAGTCATGAGGACACAGAGCCCTTTCTGCTCTCTCACCCCTCTGCCTTCCACCTCCACCTGTGAGGACACAACAAGGCACCATCTTGGAAGCAGAGAGACATTGCCCTCACCAGACGCCAAACCTGCTGGTACCTTGATCTTGGTGGTCCAGCCTCCAGAACTATGAGAAATGAATTTCAGTTCTTTTAAAATTATCCTGTCTCAGGCATTTTGTTATAGCAGTACAAACAGACTAAGACAATGTTCTCCCATGTTTTGTCTTTGACCTGATATTTTTCTTTTTCTGGTTTCAGCTGTGTGCTATGCTCCCAACTCAGCTTCTCTAAGCCACACCTTTCTGGAGACCCCCACTTCAGTATTTCACAGATACCTCACACTCAATGCTCCAATGGAACTCATCTTTTTTTGACATGTTCTTTTCTCCAATGGCTCTTTCTCTTGTGATCCCACTCTTAAGAAAATGGGGAGTTGTTCTGGACTTCTCCTCCTCTCAGTAATCACCCTCAGCCCTGTTAGCCCTTCCTCCTTGCTGACTGATAACTCTGTCCTCTTCTCCCCTGCTCCCCTACCATACTGGGTTGATTCAGACTTGCCTCCCTTTTGACCTAGAATCCTGCAACAGAACCTCTAACAGTTTCATCTTGCTACCTACCCAAAGTATAGCCAGAGGGTTGCTTACTGCATTGAATCTTTAACTTTCATGCTTGAATCCCTCTATCACTTTCATAGTTTTCAAGATGAAGTTGAAAGTCCTGCCTGTACATTCGGAGTCCTCTATGATTTGGCACATGGAGTGAATGAGGTATGAACTTGCCACTCCCCCAGGTTGGGGAGGGTGGTGCCTGGCATGGGGTGTGTTAGGGAGTGAATGTATGAACCAAAATAGGTTGTACCTAAAGAGACTCAGTCTAGGAGATGAACGAGAGTCCTTTTCTGGAGACCCCTTGATTCCTGGGATGGTATTATTCAAGTCTATAGGGCAGTGAAGGATAAGAACAGGGATTTGTGAATTTGGCAGCTGGGAGGGCAGGAGCAGAATAGGGTGACTGTGAGGAGGGACCGCAGAGTGAATGGTGAACTCTGATTAAGTGTAGTCCTGCAGGCTTCAGGGTGTGCTGGGCAGCCTTGAGGATCACACTGTGTAAGCAACCTGAGGGAGATTGTGAGCAAAGTTATTTTAAACATGAATTCTAAAGAAAAAACTAAGTTTTGATCACTTAATGAGTGTGCAGTACATGGAGAATGCAAGAGGAGTAACCTAGTTCAGATATTAGAGTAACTGAGCTGAGTGGAATCAGCAGCAAGGTTTTAAAAAGTTCCTAATCATCTTAATAGTAATATACATGGAATGAGTGCTCACTGTGAACCAGGCACTGTGCTAAGCACTTCTTCATGCTGTAGCTCATAAACCTCCAACAACTTAAGGAAGCAACAACTATTATTATTTCCCATTTTAGAGAGAGGACATGAAGCCAGACTTACCTGGACCTTACCCCAATTTTTGTTGCCCAGTCTCAGAAGAGATATTTCAAATGAGAAAACGATTTCAAAGCCTGGACCCTTAACCATTACTCTGTCGTGCCTCTTTAACCATACATACATCACTATTATGACATCTAAAAATGAATGGTTCCTTAATTTCATTAAATATCTTGGTCCCATTAATGTCATGTTTTCCCCCCACCCCAAAAGATTCAAAAACCTTTCACAGAAGGCCCACACTTTGCAAGTGGCTGGCATATTTTTAAAGTCTCTTTTTATTTAATAAATGTTCCTCCGCATTGCAATTTAAGTTTTGAAGAAATTGAGTTATTTGTCCTCGTAGAAGTTCCCACAGTTTGGATTTTGCTGAATGTGTCCCTTATGGTTCGGTTAATATGTTTCCTTGTCCCCTGTATTTCTTGTAAATTGGTAGTTGAAACTGGAGGCATGAGCAAATTTGGGTTTGATATTTTTGGTAAGACTGCATTATACTTTAGAGGTGATGGTGTCTTCTCACTGGATTCTGAAAGTTTGTAGGAAAAGGACTGTGTAACTCCAAGGTACTATTGGTTTTCTTGAGAAAGATGTTTCTACTACTTAATGGGAAGGGTCTGGTAAACCTCCTCCCTGTCCCACCCAGCAGGGTGAGATGTTTTCCCTTTGTGTTCCATGGCAATTGATTCTGTAACACTTACCAAACTAAAGTGTCAATTTTCGTGTCTGTCTTCTCTATTTCAATGAGCATTCTTCATTCTTCAAGGGGTTGTATGATTCTTGATTTTTGTAACATGGAGCTTAGCATAATGCCTGGCATGTAGACACACAGATTTGTTAAATATCTATTGAGTAAATAAATTATTAGAGATTAATGCATTATGAAGGCATGTTTCAATTCCATATTATTGTTATGCTTGTCAACTTGTCTATATTGTCAGTATTTGGAGACTACCACCAGGGTTGGAAACACGATAAATAAGATTTTTTTTTTCCCAACTAGTAAATCAACACACATTGTGGATGTTGCTTAGCCTTTAAAATACTAGTCTGAAAATAATTTGTTCATTAAAGGGACACCTTAGTTTTCTTGAGGTAAGCCATTGAGTTGTAGCTGTTGGCAAAACTGGGCTACATTTGCACATTAGAGTTGTGGCATACCCAAGGACACTGAGAAGAAAACAAAAAGCCAGAGAAGCAGAGCTGGTGTTGTGATGTGTAACCAGTGAGTCACACAGGGCACCCCACTCAGAAAGGCTCTGCATTTGGGGCTCAGTGCTCTGTGGTTGCTATCTTGAATTCTTAGTAATTTTATTCTTGAATTTGTGATTTCGTAAGTGAAGTCCAATAGGACAGTGGAGCATGCGTCAGCAGCATGGAGCTCTGCCTTCTGTTGCCTCCTTGCCTCCCAGGACAGATACTCAGCGGCCAGCTCCCCGGGCCCCTGGTACCCTTGTCTCTCCTGGCCTCCCTTTGCCTCCACCGTCAAGAAACCACTATTACCCTCTGTCCCTAGTTGAAGTCTGGGAGCAGGGGGGTCAATGTCTGCTATGCATACCCTGTGGTATCTTGTTGTAGGCATGGTGGTGGCTGTCCCCACTCCCAGCTGGCAGTGCCATCATTCTTTCAGCAAGCAACTCAGGTGGCAAGCCTCCCACTCACTCCTGATTCAGGTGCTGAGTGCATCCCAGCACAGAGGTTGTAATCCCTTGGAGTTGTCTGTCCACTGTGAGCAGGGCAGCATGCTCCTTTGCAAGGGGAGATGCCCGGCTCAGGCTCACCACCTCCGGCTTGGCACTGTCAGTCCAATAACTTGCAGAAGGGGGAGCCCTATAGCTGATGGGTTGCATGCTTATGCCCTTGATCATGGGACAAGGCCCTTGGGTGCCTGTGAGGGTCCATATTGGCTCTGTGAGTATCTCTGTGCTCAAGGGAGTTTGATATTAATGGCAATTTTAAAGCACCATGAGTGGTTGAAAGAGAGACACAGAAGAAAGGAAAAATTTTATAGTTTGGTGCCTTTAATGGCACTTTCATCCTAGTTTTTCAGCAAGGAAACTCACATTTTTATTTTGGATTGAGCTCTGCAAATTATGCATCCCACTCTGAAGAGAAGGTAGTTAGAAGGCATACAGAAAAAGAGGGAACTTGGACATTGTGCAGGTAGTTCTTTCCATGGGGTGGGAGTGGTGGTCAATTTACTTGGATTTTTATGGTAATAGTCTCTTAAGCTATCTCATCTGAAATATCTTTGGTTAGAGCATTTAAATCCCTTTTTATTTGATTTCTTACGATTGTGGTTTGTCTTCCATATAGCTTAGCTACTGGAGAGAATGTAGCGATTGGAGAACTTTAAGTTTTCTGATTCCTATGATAGTTATATTTTATTATAAACTAAACTAACTAGCATTTTGCATTTCTGTTTTGGTCTATAAGCTTGTTTTATGAAAGTCCGTCTTTGAAGATATACTCAGCTTGGAGGAATGCCACAATATGTTTTTGAGCTTGCAAGCCTGAGGGCTTGACCCATGGTCAGTTAATCCCAGAATGAGCAATACTCTGTGAGGTCTCTAGGGAGATGGTCTGCCGGTGGTTTCCACTGTGAATGAGTCCACAATATTGCAATGTGGCAGAGCACATATGTGCTTATTTTTCCAAAGCATTTATGCTCTGGGGCGGAGATAGCAACTGTGAAGCTTACTTGAGCCTAGAACAGTACAAGCATAACTGTATCTCTTTTGGCAGCACCTATAAGCCTGTGGCTTCTAAAAAGGATGAAATTAATATGTAATTGAAAGGGTTGGGGAGGCCAAGCTAAAATTGTGACATTCCTCCTAATTTTAGAAAGATAAACAAATTTGTGGTCTTCAAAAGATCTTTTAAAAAACATTTGCTGCCAAACACCTGCTTTACCATATGCCACTAGTACTTAAGCAGTCCTGAAAGCAGGCATGGGTTTTCACAGAAGAGTTTAATTGTGAATCCAAAGCCGTCTTGAAACTTGCTAATGAAAGCTTTTCAGTGTCTACTGACTACAAGTGATAAGGTGATGACTAAAGGGACTGCAAAGGGCTAAAATTAAATCCTCTTTTTCCTCCCAATTAAAATATTTATTCTCTAATTCATGTCAAAAATATTTCTTGAGTACCGGTACTTAACAAGTACAATCATGTATGTGTATGTACATGTGTCTCGTGGACAGTAACTCAGTTGAGCTATGCACAGAGGGAAACATGAGTCAGGATCAGACATTCTGCTTAATTAGCCAGTAGACAATAGAAAGGATGGTGTAGCAGGACTCTGTGATTGTGAGGGACCTTAAGCAAGAAGAGAATATTTTTTACTCAGGTCACTGAAAATTTCAGGTGTAGGACTAGGTTTTGCGTGGCATTGTTGCCGAGACAAGGTCTCTCACCTTTCAGCTCTGTGTTCTGCAGTGGATCCAGCTCTCCATCCTCCCTATTCAGTGCTCTTCCCAGTTCTTGAAGAAAACTCAGGGACTGCGTTCTGTCCCAGCACTGTCTTGTTGACTTGTACAATGTCCACATCCAAGAGCCCATCACTGTGGCTGGGGGATGGAATATGCTACCTGTCCTAGGCTGGGATCCTCTGCTCTACCCTTGGGGCCTTGAGGGAGGCCTCGCTCGATTTTAATGGCCTACGAGTTGAGGGGAAAGGGATCCCCCAAATAGAAGTCAGGTTGTCTCACCACCTGGCAAACAACCTCATGATGTTTTTTCACTACAGTGGATAAATGAGCACAAGGAGAAATATGTTAGGATAATCAAGTATAAACTGTGTGTGGAAGGGCAGATAAAAGGAGAAAACATCTTATATTGAAGAAGTTGGCAAAGCTACGTGAGAGGGACCCCAAACTGATGTGACTTGACTAGGAGTGTGGAAAGATATTTCAGACAGACACCTTTTTTTGTTTTGTTTTGTTTTTAAATTGGGAGCAATGGGCAAAACATATGACTGAGATGGGAACCTGGTTGGGGAAGAATATACAGATTGGAAAATAGGTATTTTTGGGGGAGTGGCAGTGGTGTGCCAGGAAAGACAATGGGGTCATGTTATAAAAATTCTCAAATTCTAGGTCAAGGCATTTAATTTAATAGACAATAGAGAGTCCTTTAAATATTTCTAAGCATGAATAATGCATAAATAGAGTTGAAGACAGTAGAAGTAGTTTCAGGATGCTCTGAAGGAGGTAGACCATTAAAGAGACAAGCTAAGAGTTTTTCAGGCAAGAGGATGGTAACAGGAGTAGAAAATCAGGGCAAGGTGGAAAAGAAACTTGGGGCTGGTAGGAAGAGTCAGAGAGAACTCAGAGCTCTTAGTCAGAGTTCTATTATAGAAATAAGGAAATCTGGAGAGGCTGCTGGTGGAGGGAGAGGAGAGAGATCCTGAGTTTGTCCTTGGAAATATTGAGCACTGTGTTAACACAGTGTAATGTGCTTGGTTAAGCATTGGGTGGAGACTCAGCCAATGAGACAGAATGCATAGCTGTGGTCCAGTGATCCAGTGATTCAGAATCAGAGGCAGTCTGGGAAATGTGTTGGAGCAATTGTGATTGTGACTGGGAATGGCTACTGGAATTTAGTGAACTTGTTCTGCATACTGGACACATCCCTGCACAAGGAAGAACTGTTCCACTCAACTGCCAGTAGCACTTCCTGTTCAGGAGTTTGGCAACTCCTTACTGATGAAAGCCTCAGGACCTTGGCAGTGAAAGAGCATGAAGTCTTGCTGGCAAACATAAATTCTTGGTCCTTGTTGTTTTTATGTGTATAACGGAATGATGAATATTGTGCCAAGTGCCAAAGGTACTTTGGGGGTTTTAGATAAGAAATTTCCTTTTGGGAGAGAAGGAGAAGATGTGTGGCCGAGATAGAGTTAAAAGTGGTGTGAAAGGCCCTGGATTCACTTTCTTATTTTGCCACCAACTTGTATGTACTCGCAGTGATCAATTTTCTGCACTACTGCTTCTTTATCCATTACATTGGAAAAGGAGGGGGAAACTTTGCATGTTAGTGATAATCCCAGTGGAGTGAATTGATGCTATACTGTAGTGTGCTGAATTATGTACCCCTCTCCTTGGCCCTCACATTGGCTGTGTTGCCCTTCACAAGGTGGGGTCCTAATGGGTGCTGCTTGGCCTCTTCTTTCTCTTGGGATAAAACCCAATAATCATCAAGTTTGCCGTAAGATGACCCCTCTTCTGTGTACCACAAATAGAAGTTGTCTTGGCTGTAGCCCTGGCTCCTGCTTGTTCTAACTGGGGCTGTGGGTGAGTTTCTATTTGGGGATGCACATCAGCACAGAATTTCCCATGACATGGAGAGGAAGGTAGCTTTCTAGGGCCTGTCCTCCATTGCAGGGCTGGGTTGCTGCTTCTGCTGAGTTGAGGGTCTCCTCTGACTCTTTTGACATACTTTTTTAAATGATACTGTTCTTTATGAAAATGTTTATGGGGATTAGGTAAAAAGTAACTGTTGAGAGTGAAGTTAAAATGAATAGTGATGATAATAATAATTATTCCCCTTCAACATGCCCTTTTAATCCACTCAGTTTGTTGGGTATGAGCAACAGAATGTTTAAACTGAAAGAACTAGATAGATAACAGTGACTGCAAAGCTACTGGGCAATGTGAAACCTGCTTTTTATATCACTGAACAGTGAAAGTAGTAATACCATCACAGACCAGTGGCCAGGAGACCCGTCTGTGGAAATGTGTTCATTGTCACAAGAACCATTGTGAGCTACTTGAGCAGGGACTTCAGTGGGATGTTTTTCCTTCTCCTTTCTGCCTGTCTAAATCCTATAGCTCCTCAGAGCCTAGATCGGGTCCCTTCTTGGCCTGAAGCCACTCCTGATGTGGTGACACTCTGATTTCTCCTTTTGAATTTTCTGCTGTTTCTGTGCCTCACAAGCAAGTATCTAAGTTTCTTTAGAGACAGGTTTCATGAGTGCGACTTGTGTCCTCTGTGAGGTGGTTTTTTTGTTTTGTTTTTGTATGTTTGTTTTTTAAGACAGAGTCTCACTCTGTTGCCCAGGCTGGAGTGCAGTGGCGTGATCTCGGCTCACTGCAACCTTCACCTCCCAGGTTCAAGCGATCCTCCTGCCTCAGCCCCTCTAGTAGCTGGAATTACAGGCAAGTGCCACCATGTTTGGCTAATTTTGGTATTTTTAGTAGAGACGGGGTTTCACCATGTTGGCGAGGCTGGTCTCGAACTCCTGACCTCAGGTGATCCACCTGCCTCGGCCTCCCAAAGTGCTGGGATAACAGGCATGAGCCACCATGCCCGGCCTCTCTGTGAGGTGTTTAACTCCTAGAAGACAGGGGTGGTCCTCGTACCCGCTGCTTCCAAGCCTCTTTCCAAGCCTGCCAGTGGGAGCTTGGAATGTTTCTGTCAGTTTTATTCAGATTTCATGTAAAAGAAGTATGTAGTATTCATTCAGATTTTTGTGATAATAAGTATTTGAAAAGAATTAAAGGGAGATAAATTAATAGCATAGACTTTGTATGAAATTATGACCCTATTGAAAGTGAAATCCCCTGTGACAGTTGAAGGGATTTTGAGGAAAAATGCATTATGTATCCCATTTAGACTTTTCCTTCTGAAACACTTGAAAGCTGAGAACTGCCTGGAAGAACTGTTTTCTTTATTTTAAAAAGCATATAAGGTTTCATACAAATGGTCTATTAATTTCTAACTTTAATAAAGGAATTTTGATTGAGTTTGATGTTTTTTAATGGCAACAATTTGATGAATTGAATAGACCAAAATTTTTTGTTAGACAACTGCTGGAAAAATATTCATTACAACATTCTTCCACATATTAAATATGGCTAATTTCTCCTTTGCATGTATTCATTTAGCTTTTTCTTTTAATGAGTTAAGGTCATAATATGACTTCTGCCTAATTTTTTTTTGTTTTTTGTTTTTGCTTTTCCCTCCAGGGAAAAACCCTCACCTACACAGGAGTGCAGTGGTGCAATCACAGCTCCTGTAACCTCAAACTCCTGGGCTCAAGTGATCCTCTCACCTCAGCCTCCCAAGTAGCTAGGATTACAGGTGTGTGCCACCATGCCTGGCTAGTTTTTAAAGTTGTTTTCTTTTTTTCTTTTTTTTATGGAGATGGGATCTTGTCATGTTGTCAGGTCTGGTTTTGAACTCCTGGCCTCAAGTGATCCTCCTGCCTTGGCCTCCTAAAGTGCTGGAATTACAGGCATGAGCCATTGCACCCAGCTGAAAAAACTCAAATCTTTTACAGTTTAGAATTCCACTGTTCTGTGTACCCAAATTTTAAGCTCCCTTCTTTTCTGAGTTTATCAGTAACCAAATTAGATAATTGTCACAATATAAAACCAGTGAGAGCTTTGGACAAAATGTAAATTAACTATAATCTTTTTAGATTGCTAGGTGTTTAATGTCTTGTGGATTAAAAAGAAGATCTACTTGATAGTTATTAATTGAGCTTTTTCAAAATGGCTTTGTTAGAAGACTTAATTCCTAATATTTTCTGAGAGATAACTTTCTGCTGGGCAGTGTTTTAAGCACTTTGCCCGTGTCATCTTATTTTTTGTCCCAACAACTTAATGATATATGTGCCATTGTTGCCTGCCTTTTTTTTTTTTTTTTTTGAGATGGAGTCTCGCTTTGTCATCCAGGCTGGAGTGCAGTGGCACAATCCCGGCTTACTGCAGCCTCTGCCTCTGGGGTTCAAGTGATTCTAGTGCGTCAGCAACCTAGTAGCTGGGACCACAGGCATGTGCCACCATACCCGGCTAAGTTTTGTATTTTCAGTAGAGATGGGGTTTCGCCAGGTTGGCCAGGCTGGTCTCAAACTCCTGACCTCAGGTGATCTGCCCACCTAGGCCTCCCAAAATCCTGGGATTACAGGCGTGAGCCACTGCTCCCTGCCCACCTGCCTTTTTTTTTTTTTTTTTTTTAAATGAGGAAACTGAAGCACAGAGAGATTACACAGCTTGCTAAAGTGATGGAGCCAGAATTAGAACCCAGGCTGTTTGACTCTAGGATCCTTCACTACACCAAATGGGTTTTCCCTGTATTGGAGAAACGTATTGAGGGTCCTGTGCTAGATGGACATGATGAGGCACAGCGGGCCGTAGGCTGGAAAAATGTGCAAGAGGATTTGAAGACAAGGCAGAACAAGGAGAATCGTGAGATTGGCTGTGGTTTGCCTGAATGCTCTCCTGTAGCAACACCCAGTTTGCCTTTCGAAACTGTCCTTCCTTCTAATGCCAGAAGTGGGCAAATGGCTCAGGCCAGGCCGATCAGAGGAGCCCTTGCACCTCTCAAACTACAGTGATTGGTTCACAAATGGGCAGATAACCAACAGGGGCCAATTAAACTGATGAGTTTTCATTCTGGAAATTTTATTGCAGTGCTTTAGAAAGAAATCCTGTCTTTTCATTGAATTTAAAGCTAGGAAGATGTAGGCCTGGTGCTGCTGGCAGATATCTTGCAACTATTAAGGTGAGACCCTGCTAGAAAAAGGGGATCATGCAGAGAAAAGCAGAGGTTAGAAACTTGGAAAAAGAGATGACGTTCTGATAATATCCCCTGGATCTGGCTGTGTTTGAAGATAGGAGACCCACTCCTCAATTTTTCAGTTATGTGAGCCTCCCTCCTTTTTTCCCTCCCCTCGTCTCTCTCCCCTTCCCTCCCTTCACTCTCTTCCTCCCTCCTCATCATCCTATCTCCCCTCTTTCCTTTGCATGTCCCGTCCCTCTCTCTCCCCCCATCTCCTTTATTCTCCCCCGTCCTTTCTCCTTCCCTACCGTTATTTGCAGCTGAAGGAATTCTAGCATAAATGGTGATTAGATTTGGGAACTCTCCAATCTGGAAAGTTCTTCATTTCTGCCGTTGGCCTGAAGGGATAGCTGTTCAACTCTATAAGGGTACAGAACCAAGTGGATGGGGGCAGTGTTATGTGTGTGTGGGTGTCTTCTGAGCATCTCAAAGAAAACCACTGAAAAAGGGCTTTGTTTGTTGATGGTCCCTGGGAAGCAGAGCCGTGGGACCATGGACCAAGCCACGGTAGGTGTATCAGAGAAATTCGTTAAACTGTGTTAAGCGTCTGTGACGACGCTGCTCACTGGGCCCAGAGAGTTGAGGATCAGGTGTGGGAGTGTGATGATACGTAGCATATCTTCTGGTATTGAACATATTGGCCTCTGCCTTAAGAGTCTAGATGTTAGAGTGATTAATTTGCTTAGTTTCATGCCCTTGAGAGAAGAAATTAGGTATCTCAGCAAGTGCTTTTATCAAAAACTTACCTATCCTGGTATGACATTATAACATTCCATGCTGCACTTTGTAGGAATCAATCCTAAAAAAAGATGGCAATGGAGATAGAATGAGAATTGCTTCCATTATCAGATATGAAATGACAGATAGCTTTCTATATAAGCTTTGCACATTTTATAGAGCTATGTAGCTTCCTTACAGCAAGCTACCAAATAGATATCTGTGTCTACTAAAGGCCTGTGACCTCTAGTGAGATTTTCTGAGCTAGTATCCAAATGAATGTTTGTGAAGAATTCTTTGAGAAGGCTTTCTTTTGCCTGGTGTGAGAACGTCATTATTATTAGAGTAAAATGCACACTATCCTAATAAATATATTAATGTCTCTCAATTTATGACTAATGATATTTGTGGTATCCACCCACCTCCATTTCTACTTCTGCCAAAATGCAAGCCATTATGGTAGCTGACTGATGTGCAGTTTCTTACATTATCTGCTCATTGTTAAATTGATAAATGGTACATGTGAATAGTCCTCTCATTGTCCCCAAAAGGTATTGGAATGCTTATTTTCACCAAAAGCATGTTTATAATACTTTGCTAAACATTTGACAGAACTGTATCCTGTTTATTATGAATGCTATTGGCAGTAACCAAGATCACTAGCTTAAAGGCCAGGAGGAGGAGTTTATTTTAAAATACTGCTTCTTTAAATAGTTATTTAGTGTAAGACAATACTACTTGATTTTGTATAACTTATTTTATTGGAAGTTTACACTCTAATCTAAAGGGTTCGTGAAACAGAGTTTTCTTTTTTGGCTCCTGAAGTTGGTTCTAGAAAAATTCTAGCTGCATTGTATTAGGCAAAATCCCACACTCTCACTCACATTTTCTGGTGATGTGCCATTTTCTAAATATGTCCTGCCTGTTCCAAAATGAATATCAATAGCTGGAAGCAGTTGGAGAATGTTAATTTAGCACTTGTGTTACAGAGTGGCATTCAGTTTCCTAGATTGTGTCCTGTTCCCACGTGGGCTTTTCAAGTGATTTATTATCTTTTTCAAGCAAAGCATCCAACACGAATAAGGCCAGACCTGTTACTGCACTGGTTGGCAGTTCCATCAACCTCTGTCTTGAAGCCTGATGTGAAATTTGGTCTGTAGAAAGTTGGCAGACGTAGGCTGTTTTCAGACTGCAGTTTTAGTCATCTAGTTCAAGATTTTTTTTTGACTAATAAATTATCTCTAAAAAAAATCCAGTCCTCCTGTATAATCTCTATTTTTAACTTTCAGGGTCTGAATGTAGGTTACTTGGACGGGTGGTTTAGAAAGTCCATTAATGGTCATCTCTAACAGTGGTTTTTAAACTTTTTAGACCTTGCACCTTGATCAGTAAAAAATGATTTATAAATGACATGATATACCACTGTGCAGGAATATATTATATAAATTCATTTAGGTTTGTGTCTGTTACGTATTTTCTACAACAGATGAAACCTAGAAATTGAAAGGATTTTATGGAAAAACACACAGTTCCAGTATTTTCTTCTTGTGGCCCAATGCACTCCACTTTGGAAGCTACTGATTTAGAAAACAAAAGATTATTCAGTATGCGCAAATGGTTCTTTTGGAGTTATCACGCTTATCCTAGCTTGATTTTTGAAAAGTGTGGTTTTTAGTAAACTTTCAGTAAATTTCTAAAATAAATGTGTTTGGAATACAACTTCTGGTCATGATCAATTGCTATCAGTTATCTGTTTCAGTTATCTATTATGGGAGTGTGGTAACCAATTAACCAGGACAAGATTCTACAATTTCATTATGAAATATTTAAGACATACAAAAGTATAAAATGTAAGATGACAAATGTGCATGTTTTAATCTACCACCTTAAAAAAGTTACCTTCTGGCCAAGTGGCTCACGCCTGGAATCCCAGCACTTTGGGGGCCAAGGCGGGTGGATCACCTGAGGTCAGGGGTTCGGAACCAGCCTGGCCAACATGGCGAAACCCCATCTCTACTAAAAATACAAAATTAGCTGGGTGTGGTGGTGCATGCCTATAGTCCCAGCTACTTGGGAGGGTGTGGCAGGAGAATCGCTTGAACCTGGGAGGCGGAAGTTGCAGTGAGCTGAAATCGTGCCATTGCACTCCAGCCTGGGCAACCAGAGTGAAACTCCTTTCAAAATAAATAAATAAATAAATAAAAAAGTCATCTTCCTCCTGCAGAGATCCACTGTTCTGAAATTGCCTTTTTAAATTTCCATATAACTGTAGACCTACGTTTGGGTCCTAAACAGTGAGTTATTGTTTTGCATTTTTTTTTTTTTTTTTTTGAGACGGAGTCTCTGTCACCCAGGCTAGAGTGCAGTGGTGCGATCTCAGCCCACTGTAGCCTCCACCTCTCAGGTTCAAGCGGTTCTCCCACCTCAGCCTCTCGAGTGGCGGGATTACAGGCGCGCCCCCCACCCTCTTACATTTTTGTATTTTTAGTAGAGACAGGGTTTCTCCATGTTGGCCAGGCTGGTCTTGAACTCCTGACCTCAAGTGATCCTCCTGTCTTGGCCTCTCAAAGTGCTGGGATTACAGGCGTGAGTCACCGCGCCCAGCCTGTTTTGAACGTTTTAAACTTTATGCAGTACATACGTACAATATATAGTATACATTTGACTACAACTATTTGGTTTTTTTTTTTTTTTTTCCCCTCTCAGTGTGTTTGATTATGGGTAAATCTAGTTCATTCATTCCCACAGCTGCATTCTCTAAAGTTTGAGAATGCCACAGTATATCCATTCTTCTATAAGTGACTTCTAGGTTCTCTTTTTCTTTTTTCTTTTTTTTTTTTTAACTTTTATTTTAGGTTCAGGGCTACACATGCAGGTTTGTTTTATAGGTAAGCTATGAGCCATGGGGATTTGGTGTACAGATTATTTCATCACCCAAATATTGTGCTTAGTACCCAGTAGTTATTTTTTCTGATCCTCTCCCTACTCCTTTCTTCCATCGTCAAGTAGGTCCCAGTGTCCCTTGTTCCCCTCTTAATGTCCATGTGTTCTCATTGTTTAGCCCCTACTTGTAAGTGAGAACATGTGGTATTTGGCTTTCTGTTCTTGCATCAATTCGCTTAGGATAATGGCCTTCAGGTGCATCAATGTTGCTGCAAAGAACATAATCTCATTCTTTTTTACGGCTGTGTAGTATTCCATGGTGTATATGTATACCATTTGTATACATGGTGTATATGTATAACATTTTCTTTATCCAGTCTGCTGTTGATGGGCATTTAGGTTAATTCTATGTCTTTGCTTTTGTGGGTAGCGCTGCAGTGAACGTATATGTGCATATGTCTTTATGACAGAACAATTTATATTCCTTTATATATATATCCAGTAATGGAATTGCTGGGTCAAATGGTAATTCTGTTTTAAGTTCTTTGAGGAATCACCACACTGCTTTCCACAAAGGATGAATTAATTTACACTCCCACCAGCAGTGTATAAGCGTTGCCTTTTCTCTACAACCTTGCCAGCATCTGTTAATTTTGACTTCTTAGTAATAGCCATTCTGACTGGTATGAGATGGTATCTCACTGTGGTTTTGATTTGCATTTGTCTATTGATTAGTGATGTTGTTTTTTTCTATTCCAAATAATCCTGCTAGGGATTTAAAAAAAATTTTTAAAATAAAAATGTGTTAATGTTTTCTTAGAATATACTTAGGAGCAGAATTGCTAAATTATAAGATGTGTACTTTATTGGATTCATGAGATACTCCCACCATTGTCCGTATGAATCTCCCCTGCTCCTTGTCCTTGTTTACACTTGGTATTGTCAGACTTTTTTTTTTTTTTTTTTTTTTGCCAATTTGATGGATGTGAAATAATATCGCATTGTGGTTTTATTTTTTTGTAAACTACTTATTGGCTTTTTTATTTTATTTTCTGTAACTTGCTTACTCATATATTTTGCTGTTTTCTTTTTTTCTTTCTGAGTTTTACACATTCTATACATATGCAGGATACTAACCAGTTATCTATTATAGATGCCTGCAACCTGTCTTCACTTTTAAAAAATGTTGTCTTTTAATGAACAAAACTTTCATATATAAAGCTTCCATATATCAATGAGTCTATTTCTCCATGCTTTATTTTTCAGTCATGTACTAATAATCTAAATTACTTTGACTGGATAATAAGTATTAGTTATGGCAGAATAAATACTTCCCTTATCTTACTCCTCTAATGTAAGATTATTTTCTTCAATCTTGCTTAGTTTTTAATGCCTCATTTAAAAAATTGAATGGGCAACCAAGAATCACTGGACATTTTCTGAAAACAAAACTCCAAAACATACCTTGAGTATGAAAGCAAGAGATGAAGATAAACAGAAAAAATAAATTTTAGCACCCACAAAGTACTAATATGCATAAAGCAATATTATTTAGGACCAATCCTTACTCATTTGCAAAATATCCCTAAATTTGGCAGTGTTAACAAATCAGCCTTACTGTGACCCATTTATTTACTTAATATGTTTTATTGGAAACTCAAAATTGTGTATATATGTGTATATATGTTTTTTTTTTATTTTTTATTTTTTACTTTTTTTTGAGACAAGGTCTTGCTCCATCATCCAGGTTGGAGTATAGAGGTCGGATCCTGGCTCACTGCAACTTCTGCCTCCCAGGTCCAAGCAGTCCTCCCACCTTAGCCCCCGAGTTGCTGGGGCTACAGCCACATGCCACCACGCTCGGCTATTTGTTGTATTTTTAGTAGAGATGGGGTTTTGCCTTGTTGCCCAGGCTTGTCTTGAACTCCTGAACTCAAGCAATCTGCCTGCCTCGGCCTCCCAAAGTGCTAGCGTTACAGGTGTGAGCCACCGCACCCAGCCAAAATTGTATGTATACTCAAGGGTTAAGCCTGCTTGTATCCCCTGTGAGTTCAATAAATACAATAATATGTTAAAAAATACTGAGATCCTTAGAAGAAAGGTAATATTTTCCTGTATGCATGATCTCTTACCAGTCTTAATGAGAGCAAAGTCTAGAAATCTCACATTAGTTCTGTGAATTAGGAGCCAGTTGCTTGCAACTGATGCTTGTCCAGATGAATAAGTAGTACACTAGAAGTATAGTAAGGTTTTGTTGTTGTTGTTGTTGTTGTTGTTATTGTTGTTTATTTGCCTGGTATCACTATGACTTGGCTGTGTTATAAAACAGAATATAAATATTTATTTTGCATATGTGAATTTTTTTCTGTGATCTTAGTCTTTTCTGATCATTCTTTTGTGGTGAATATGTATATTATTTTTATAGATAGAATGGGAATTTTTTTTAAAGAAAGAGTTTTAATTAGAATTTTTTTGACAATTAGGTTTTATTCTAGAAATCCTTGTAAGGTGAACTTGAATTTTGTTTTGACTCATTGTAAGAAAAAGTCAATTTCCCTTATAAAAAGTCATCGATGTGTTTTTTACTTTTATGACCTCCAGTTAGTCCCCTGCCCCAGAGATAATAGCCTTATTTTTTTCTTCATTCTATATATTTCTTGGTTAATTACTTATTATCTCATATGGAGTATTTATATATTTATCTCATATGTCATCATGTTATAATTTTCCTCAACTTTTTATTTGTCTTTTACCTTTGTTTATAAACTTTCTTACCACCTACATTTAATATTTTTGTTATGACTATTTAATGTCATACGTAAAGAGCCTTCTCTATCTCAAGATCATAAAACATACTTAATTTTATTTTAGTACCCCTCTACTTTTTATTACTTTTTTATTTTTAAAATATATTATGAATATTATAGATATATAAAGAATGAGATATTTAGCATCTGTGAGTCCACCAGGCGATTCAGGAATAACTACAGCCTGTCCTCCTGAGCTCCGTAGGGGTTCCTCCTCAGGTGCATTTCCCTCCTTTTACCCCTGAGGTAGCCCCCTCTGCCAAAATGGTTAGACAGTTGTCCCCATTTTTAAAACATATAACACTCTTATTAAAGTCTAACTTCTTACAGAAACTTGATTCTGTTTCTAGTCCTTCTAGTTTGTTCTGTTTAGTTGTCTCTGTATTTTGGTACCCATAACATGTTCTTTTATTTAAGGCAGGGCAACTTCCCTTATGTTATTCTTCCTTTTCACAATTTTATTGGCCGGTCTCACTTATTTACACACACACACACACACACACACACACACACACACACACACACACACACATATTCAGTGACCTGCAATAGAAAATAATATGGCTCTTTGTCTTCCTTCTTCACATGTGGCTCTGATGGGAAGTACCATATCACTCCCTTCTCCTTGAAAAAGAATTGTTGCTTCTTCCTTCAGGAAATGGTGTAGTGCAAGTAACCTGTCCTTAGCCTGCTAAAAAACATTTTGCAACTTAAATGCTGTCTAGTAGGACAAGGCAGATGAACATAGGAAAAATCTCAACAACCCAGGCTTTCCGAAATTCCTGCTTGAACACCTGCAGGCTTGGCTTAGATAACTCATATATGTATATTATCTTTCCCTTTGCTTCCCTACTCCCAGAGTCCAAGTCCCATATTACAGATATTGCTGACCCTAGAATTATTTTGAAAACACACCTTAGACCTTCATTCATTTAGAAAATCTGTGGCTTTGGAAGTGGAAATATTAACAGGCAGGGGAAAAATGGAATAGTTTAGAGAGGTGCTGCTTAAAGTGTGGTCTGCAGATGGCAGTGTCACCGTCACTTGGAAGTTTGTTAGAAATTCAGATTCTCAGGCTCCACTCCAATCCTATTGACTCAGAGGCTGCATTTTAACAAGTGACACTTGAGAAGTTTTGCTTTAAAAATCAGAATCCCAGGCAAG
>NW_012105720.1:1431813-1481459 GCF_000951045.1 Mandrillus leucophaeus | reverse complement strand
TTTTTTGACAATTAGGTTTTATTCTAGAAATCCTTGTAAGGTGAACTTGAATTTTGTTTTGACTCATTGTAAGAAAAAGTCAATTTCCCTTATAAAAAGTCATCGATGTGTTTTTTACTTTTATGACCTCCAGTTAGTCCCCTGCCCCAGAGATAATAGCCTTATTTTTTTCTTCATTCTATATATTTCTTGGTTAATTACTTATTATCTCATATGGAGTATTTATATATTTATCTCATATGTCATCATGTTATAATTTTCCTCAACTTTTTATTTGTCTTTTACCTTTGTTTATAAACTTTCTTACCACCTACATTTAATATTTTTGTTATGACTATTTAATGTCATACGTAAAGAGCCTTCTCTATCTCAAGATCATAAAACATACTTAATTTTATTTTAGTACCCCTCTACTTTTTATTACTTTTTTATTTTTAAAATATATTATGAATATTATAGATATATAAAGAATGAGATATTTAGCATCTGTGAGTCCACCAGGCGATTCAGGAATAACTACAGCCTGTCCTCCTGAGCTCCGTAGGGGTTCCTCCTCAGGTGCATTTCCCTCCTTTTACCCCTGAGGTAGCCCCCTCTGCCAAAATGGTTAGACAGTTGTCCCCATTTTTAAAACATATAACACTCTTATTAAAGTCTAACTTCTTACAGAAACTTGATTCTGTTTCTAGTCCTTCTAGTTTGTTCTGTTTAGTTGTCTCTGTATTTTGGTACCCATAACATGTTCTTTTATTTAAGGCAGGGCAACTTCCCTTATGTTATTCTTCCTTTTCACAATTTTATTGGCCGGTCTCACTTATTTACACACACACACACACACACACACACACACACACACACACACACACACACATATTCAGTGACCTGCAATAGAAAATAATATGGCTCTTTGTCTTCCTTCTTCACATGTGGCTCTGATGGGAAGTACCATATCACTCCCTTCTCCTTGAAAAAGAATTGTTGCTTCTTCCTTCAGGAAATGGTGTAGTGCAAGTAACCTGTCCTTAGCCTGCTAAAAAACATTTTGCAACTTAAATGCTGTCTAGTAGGACAAGGCAGATGAACATAGGAAAAATCTCAACAACCCAGGCTTTCCGAAATTCCTGCTTGAACACCTGCAGGCTTGGCTTAGATAACTCATATATGTATATTATCTTTCCCTTTGCTTCCCTACTCCCAGAGTCCAAGTCCCATATTACAGATATTGCTGACCCTAGAATTATTTTGAAAACACACCTTAGACCTTCATTCATTTAGAAAATCTGTGGCTTTGGAAGTGGAAATATTAACAGGCAGGGGAAAAATGGAATAGTTTAGAGAGGTGCTGCTTAAAGTGTGGTCTGCAGATGGCAGTGTCACCGTCACTTGGAAGTTTGTTAGAAATTCAGATTCTCAGGCTCCACTCCAATCCTATTGACTCAGAGGCTGCATTTTAACAAGTGACACTTGAGAAGTTTTGCTTTAAAAATCAGAATCCCAGGCAAGGTTGACCTGCCTCAGAAGTGTCCACTCCTCCTCTAATCTTTAAAAAGTAACTGAAGCATGGGGTGGGTGGGTGTTGACAATATTGTACATACTCCACTCAATTTGAGGTTCTACCAGTGAGAGATTAATTTTAGTTAATGTAATTAATTGAAACATTCGTCTTTAAAGAAACAACCAGCTGGGCATGGTAGCTCACACCTGTAATCGTAGCACTTTGGGAAGCCAAGGCAGGCAGATCACTTGAGGTGAGGAGTTGGAGACCAGCCTGGCCAACATGGCAAAACCATGTCTCTACTAAAATTACAAAAATTTGCTGGGCTTGGTGGCACGCAGCTGTAATCCCAGCTACTCGGGAGGCTGAGGCAGGAGAATTGCTTGGACCCTGGAGGCGGAGGTTGCAGTGAGCTGAGGTCACACCACTGCACTCTAGCCTGGGCAACAGAGTGAGACTCCGTCTCAAAAAAAAAAAAATAGAAAAGAAAAAAAGAAACAACCAGGAAAATGAAGGGTTACTGGCTACTGGCTGTTTGTATTGCCAGTATGATTATTAGATGCTGTTTGTGCTGATGATTATTAGACTCTGTTGCTGTATTCTATAAGGGCAAGTTTAGCAAGAGAAGAGAAAGTAATTTTGTAACATGGACACTTAGGGAATAGGCTAGGCCTGGATTGGAGGGGACTGTCAGGGAAACATGACATTTATTTAGTAAGAAGAGGAATTAGAGGGTGAGATAAAGGTAGCATGGGGGTTTTGCTCAGAAATGAGAAAATCTTCCCTTTTCCTGCTTTTATGTTGTGATAATTTGTATGCTCAAGATCCAGTGTTATTATTTTAATTTGACTTTTCAAGTTTAACCTGGAAAGTGAATTGCCACTTCCAGTATTGTTTCTGTTTACAAATACATAGCAGCCATTTCCTGCACGTAGGGTTCCCTAAGAAGAGTCAGACGCTGAAACCAACATTAGAATGAAGGATAGTAAGCGCATCATAGAAGTATTGACTTGAGCCTCCGTGTCTTCCTTTTTCACAGGATTACAACGAGGATTAAATGGAATCTGCAAGAAAGCCCAGAGAAAGCTCTCAATAAATAGCAGCTCCTCCTCCCCTTCCCTCCTTCCTTCCTCTCCCTCCTCCTCATCCTATCCCAAGCAGTTTGATTCCAGATTCTGTAGAGGCTAGTAATAATACTAAGAATAGCAGCAGTGGTAGAAATATTTATGAGGTGCAAAGATAAGGAGGAAGTGATTTTGTATAGGAAGAGATATTTGGGGTTCCAAGGGAATAGCTTTAAGAATGCATATGCAGAGTTTTGAGAATTGTCTTCATTTAAATTATAATAATTTATAATTACTGAAGACAAGTTAGGCTGAAATTTATCCTAAACCATTTCTTTGGGAACCCCTAACAACAGCTTTAGGAGTTAAAGCTGACATTAGCTGGTACTTGTTGTAATCCCTAGCAGGAGGTTCGGGGTTACCAAGTGACATGGCAGCAGGCTTGGTACTAGTATGCATTCTAGTCTAGCAAGTCTGAAAACTAAGAAGGTTGGAGTTATCAGAAATCAGAAAACAAGCTAAAGATCAGAAAAATCAAGGAGTCAGCAAAATTTGAAAGAATATTCTTAAAACACTTCTTTATCACTCTGATCATAGAACTTCAGTAGCTCCTTCTGCCTAGCTGATTTTCCAAGGTATTGCCAGACTGGCCCAAAGCCCATTTCTAGCTCACCTTATGCTTTTACCCATTTTTCTGCCCATTCAGTAATTCTACTGGAGATGACGCTTTCTACTTTTTCCAGCTGTCTAAAATCATACTCATCAATTAAGATCTGCTTCAAATCTCCCTTCCTTTTCCTCTCTAAACTCTTCTGAAGAATTTAAAACAATTTGAATTCCTGCTGTCCAACCCTCTCATCAACTTCAGTAATATTTTTGCACCTGCTGCTCTGTGCATTTCCTGTGTCTCTTCCCTGTGAGTACTTTGGAAGTGCCCTGAGAGCTGGGAAACCTATAATTTTACATTTTTACAAGTTCATACTTACAAGTAGTAATTTCTTAATGTAAAAGGTAACCCTTGCCAGCTAAACTTTTATCCCTGTGTTATCTAAACCTAGGGACAGAATGGATGTGGATAACATTTTGGAGAGGGAAATATTTGGAGGAAAGTCATTGAAGTGTAAATATTTTCCTTGTGGCTTATTTCAAGCCAAAAACCTGAGGTCTCAGGATTGGGAAGCCAGCTCTAGCACACTGCTAAAAGGGATCCCCCACTTTCCAACTCTTTTTTCAAAGCTCTGGAACCAAATATTAATAGATTTGAGTAACACTGTTTTCCTCACTGTCAACCTGATGGATGGAGTAGGGAGAGTCATTTATACTTGATCACTGGATTCTGCTGGTATATAGATGTGACAAAGAAAATTCTTAGTCATTAGGTAAATATGGTTGTTTCTAAAAAATATTCTTAACAGCCAGTCTGTTAGAGAGCCAATTAAAAGGTTATGGGACTGGATGTGATCATAACTTTGTAGCTGTATATTTGGACAGCCTATGAAAGCAATTTCTCTGAAGGACTGTGAATAGCAAATGTTCAATAAATATTGGCCAGATGACTGATAGAAGAAAAGGGCTAAAGAAAAGGGAATGATTGTATTGTACATCCGGTGGAATTGCACAAGGCTAAAGTAATAGAAAACAAGAAATGGTGAGGCTTCGTTTTCATTTTCTGTCCTTTTGGATCAGTGGTCAACCAGAATGTCCATGTATTTGCCTGGCACAGTTAGGAAACATGAGTTTATTTGAACTTAATATAAGCACAGGAATTTGTAGAGAAAGTTTACTAATCTTTATCATGGAAAAGCAAAAGTTAAGGCAGGTTCCCTAAAGTAAGATTAGGCTTAGAAGCAGTAGAAAAAATGGCGACTTTACCTCAAGAGCACCCTAAAAATCATGATGTAAGCTGGGCCCAAATTGTCCTAGGCACATGGTTATTTTTAAATCCATGTTTCTTACTTTGGAGGACTAAGAACACTAAATCCAGCATTATTTTAATTATTTGAATTTGGATTCCTAATTAAAGCTAACTACTGCTTCACAGATTAATCTAGATAAGGAAGTTAAAGCAATTCTGTTGCCTTTAATAAACACCTCTGAATCTGGAAGAAGACTAGATTAGCCAAAATCTTATTTTATAACTTGAGGTTCTAAAAAGCAATAGCAAATCAGCCCCTTAGCATTTCCCAAAATATTCCAATCCATCTGCTTAAAAAAATTACTGCCAAATACTTTAATTTGTTAGAAATAAAACACTTTACTCTTAAAGCTATGCTTTGAGTTGTTTATTCTCCATTGAGGTGCATTTAGAACCCTGCCTCTCCAGGAGAGCATATTAGGATTACAGGCAAGTAAGGGTATTGCTATCCTCTTTTTTTTTTTTTTTGAGACGGAGTCTCGCACTGTCACCTGGGCTGGAGAGCAGTGGCGCGATTTTGGCTCACTGCAACCTCCGCCTCCTGGGTTCAAGCAATTCTCCTACCTCAGCCTTCCGAGTAGCTGGGATTATAGGCATGTGCCACCACTGTCGACTAATTTTTTGTATTTTTAGTAGAGAGAAGATTTCACTGTGTTAGACCAGGCTGGTCTCGAACTTCTGACTTCCTGATCCGTGATTCTCCTACCTCAGCCTCCCGAGTAGCTGGGATTATAGGCATGCGCCACCACTGTCGACTAATTTTTTGTATTTTTAGTAGAGAGAGGGTTTCACTGTGTTAGACCAGGCTGGTCTCGAACTCCTGACCTCCTGATCTGCCCACCTCGGCCTCCCAAAGTGCTGGGATTACAGATGTGAGCCACTGCGCCTGGCCACTATCCCCTTCTTTAAGCAAACATTTCTACAAGCATAAAGTCTTATCCTGTTTGGAGGTTTATCATCCTCTTTCCTAACATAAAAATATTATCATTACACTAACCTTTGCCTCCTCTGAATTCTTATGGGTTCGAACATGGCCAATGGGATAATTATAAGCTGAGTTTTTGCCTCTTGTTTGTAAAATCCTGGGAATTATACTTCAGGTTTTCCTTTGGCTTTTCCCCTTTCTTGCTTATTTGGTATATAGTGGAAAGAGGATTGAATGTCTCAGCTTAGTCACCAAAAACCTGTAATTTGATATCTTGAAAGGAAACAGGATCTGCTTTAGCTTTGGTGGCATCTTCATGATTAGTAAAACAGAATAAAACAAAAATATTGATGATACTTAAGTTATCATTCTAACTCCCAGCATTACTATTGAACCCTAGTTCTACATGAAAATTTTCCCCTCCTATATAACCTGTGCAGTTTTTCAGATGGGAATTCTGGGGTATGTTTAAAGGCCCTCAAATGAGAGTTAAGATGAGGCAATAACAGCTGGTGATAAAGTGGCAGCATATGCTTTCTTAGGTGCCATTTTCCTAATGTTTTATGTTGAGAGATCCAAAATGAAATTGGAAGCAGTCGAGATGATAATGGCCCCAAAAGTGGGTAGCAATTTTAATGTATTCCTCTTCAGAATTATTGGTTAAACCATTTCCAGAAAAGAAAAAAAAAAGAAAAGAAAAGCTGGAAGATGGAAAAGATGGATTTGAAAGTAAAATAAAAGGACCTGACTTTTCATAGGTGGAGGAAGGAGGATGGGAAAGTAGATCAAAATAGTGCTTACTTTCAGTTCCTTTATGTGAAGCTTTAAGCACAGTTTGATTTGCATCTTCTAGGTCAAGGTGAAGCCCAGATATTGAGTGTTGCTAGTTGGACTTGGTTGCCCCTATGGATTTTCAGGGAAAGGAAGATCACTGTACAGGCTGGTTGTAGCAGTATAAAGAGTAGAAGGTTTCAGAGTGAGGCAGATTATAACAAAAAACAGTGTTATCTAATAGAATTCAAAGAACAAAGAGATCAGGTAGTTCAGTTAATCACCTTGGAAATAGTTTCACTTTGTAATACAAAATACAATATTATATAAGCAAGTTTAAAACAATGATGAAAAAATTAGCACTTCCTCTGCAATTACTACTGTTACAGTCATAATGCAAACGAATGCCAGTCTGCATTAGTATTCTCAAAAAGCCTAGCCTTGTAGTTTTGAACTTTCGTTTCTATTAAAATTTCCCCTTTGTAGCTGGAATTTTTCTTTTCTTTTCTTTTCTTTCTTTTTTTTTTTTTTTTGCAGGGTAGAGGGTGGTGGTGGGTGGTGTGCAGCCTGACTTGTGTGACGAATCTACATTGGATCTGTTTCAGTCCACTCCCAAACATTCTAGGCACTGAGGCAGCTCCATGGTTTTTTTAGAGAACTCATCTCTCACTCAGTAGTAACCCATGCTAACAGTTACAATTGATAATGCAATCATCTGTTACAATAATTACTGCTGCTTTTCTCCTAATCTCATGTGAAAGAGGTAAGACACCCCTTCTGTTATACACCCAACAGGATTATTGATGCTGTCACTCGGGACCATTAGAGAAGAAAGCATTGGGTTATTACATATCCCTATGACTAATTGCCACTTAGTGACTACAGAACAGTTAAATTCCTACCAAGACTCTGAAGCCCGGGCATAGTACCTCTGGGGAATGGGGGAGTTTGCAGTTTCCTTCACTGCTGGTGTGAGTGGAGGGCACTTCTCTCTTGTATCGGAGTCTCTCCGGAACAGGGGATAATGGATAAGTGAGAGTTTGTTTCTTTCCTCGGGCATTTGTACCCATTTGTTTCATCTCCTTAGGCCACTCTCTTAAGGCTTTCTCTTGCGTTTTATTTTCTAGTCTTTGTTGTTGAGATGAAAAATACAGTTGTTTTGACCTGACTTGTGTCTAAGATTACTCAGAATTGTTAAGCACCTTGAAAGATCGTTTCATTTTGTTCAACATCTTTTTTCGGGGGGAGGGGTGGGTGCTTGGGAACTGCTTCAGAGATTTACAAGTTTGTAATTTACTAAAAATTTCAAAACTGTCTGCTTTGTAAATAAGTGGCCTTAAAGGAAGACCTATTAATGAAAAAAATACCTGTTTTGGTTGTGTTTCTGAGAAGGAGTGATTATATTCGGTTTTAAGATTCTGTTCACCTAAGATCTGATTAAGGCATAACCAGAAATTGGCCATCTGGAAAGCACTATTAATGGATCCAGAAATGTCATTGTCATCTTGATCATATAATAGAATTTGCATTGAAGAAAAATATGGTGGGCTGAGTAGAATTCAAAGTCTATGAAAAAGTCAGAGTTCCTTAATTTTATTCTGTCTTTGGGCCAGTTTATTGTACATACCATTTTTAATTACTATTTTTCCCCTTTCCCATTTCCCCCTTTCAAAATTTACATTATGATAGACTGCTTTTCAATATGTTTTGAAATATAAATTGAATGATTACATAAAAATAACAATCCAGGTTTTATTATTATGACTTGTTGCCTTTGTAAAGTTTTTGCCTTTCTTTAATATGATTCGAATTATGTTACGAAGAGGAAAAAACCTGTTTCTAAATGTATGTGTGTCACACACACACACATACAGGATTGCATAGTGTATACGCACACACAAACACACACACACACACACACACACATATATATGAGTAAAGAAAAGATCTGACAGGATGCTCACATATTGATGGACATTTGGGTTTTTTCCAGTTGTGGGTTATTACAAATAAAGCTGCTAGTGAACATTTGTACGCAAGTGATATGATTTGGCTGTGTCCCCACCCGAAATCTCATCTTGAATTGTAATCCCCCTGGTTCCTGTGGTCCCCATAATCCCCGTATGTCAGGGCAGAGACCAGGTGGAGGTGGTTGAATCATGGGGGTGGTTCCCCCATGCTGTTCTCATGACAGTGAGTGGGTTCTCACGAGATCTGATGGTTTTGTGGGTGTCTGGTGGTTCCTCCTGCATTCATTCTCCCTCCTGCCGCCTGGTGAAGAAGGTGCCTTGCTTCCCCTTAACCTTCTGCCATGAATGTAAGTTTCCTGAGGCCTCTCCAGCCATACTGAATTGTGAGTCAATTAAACCTCTTTCCTTTATAAATTACCCGCTCTTGGGCAGTTCTTGACAGCAATGTGAAAATGGACTAATATAATAAGCCTTTGTGTGGATATATGTTTTCATTTCTCTTGAGTAAATAATTAGGAGTGGAAAAGCCGAATGGCATGGTGTGTGTATGAAAATGATTTTCCAAAGTGTTTGTGCCATTTTGTACTCTGATCGGCAATATATGACATTTACAATTGTTCTGTACCCTTGTGAGCATTCAGTATTGGCTGTCTTAAATTTTAGTCATCCTAGTAATGGGCGGGTGTGTAGTAGTATATAGTATCTTGTTGTGGTTTTTTAGTAGTTCCCTGTTCATTGTTTTAATACTAGACTTTGGTTTGTAATGTAATTCTTCTGACATGTTTTTAATCTTTGTTGCTTCTTGCCTGCCTGCCTTCCTTTCTTTCTCCCTCGCTCCCTTTCTTCCTTCCTATCAGGCTGTGCACTTATCCATGTATGCTTTCTTTTTGTTATTACCCATCTTCAGCTGAAGGCCATTTTATCTATTACAACTGTTTACTCAAGTATTGAATGGTGAGGAGACAGAGAGTGAGTTGGGCCAACATCATCATTAATTCAGGCATTTTATCTCAGAATATTTTCTCACGTAATTAATTTGATCCTGTTCTGTGGTGTGTCTCCATTTAGGAGTCTCTTTATTAGGCTGGAGATAGTGGCTCACACCTGTAATCCTAGTACTTTGGGAGTCCAGGGTAGGAGGATCACTTGGCCAGAAGTTTGATACCAGCCTAGGCAACATAGTGAGAGTCTATCTTTCTCTATGAGATAGACTTTAAAAAAAATTAGCCAGGTGTGGTGGCGCATGCTTGTAGCCCCAGTTACTTGGGAGGCTGAGGTGGGAGGATCATTTGAGCCCAGGAGGTTAAGGCTGCAGTGAACTAGTTATGGCACCGCTGTACTCCAACCTGGGCGACAGAGCAAGACCCTGTCTGAAAAACAAAAACAAAACAAGACAAAAAACAATTGAGGTTTTTCCCTGCCCTGGGAGAAAAGCGAAAAATTAGACGGAAAGAATATGTTCTCTACTCTTTAAAAGAAAAAGCTAAATGAATACATGCCAAAAAAAAAAAACAAAAAAAAAACGTTTAGTCTGTTTTGTTTTTGTATCCTCATTCAATTTGGTTCAATTTTTACTTCATTTGAAATTATTCCTCATAACTTGTAGATGAAATGGCCTTCTAGTTAGGTTGAATATTGAGCCCGTTCTTTTTTGAGTTCTTTTTATTTTGGTTGGCTTTAGGAGGAAAGTCAAATAAAAACGCCTCTCTTCTGTTAACTTCAATCAAAAGTCTTACTTGATGTTTCTTAGAGTCTTTTGATTATGCCCATCCCCCTTTCAATAAACTGTTAGTGGCTCTGATGCATCAAGTCTGACTCCTTGGTTTTCTAGAATTTAAAAAACTCCAGCCTCATTGTCAGCTGAAGAATGACGAGGTTCATAACTTTGGAAAGGAGAGCTTTATTTTTCGTAAAGGGTTGCAGCCTGCAGGATAGCCATTCTGACAGACTGGGAAGCATAGCCTTCGTTGGAGACCAGAAACAAACACTTGGGGGGTGAGAAGAATAAGACAGGGATTCTTGCTGAAGGAGGTGGAGGAATATTCATGGAGGAGTCATGCGTATTTAGGTAGGGAGAAACATGCGCATGCACAGCAGAGCCTCATCTCTCTCCAGGGGACCTGTGGTTTTTAACTATGGCAGCATTAGCATGATCCAGGGTGGAGTTTTCAGATCTCTGACTTCAAAAGGTGAAGCAGAAGACACAGAACCCCCCCCTGCACATCCTCCATGGACTGGCCAGAACCCCTCTGTGATCTATGGTCTCTTATCAGAAGGAATGCTGGTCGGTTATTTGGTTAAAAACCACAAAAAGGAGGGGCGATTTCAGGAGGTTGATTGACATCAGAGGTGGAGCGGGCTTTCCAAAGGGCTGGTTTCTGTTTAATCCTTACGGAGGAAATCCTAATGGCGGTTATGGAGGGAGGGGACATCATGAGGCACGCCTGACCTCCTGTCTGGTCATGGTTGGAATTGAATTTTCAAGGATTTCTGCTGTCCCCTTGGCTAACAGCGGATCTGTTCAGTAGGTTGGGGGGAGCTTAGGATTTCATTTTTATTTTTCACTATATCTATACAACGTAATTTTTTAACCACTTTCCAGTACTCTCTTTTATACTCAAATACTCTAATCTGTACTTTTTCCCCCTTTAACTGTTTTCTTCTCCTCATGCTAAGGCTCATTGGAGCTTCTAAGCCCACTTCTGTATTTCTCATAGTCTACATCTCCAGACACGTCTTCTCAAGCTTTAAGACTCAGCTCAGTATTGCTGCCTCAAAGATGCCTTCCCTGTCTAATCTGATCTGAAGTGGTCCTCCTTTTCTGGAAATTTCTCCATCACTTATGTGCTGAATGTAACATTTAATTATACATATAGTCTTGTGGTGTTTGTTGTGCTTGTTTGTTTGTTTGTTTGTTTTAGCATTATCTCCCCGAACTGGACTACTCAGAGAACTACTAGAGAACGTGGACCAGATCATTCCTTTTTCTGTAAATCCTGCAGTACCTAATGTGGAACCAGACATATAATAAATGCTTAATGAACAACTAATAGTTAATTAGTCATGTGAACATATGAGTTTTAGCCAGTGTGTTTACGCTTATCTCTTTTTTTTTTTTTTTTGATATGGAGTCTTATTCTGTTGCCAGGCTGGAGTGTAGTGGTGTGATCTTGGCTCACTGCAGCCTCCTCCTCCTGGGTTCAAGTGATTCTTCTGCCTCAGCCTCCTGAGTAGCTGGAACTACAGGCACATGCCACCATGCCCAGCTAATTTTTGTATTTTTAGTAGAGATGGGGTTTCACCTTTGGCCAGGATGGTCTTGATCTCTTGACTTCGTGATCCACCTGCCTCGGCCTCCCAAAGTGCTGGGATTACAGGTGTGAGCCACCGTGCCCGGCCTACACTTGTCATCTTTATCATCTGGTTTCACAGTTTTCCATCTGGAGCTTTTTAGAGTCGTGTATGATTTGCCTCAGTACTAATAATGCCAAGTCACATATTTTCATCCCCTTGGGGGGTGTGTGTGTGTGAGAGAGAGAAACAGTTAAGAGCCAGAGACTCTGGCTCTGAGATATTTCCTTTTCAGAGTCTGGATATTTCAGGTGTAAAATATAATAGAATTGGTAGAGGGCACAGGAAAGAGATAGTTTCCAGTATTTTACTTATTTAATAATTCTTAGAGACAGGGTTTCACTCTGTCACTTAGGATGGAGTACAGTGGCACGATCATGGCTCACTGCAGCCTTGACCTTCTGGGCTCAAGTGATCCTCCTGCCTCAGCCTCTTAGGTAGCTCCTAAGTAGCCATGTGCTGTCACACCCAGCTAATTTTTTAATTTTTTTGTAGAGATGGGGTCTACTCTGTTGCCCAGGCTGGTCTCGAACTCCTGGGCCTAAGCAGTTCTCCCACCTCAGCCTCCAAAAGTGTTGGGATTACAGATGTGAGTCACTGTATCTAGCCAGTTCCCAGTATTGTAGAGCATGGTGACTTTTAAGAATTGTGGCTATTATCCCTTTTGATTATTTGTTTAGAGCAAATACCATGATGCTTTATTGAAAAAAAACTTGGGCATACCGGAAATACTTCCTAAGTATAGCGTGCTTGTGTATATAATGCTTTTCAGGTTTTGTGGTAGTAGTCGATGTGAGTATGCCCTGAGAAAAAGGAGAATAGAAGTGAAAGACCTGATTATACTTATTTATAAATGAATCATAGACTTACAAAATTTGTAGAGCTGAGAGATATCTTGGAAGTCATATAGTCCAACTTCTTCATTTTTAAGGTTTGGGTATATAAACGACCAGTGTGGTTGACTTATATAAGGTCACAGTAGTAGTAAGGAATAGAACAGTACTGTGAATAGGCTGAAATAATCAATTTATATTATTTCTGGATTTTCTGACCCAGTTTGAGGAGAGTATTATTATGTTTGAGAAACTCACATATTCTTTAAAAATAATTTTTAAAAAGCCTTTCAAAAGACCTTTCATATGCTAAAATATTGGACAACATGCTTAGAATATAGTTAAGAGGTGACAGTACCATGTAGTGGACATGTAGTTAAGAAATCTAGGTCCTCATTCCAGCTCTGGTACTTACAACCTTGGAAAAAGTCATACAGAATGAAGAAAGTCAGTTTGTATTATTCAAAATGAATGGATTAGGTGAGATTCTCTCTGAGGACCCTTTTAGTTCAAAAATTCTGTGTAAAAGTGAAGCAGTCGTAAACCATTGAAACTTGACGTGATCAAAGCTTTATGACATCAGAGCAGAGACATCTATGTAGTATCTCTCCAAAGCATATCAGCAGCTCAACATTTAGAATTTCATATCTTGATTTCATACCATACCTACTCATTAGGCACTATTAATGCTTTCCAGATACTTTCTATTTCTTAGGCTTAATTTGGATGCTTTTTGTTTGTTTAGAGCTTGGTACAGGAATATGAATACCAGGAATAGATATATATGAAGCAATAAACTTTTTATTTGATCCTCTTTTGGCTCTTCCAAATGAATAGTTCACACATGTGGTAGATGTGTTGGTGTATTAAAGAACGAAGAAAGCCTGAGGTTTGCTTAAATTTGTAGCATCTTTTACTGAAAGGTACTATAACTGCTCTGTGGGCTAGTTTTGTTGAATTGGTATGTTTTGCCTGATCAATTTCCCTTATTTGACATTCTGGAAATTCTGTAAAAAGGTAAATCCAGAGTTTCTTAGCCAGCCTTATTGTAATTCAGCGAAAGTGTCCTGTAAGAGCAGTAAACAAGAAGACTATCTGGACACACTTCAGTGTCGTTATACCTTGTCTCCTATCACTGATGCTGGTATATGGTTACTCTTATTTGCTGATTGCAGTGGTCTCCAAGTTATCAATCTGTCACCAGCCTAAGCTCAGACCATGTTTGCAGTGAAGCTTCCCCAGCCTTTCTCCAGAGGACAAACGGTCAGCCCCAAGGAACCATTTACAATCCATAGATAGAAAGTGCTCATGGAAGATTGTGTAGCAAGGGCAATGTGAAGCCAGTAGTGTGGCAATACTTTCTTTGCTGGGATGAGGTAAATCAGTGATAGGAGATAATATATATAAGGCTTATAGCTTAGAGTCTGACTCATTTATAAGTGTTCACTAAACATGTTCTTATTCTGCTTTACAATTTGCCTTTAGACTTATAACCCTCAAGCAATCATGTATTTTGTTAAGGCTTGGGAAATCTAGAATATTTGACTTAGTGTAGAGTTTTGATATAGTGTCCTTTCTTCTGTTGTTTAACTTAAAGAAGAGCTTACATGTTTTGTGACTTCAGTATTCCTCATTTTGGGGCTTAGCAATTTAGGGGCATGATTTATATTAAAGACCTTCATATCTAGAAATAATTTATACTCCTCATGGTGTGGGAGTATAGGGGTATGAATTGTGAAAAACTGAGTCTCCTTTCTGAAATTTATATGCTGTTTTAGGTCGAAAACACAAGAAGTCAAGAATACTAGATGAAAATGTTATCCTTTAAAGTTAAAGGGCTCAATATTTTTTATTGCAAATGGTGTTCTAACTTTTTTATTTATATCATGTATTTATTTAACTAAATAGTTGATTTTGGGTAATTGTACAAACTGCATTATTGTCTTGTGAATTTCTTTTGTCTTGCAAATTAATTTGAATAAAATAATTTTTTGTTTTATCCTTCGTATTTCCAGGGTTAAAAATTACTGTGATCTTTATTAAAAGTGCGTTCAATTTAGTTTAAAAAGATTGTTTTAATGTAAAGTGTTTAGTACTTTTTTCCCAAAAGAGAATGTCACAATTTAGAAGCAGTCCAGAGTTTGTATTTAAAGGACTGTTTATAAGAAAACTATATGGAAAAAGTTGTCTGAATTGCAACATTTTATTATTCTGATGTTTGAAATATTTAAAAAATTCTTTTGTTGTCATAAAGTCATAATTGAGATAAGAATATTTATGACCACTGTTATCACTCACCTTTGTTTTAGAAGTTCTAACCAATGTATTTGTCTCAGAAAAATAAATCAGGAAGATATAGAAATCACTATTATTTATAAATGATATGATTGACTACTTTTAAAAAAGTTAATAAAAATTAAGTAAAAGGGGCCGGGCGTCGTGGCTCACGCCTGTAATCCCAGCACTTTGAGAGGCTGAGGCGGGCACATCACGAGGTCAGGAGATCGAGACCATCCTGGCTAACATGGTGAAACCCCGTTTCTACTTAAAATACAAAAATTAACTGGGTGTGGTAGCACATGCCTGTAATCCCAGCTACTTGGGAGGTTGAGGCAGGGGAATCTCTTGAACCTGGGAGGCGGAGGTTGCAGTGAGTCGAGATGGCGCCACTGCACTCCAGCCTGGTGACAGAGAGAGACTCCGTCTCAAAAAACAAAACAAAACAAAACAAAACAAAAACAAGTAAAAGGTTTTGTGGTCAATCCTAGAAAGAATCAAATGAATACAGATTAAACCAAAACCCGAGATTTGTTTTTACCTTTCAGGTGGACAATATCTCATATAATAAGTATACACTTACTGTTTATTGTACATAAAGTATTATATTAACTCATTTAATTCTAATAATAACCCTTTCAGGTAGGTAGGTACAATGATACAATCCCCATTTAACAGAAATCTGCAGAAAAGTTGAGTAGCCTTCCAGAGGTCATACAGCTAGTGCATGGCAGAGCTGAGATTTGAACTCACCTATAAAATTCTAGTTCTAGAACCTATATTTTATGCACTAAACTGCCTCCAAAGATGGATAACATTCAGTGTTGGTGAAGGTATTTGCAAGAAAATAGCTACCTTCTCTGCACTGCAAATATGGAAATGCTTATCATTCGTCTTTGTCAAAAGGCATTTGGTAACACTCATCAATAGCTTAGGGTACAGCTATTTCACTTCTAAGAAATAATCCTAAGGAAATAATCGGGCAAGTGTGCAATAATGAATGTGAGGGTGTGTTTACAGCATGGTTTATAACAATAATCTAAATGACCATCTTGAGGGAATTGTGTGACCAAATTATAGTATACATCATACAGTGGAATGTTAAATAGCTATTAAAAAGGATGATATAATTTCATATTTATTAATATGAATGCCCACTTTACATTTTGTGTAAAAACAAAGCAAACTACAAAAGAGTTTTGCTCTATAGTATCATTTCACCTTATCTATACATCAAAGTGGCTATACATTAAAGTAACTATACATGTATTTATACATGTATAAATCTGCTGAGGTGGACAGATCGCTTGAGGTCAGGAGTTTGAGATCAGCTTGGCCAATATGGTGGAACCCTGTTTCTACTAAAAATACAAAAATTAGCCATAAATTGCTTGAACCCGGGAGGCAGTGAGCTGAGATCATGCAACTGCACTCCAACCTGGGCAACAGAGCGAGTCTCTGTCTCAAAAACAAACAAACAAACAAACAAAACCCATAGAAGTATTTCTTTTTTTCTGTTCCCCCAACTCTTACTATTTTGTGGTAAAATTAGGCTGACAATTTTCAGTTTGGTTTTTCGCCTTCTGAATGTGAGGCAGTCTTACATGGAGCTTTTCATGAAGCTCCACGTCACAATTTTGTTTTTGAAGTTTCAACTTTCAAGGTTATATTGATTCTCTATCCCCAAACTGCTCCAGTAATCTAGGTGTGCTGTCATTAGGTGGGGCTAGTGAGCTTTGGATGTTCTAAACTGCAGGTCCCACCCTCGTTTGCCTGAGCTTCCTGGTCATGAAACATGATTTTTAGGTAATATAATTTATAAGAAAATAGAACTCTGCTAAAGTAACTAAATATAAGCTATCACTGAATGTTAAAGCAGATGATATTTTAAACTGCATTTAAAATCAACAAATGTCATTATTAATCAGGAATCTTTTGTCAGACAGTCGGAATTTTTCTCTGAGATTCTCTGTGTGGATCCTAATTACAATACTCTTCTTTTTAAGTGTTAGGAAGAGCTTCCTAAAGCTTGTGCTCCACAGCACACCCCATCCTGGGTTCGGTCTTAGCTGGTATTGAAGGGCTTTGATGCAGTTCATTTTCTACTCAGACTTTTAGTTCACATGCTTAAAACTAATTTAGTTGGCTGCGTTCTTTCAAAGTCTTCTTTAGAAGTAATTGTATGACACATTTTAGCATCACCCCAGTCCAAGACCCTAAACTGATATGATGTAAAAGAAGAAAGAGTCGCTACTGGTTTATTGCAGAGAACCCAAACTCTTGGTGATAGAGATCTTGAAATTCTGTGTCCTTAAAGAGGAATGAAGCCTACCCCTTCTTTCTTATGTGAGTGGATTAGTTTGCTTGCCTGGTCTCTGTAGGCAGAACAAATATAAAGGTCTTGCTGAATTGCCTAAACATATTCCTTAGAACAGAACTGCTATAAAAAACAAATCAGGCCGGGCGCGGTGGCTCAAGCCTGTAATCCCAGCACTTTGGGAGGCCAAGACGGGCAGATCACGAGGTCAGGAGATCGAGACCATCCTGGCTAACACGGTGAAACTCCGTCTCTACTAAAATACAAAAAAAATTAGCCGGGCGTGGTGGCGGGCGCCTGTAGTCCCAGCTACTTGGGAGGCTGAGCCAGGAGAATGGCGTGAACCTGGGAGGCGGAGCTTGCAGTGAGCTAAGATCCGGCCACTGCACTCCAGCATGAGTGACAGAGCGAGACTCCGTCTCAAAAAAAAAAAAAAAAAAAAAAAAAAAAAAAATAAGCTTTTTAAAAAAATTTGTCAGAGGCCACAATTTCATCATGGAGTCTCAGTGGTTCTTATGGATGGGGTTTAGTCTCATTTTTTGTATTCCCAGCCCTGTCATTGATTTGCTCAAATTAGAGGATTATCTTATTGGGCAGTCTCCCATTGATAAGCCCTGCTCTGGAAATATACCAGGCTACATTTATTGGGCCCATGTTTTTTTTATTTGGCGCTTTGGGGTTAGTCACTCATTTGATCATGCGTAGAAAAATCCCAGAATTGTTTTCTGAGGAAGATTTTACCCAGAAATGATCCCTCTACCACCCTCTGTGCAGGAGAGGAGTAGTCTTTTGTGCAGGTGCACATGTTGGTCAGCTTCCTTCATGTTCAGAAAAGGATGAAGCCCTTTCAAAGTGGCTTTGCACTGAATCACATGTCAGATGTTCAAGGTCAGATTTATATTAGTGGATATTACCTTGAACTTTCTGCTGCCAGTTCTTACAAGAAACTCATTATAAAGAATTGCTTGAAAAATAGGAAGCCCAGACATGGCTTTAAGAGTTAAAATTTAAGTCTAAATTTTACCCTTGGATTAAGTTGGGAGTATGATTGTTTATGCAGCACCATTCTAGTGAGCCACACATGTTAATTTTGTAAAACAGCCACGTTGAAAACAGGTGAAATTAATTTTAATCGTATATATTATTTAACTCAATGTATCTAAAACACTACCATTTGTAATCTTGTAAAAACTTGTGATCAATATAAATCTTATTGATGAGATATTTTAATTTTTTGTGCTAATTCTTTAAAATCTGGTGTGCATTTTATACTTGCAGCATATCTCATTTTAGACTAGCCACATTTCAAATGATCAATAGCCACATGTAGCTAGGAGCTCCTGTAATGGACAACACAGTGCTGGACCATTCCTGAGCTATGTATGCTTGTTCCTGAATTGGGTTTATTTGTGTTAGGCTAATGAGATACCATTAAAATGGTAATACAACACTGTAGTATTTGACGTAGATAGAAGAATGGAGACTAATACTTCATACACCATGAAGACCAATTGGAGAAAGTTCTCTCAGATCTCATCACCAGGAAATCATTTCTTATTTATGCACTTATTGAGACAATGTCTTGCTCTGTCGCCCAAGCTGGAGTGCAGTGGTGTGATCTGGGCTCACTGCAACCTCCGCCTGCTGCGTTGAAGGGATCCTCCCACCTCAGCCTCCCAAGTAGCTGGGATTTTAAGTATGCGCCACCACGCCTGGCTAATTTTTATGTTTTTGGTAGAGACGGGGTTTCACCATGTTGGCCAAGCTGGCCTCAAACTCTTGACCTCAGTGATCCTCCTGCTTTGGCCTCCCAAAGTGGTGAGATTACAGGCATGAGCCACTGCGCCCAGCCACCAGGAAGTCGTTTCTGTTTATCTTATGGATGGGGAATAAGTCTGTGATTCTTGTAACTCTTTGGATGTCAGAAAGCTCAGAGATAAATTAATGGCCTGTTTCTAGTATCTGAGCAGAGGAGAAAAGCAGGAGTTCTGGGTATAAACTTTACCCCATATTTCTTACGCTTGCTTTCCTTTTTGACAGCTTTCAGCTTGTTGAATGTAATACTGCAGTGTTTCATGCCTTTTAATTAATAAATAAAATAATGTTATTTCAATTTTCACAATGTTTAAATAATTATGTCTGTCTAAATTTTATGGGAAATAGAATTTAAAGATTCTTAGAAAGACAAATCTCTTGGTTGACTTTTGGTTCATTTTAAATTTGTTTAACAAATTAGGATATACTTGGAGAGAGAGTGTCAGTTATTTGGTCTAACTTGGGACTACATATAGATAATACCTGGTGATTTCTTATGTCAGCAATTCTCGAATTTCATCTTTTATCAGCATCAAATGGGGAACATGTTAAAAACTTGATATTTGGGCTGGGCGTGGTGGCTCACGTCTGTATTCCCAGCACTTTGGGAGGCCAAGGCGGGTGGATCACCTGAGGTCAGGAGTTGGAGACAAGCCTGACCAACATGGTAAAGCCCTGTCTCTATTAAATGCAAAAAATTACCAAGGTGTAATCCCAGCTACTTGGGAGGCTGAGGCAGGAGAATCACTTGAACCTGGGAGGTGGAGGTTGCAGTGAGCCAAGATTGTGCCATTGTACTCCAGCCTGGGCAACAAGAGAGAAACTGCATCTCAAAAAAACAAACAAATGAAAACAAACAAACAAACAAAAAAACAAACCTGATATTTGGGCTGTATCTGACAGGTGGCTTATGATCAGTAGATCTGGAGTCTAGACAACGGTGGTTGAACATGTTCTCTGCTGTTACATTCCTGGTAGCTGCCTCTTCCATCTTTCTTCTTCCTCTCATCTCCAGAAAAAATGTTGTAACCCCACAATCCTTTTCCGTCTTTCTTTCCCGGCCACTCTCTGGCTAAGCCCCATGCTTTTATCAGTCAACTCAGATTCTTTCCCTTCTGCTTCACCTATTATCTTGGTTTTGCGTGGGATGTATCCACTGTATTACTGAAGTTCTTTACATCTATGACAGAAACCCAGCCTAAACTCTGCAACGCGAAAAGAGAAAAGTTTTGGATGCAGAGGGATGGGCTTTGTCTCGGGCACACTGGGTTAAGGTTGTAGGGATGCCCACAGCTTTCTCTCCGGTTCTCAGCATAGCAGACCTCCAAGGCCCACATACTTATAGCAAGCGGGGGGAGGGACAACTGTAGGCAGAGAAAATGCATATAAGAAGAGGAGACAAGGAGTGCTAATATTTATGATTCCAAGTCTCTTCTTTATTCCTGTTTCCCATGCATTATGGCAGAAAAATCACACCATTGCAAAGGGTGGGTTCTTGTCTTATCTTTCTATGAATTAAAAAAATGGATTAAGGAGGTAATGGATAAGTGTGTGGTGTTTGAAAAGTTTTTTCCTAATTACAACCAGTTAAAACTGTTTTGCATTTTAATGATATTTTAATTCATTTGAAATTATTATTTAAGGCCATGGTATTTTTACATTTTAGTAGTGCAGCATTCTTAGCAAAAATAATTTATTTATAAACTGATGGATTTATTTCTTTGAATAGATTTTCATCTATTAATGAAAATGCAGCTTCTTTTAGTTTATTGAATTTACGAGCAGGAATCCAATTTCTATAAATATAATGAGTCAAAATAATTTGACTCACTAAAACAAATGAAATCTTTCAGCATCCATAGAAAGAAATTGGCAGTTTTACTTATGGTCATATAGTACTATTTTGTAAGGATTATCTAATTATCTATTCTGCAGAAATCATTCCATCAGACTTCAAGCCTTGCTTCATTTATACGGTCTCATTTGTTCCATTTTTAGTGAATAGTTACAGTGTTTCTACCCCTGCACTAGATATATTGCTATACTAGTGAGGTGGAACAGAGGTGGGGAAGACCACGGACCATACAACTCATAGTTCCGAGGTCAGCTGGAGAGCTGTATAGTATGTCCCAAGGATTAGTTCTGTGCATCAATGTGCTGGAGTGGGAGGAAGCTGGTACTGTAGCCCAGCAAAATTCCCAGACTTGGCACCACACTTTCTTCCTTTTTCCGCGTATCTTTAGGCTAAGAGACCATCACTGTCTTCCTTTTGAACACATAACCAGGTGCCATGGACACTCACCCCATGGCGTGAGGTGGAAGTGGAAGGTAGAACTTCACATCTCAACTTACTGTAGGATTCTCGTGTACAAATGTTCACATGCTTGATTTACTTTGACTCGAGGAGCCATCCAAATACTTATTATTTTTTTCCCCCAAAAAATGGATAGGTGAGAGAGTAAGGGCAAAAAGGATGTGATTTTTATTGAGCTGCTACTCTGGAAGGGCTCTCACCACCAGAGCCACTCCTTTGGGCCTCTTTAATTATGCCTGCACATCAACGAGTTGTCAGGGTCCATAGAGACTGTCTTGAGAGGGGGAAATTGCTACTTCTCAACAACGTGATGGGCTTCTAAAGTTGACTTAAATCTGTGGCTCACAATAAATAAATACATAATTGCTTTCTATATCTGCAGAGTTAACCGTAGGTGAACCACAAGTGCGAGTGAGAAAGCGTGGAGACAGCAGAGCCAGTCGGGCAGTTCTGCTTTGGCAGTGCGAGGCTGCTTGGCTCCTGTTGATGGCACTGACTAAAACCTGTAAACGGTTGATTACATCTTTCTCCCCAAATTTTGTGGATAAACCTGGGTTCCGTATGATATAGCTTTCATAACCCATTTGTAACCCAGAAGCCATAGGAGGCGTAGCATATTGGAATAAAATCAGACTTTAAAGACCTCAGAGTAGATCTCAGCTGTGTCACCCACTAGCTTGGTGCCCCAGTCTGGAAATCAAATCTAGGATTAAGAGCTGCATGATAACATGGGAGTGAGGGATGGGAGCGGAGGATAGACAGGAATTACCAGGAAAGCAGGCCTCTTAAAGTGAATCTATTTACATTGATTGGGAAGTCAAATTGCAGAGTAAATAGGGAGACAAAGGACTTGATCTTGACAAAAGTTCAAATGATGGGAATCAGTTTATCTTATCTTACACTAACATTTAGATTATAATCACAAATATGGCCTAATCATTAGAAGGAACAAATGACAAATGAAGTGTTGAAACTTTTTCATTTGTTTGTTTTTGAGATGAAGTCTCCCTCTGTTGCCCAGGATGGAGTGCAGTGGTGCAATCTCTGTTCACCACAGCCTCTGCCTCCTTGGTTCAAGTGATTCTCCTGTCTCGCCTCCCAAGTAGCTGGGACTACAGGTGCGCGCCACCACGCCAGGTTAGTTTTTTTTTGTATTTTTAGTAGAGATCAGGTTTCACCGTGTTGGCCAGGCTTGTCTCGAAGTCCTGACCTCGTGATCTGCCTGCCTTAGCCTCCCAAAGTGCTGGGATTACAGGCATGAGCCACTGCGCCCGGCCCAAAGTGTTGAAACTTTTAGAGAGTTGGGGTAATTCATTTTTTTCAATAAAATGGTATGATAGCACTTTATGATATTTGACTTTCTCACCACAATCATAAAGAAAGTCATATTGCAAAACCTGTTTCAAGCCTCTGTTAACTTTCCCATGGCTTCTCTCTGATCCTAAGAGAGTCAAATTATCCTTAATTTTTTCTCCTTAAGTTATCAATTGTTCTGACTTTGCCAGATCCTTATTACTCAGTGGTTTTGCATGTGACTTTAAAATCACTTTGACTTTTATGAATTCCTGAATCTTTTACCAGTTCATGTAATTTCTCTTTGCTATCAGTTTATTGTTGGAACATCTAACATTCAGTGAGAGACTAGCAGAAATGGGGTTGACAGGGGTTGACTCTCTCATTGCATGGGAGCAGTGGTTGAATGGGGACTGATTTTACTTCTTCAGTTCATCGTTGTGTGATACTTTTTGCTTTCATTGTCAGCCCCTTAATAGAGTGGAGCTGGGCCATAGACACTTAGGTAATAACAATCTCTTTGTTAAAAAAAAAATTTGGAAAATACAGTGCTCTGTAGGTAGTCCTTTTGGAAAAGATTCCAAGCATTTTTTTATCCCAGTATTTGAAGTAAAATTAAACTTGGTATCAACAAGCTGGATCGTGACACTGAAGAGAACGAATTCCTTATTCACATGTTGCGTATTCATTTAGTTTTTTGGTTCTTCCAGATGAGTCTCTGCCCTCATTGGGGATCTCATAAATTGAGTAGTTTATTATTATTTTGAATTCATTCTTTTTCTAGTCTTATAACTGTAAGTTCATTCAGAAGGAATTTGTTCCATTTGTTTGTTCTAGTGAAAGAACAGTACCTCATACTTAATAGGCATTGGATAACTATTATTTGTATGAAAAACCAGGTAGGTTTGACACTCTTGTTTGTGACTTATATATGCCTTTTCTTCCTAATGTGGTTCTTCCTTCTTGTTTGATTCCATCCTTTCTTGCTTTTTTCTGCTTTGATGCACCTTTTGTTGATTTCTGTAGTAATGATAAGCATCAGTTGATAACCTCAGACTTTGAAATTTAACCTGTGTGTTTGCAACATCCGCTTACAACCATTGCATTCTGCCAGTGAAATGACTTCAATTAAAGATCTTACTGTGGTGCCAAAGATTTTGTAAAATTAACGATAATTGATTAATAAGTGAAACATTGTTCCAGGTGCTCTACCAAGAAAACCATGTGGGTCCAGCTGCCAACTTAGAGGTGATGTCTGTCCGTCATTTCTTACTCCTCATGAAGCATACATTCTAGGGGGAGGAGATGCAATAAACAGGTGAATAAGTCATACTATATGTTACAGTATGAAAAGTGCTGCAGGAGAAAAATAAAGCAGGAAAAGGGAGTAGGCAGTGTTGGAGGAGTTGAAATTTATCATAGGGTGGTCAGGGAAGGTCCCTCTAGAGGCTGCCATTTGGTAAAACCATGAAAGAAGTAACAAAGTGAGTCGTGTGCATATTGAAGAGAAGAGCAGAGGAAATAGCATATACAAAGGCCCTGTGGTAGAGAGTGGCTGGAACATTCTAGGAGCAGCAGTGGGACTGGAGTGGTATGAACATGGAAGGTAGTAGCAAAAGATGAGGTCAGAGAGGACTAGCAGCTGGATCATGTGGGACTTTCTAGACTGCTGTAAAGGTTTTGGCTTTTTCTCTGCATGAGATAGGGGTTATTGGAGGATTTTTGGTGGAGAACAAAATAATCTAACATTTGAACAGGGTCACTCTGGCTGTCATATTGAGAACATACAAAAAGAAATCCAGAATGGAAGAGGGGAAGGAGGCTATTCATTCAGAGGAGAGATGACCATGGCTTGGATAGAGTGAAGGTAGTGAAAGCTAACTCCTATCTATCTTTACTTTTTAGTTGTACTGTATGGCTTAGAATGCACGCCATATTTTTTAGTTGTACTCTAGTATGGCCTAAAATGCATGCCGTATTTCATGGCCCCTTCATATCTTTCAAGGTCCGGCTCAAATTTTCTCATGAGACTTTTCTTTACTTCAGCCCCTGCTGATCATGCCCCATAATGAGCTTTCTTACTGCCTTTTGCACTTACACATTGCAGCACAGAAGGCAGTTGCTTTGCTTCTTTGTTGACACTTGGATAGACTATGACTTCATGTATGTTTACTGAAAAATAGGTTGGAATTATTAAAAGATAGTGAAAACATATGAAGTTTTGGCTTTCATTTTCCTAATCTGGCATGACATTTAAAAATGATTCTTGAAATGAAGTTTTGTTCTTCTTAATTGACTAACATTTTAAAAGTACAGGTTAATGTAAAAAACTGATACCTCTGCCAATAAATATTGTTTCAGTGGGGGCTCATCACAATCTATCCTGTATTGAGATAAATGAGTAAGAGATGTTGCCCTCTTTTTTCCCTTATTTGCCACTCTATATTCTTCTCTCGTTGCATATTTAAGGGTTTGTGATATTGGCACTGGTGTTTTGTTAGTGTTTTCTTTCTTTTATTTTTGTCCAGCATTCATTTTTTATTCATCTAGTAACAGCAAACCTTCGTTTTCACTAATTTAATTCTTTTTGAAGCATCACTTCTCCCCAGCTGCCTTCAGTTTTGGTAGAATTGCCCATTCAGATGCCGTCTCCTCTCTCTGTGGGTCCCTAGGCGCCTGTCTCCCACTAGTCAGTTCTGAGCAACATCATGGAGAAAGGATGGATGTTTAGGTGGATTGATCCTGGTGGCTACTGTTACCCAAGAGCATCTTTGGTTCATTATTTTTCCTTTATTTTGATTCTGTGGGCTACCTAGTATCTTTCTAGTAAATTTCCTTTCTGTTTCAGTTTATCAGAGGGGGCTTCTGTTCCTTGGAACTAAGGAGCCCTCGAACATAACCATTTATTGTAATAAATAAATAATAAATAAATAGTAGGAACCATCCTTTCATATCAGAGTTCTATTTTAAATAACATTATTATGTATCTTATTTGTAGCAAAATTCAAAAATTGAATATCAAGAGGTAAAAACAATTGTAATACCACTATCTATAACTTGAAAAAGTATACCCTTTTTCTATGTGTGTTATTAACACAATTTAATTATATTGTATATGTAACAGTATTTGATAATACTTAACCTTATAGCATGAACAAATTCTCATGTCAAATCTTAAAAATATGTTTTTAATGGCTTCATAATAGTCTGTAAGGTAGACATGCCATAATGTAAATACTTCTCCATTGTTGGACATTTGTTTTGTTTTTAATTTGTTCTCTATTTTGAATAACGTTGTGGTGATCATCTTTTTATAACTCTTTGCCGGCATCTCTGCTTCTTTCCTTAGGGCAGAGCCCTGGAAATGAATCACTGGGCCTAAGGGTGTGAGCATACGTAAAGTTCTGGACAGCTTTGTAAAACCGTCCTCTCAGCAACGTATGAGTGTTGTATCTCACTACATTTTCACTTGAGTACTATTGTTTTTCAAAGTTGATATTTTAGTGGACAACAATTATAGCTCCTTTTTAAAAGTGTGTTTTGATATATACTTATTGTTTCAATTTTTTTGTAAAATATCTACTCATACCTTCAAAGAAGGTTTTAATTAAATAATTGAATTAAAAATCCCACTGAGTTTAAATAACTAGAAAAAGTTAAATATTAATGATTTTCTCTTTTTAATCTAGTTGCATATTTAATGATTTAAAGCTAACCCAACATCTTGAAAGCATTCTTGAACTCAGTCTTTAAAATTAACAGTTTTTTGGAACTTAAAATTATTTCTATTTGTGTACATTCCTTTTCCAAATTTACATTTGGGCAATTTTTATGTTGTGGATTATAACATATTCTTTAGTAAAATTTTGGGGGAAACAGGCTTTTCCTAAAGGGCAGCAGGCTGGAGGATAAATTGCATTTTCTGATACTTTTTCACCTGGAAAGAGGAAGTGAGGTGCAGCTCCAGTTACCCCAGGTTCTCTGTTAAGTTCTCATTTCCTAGCAGGTTGTGTAGAAGGACATTTTCTGGTTTTCCTAATCATTTTATTAGCATACTCTTGCAGAGTAAGATAAGCATGAAGTTATGATTGTCTATGATAAACACGGAGTTTATCTGAATGCTCATTTATACTGAATGACTGTAAAGGCTCTCTCTTGCTACACACAGGGGAAATCCACTGGGGAGGGAGCTTTGGTGGAAGATTTGGTGGTGTCTTTGTTCATCTCAGATGCCAACTGGCCTTTCTGGGGATGGGTTACTGCTTTCTTTTCCTATAGTTCTCACATCTCTACTTACTGCAGGCTAGTTATATCTTGACTATCAATATAGTTTTTCACCCTTTGTTTTCCTTATTTAAATAGTAAAAAAAAAATTAAAAATCACTTGGAGTTTGAAGCATAGTATAGTTGAACGGGTGTGTGTGTGCGCGTGTGTGTGTGTGTTGTATGTGTGTCTTTTGGAATTTGAAGGGTTAAACAAGTTTGTCTTTTATTATTGTTAGTTTTATTTATCAGTGTCAACTCTAGGAAGTTAGATCCTAGGATGCATTTCTTAAATTCTATAAAAATCCTCTGACAATGTTTTTCAGTACCTGCCCTTCAGGTGAGGTTTAGTAACTTGACATTCACCTCCAGATTCTTTAGCAAAACTATTTTAAATAAAAAACACTTGCTTAATGTATTTGTCATCTGCTACTGTCTATATCTTCTGAACAAAATTTGCTGGTTTTGGAATTGAAGTTGTATGCTGTGGCATTTGGTGATTTGCTTAGTAATTAAATCTCTCTTGACCTCTTGAAGAAAAATGATTTTGTTTTCAGTTGTTTGAAACAGATGTCTTTTATCTAGGAGAGCAGCAGAGTGCAGACCTAATCCTGTTTAGAAGGAGGGTTTTTAAGATTTTTTAAGGAGTGCTCCATCATGTTACATTGTGCCCACTGGGCATGGGACATACAGCTGCAGCACAGACTCACCCTGGGAGGGACGGGTTATCTAAGGAGCTTTAAAGGACCAGCTTTCTACTTAAGCCGTATAGTGAATATTAACCTGTTTCCCTTGCCGTCGGCTTCATTTTCTAAAGCTTTTCAAAAGAATGTGGATAATTTTCTGAAGAAAATGTGTCTTTCTTATTGCAGAAGGCAATAAGAAATGTGAAATCAAGAAGCAAATTGAGAGTTCTTAGGTTTCAGTATTAGAAAATGTGCAGCAGCTGTTCTCTGTTACTGGGTAACACTGATTTTCCCATATGAGAATATTGCATTGGATAAGGTAGTTAAAACTCAAATTTTAGGTATAAAGTTTAGAGTGCTTTGATTTTTTCATTTTTATGTGACTTTGCAAATTAATTTTTGCACAGTGCTTATTTACAATCAAAACATGAACTCTAAAAACTATATTACATTTCCTATAAGGGAAAACTTAAGGTTTCCAAAGCAATTAGATAATAGTCCCTTGTTGTAATCTAAGTAAAATCATTGATTTATTTCCTTTCCAGTTGTCCTCAGTTATGTAAAGTAAAACATCTGAATGAGGTTTTTAAATCCTGAAATAAGACTTTTAGAGATACATTGGTATAGTCAATTTAATTAATACTAAAGCTATTATTGAGCAGAGACTTGCATTTGAGTATTTGTTTTATCCCCGGCCTCATAATAACTGACAATTTGGACCCACCCTCGTAAGGGTTATATTTACGTGGATATATTGCATTTACTTCCATCTCACCTGAAATGATTTTGATTTTCTCAGCCCTGTCAATGTTTCTGGGATTCTGTTTACCACTTAGATTGAAAATCCAGAATTTAGTCCTAATTTCACCCTCACTTTTATCCCCTATATTCAATCTGTCATCATGTCTATGGCTTCTTCCTTTGAAACATTCCTGATTGATATTTCCTTTTCATGTCACTAAAATCCATCTTCTGCAAACAGCGCTGGGTTCTGTGACTGATCAGCTTCTCACTGGTTTCCCCACCTCTGTTTTCTTCCTGTTATCATCAGCCGGTTATAATCTGCATAAATTTTCAGATTACGTTTCCTCAGACTTCCCTTTCCTATTTTCACCTCTCTTCTCAAAACCCTGGAATGGCTCCCCACTCACTATTCTTGGTTAGGTTCCAACAGGACTACTTCAAGTTCTGTGGCCAAGTTTCTTAAATTCTTGTCTCCTCTTTCTTATATCTTACCCTGTCCAGTTGCTGGCTTGTGGGCGGTGGGCTCTGCAATTCTTTTCTAAGGGAGTTGTTTGGAAGTTGTCATTACTTTTTAATACAGAAACAGTTCTATAAAAGCTACGGTTGAGTTCTTAAGCTATAACTCAAGGCCTGTATAACCTAACGTGGCTGATTTCTGAGCCCTGGAAGCCAGGAGCCATGTGGAATAGGTGGAGGCAGGGGAAGAATGGATGTTTTCTTCTTCTTTTCTAAGTACAGGGTCATCCAGACTAGGCAGAACTTCTAGTGGTTTTTAATATGAAAGGTTGGTCTTCAGCATTTGTTTTCTGTTCACTGCCTTCCAAATCCTGGTGTTCCTCTCCCCAGGCTCTTAGAAATAAGTAGTTACCCTAGACTAAATAATGCATTAATTAATTCGGTAGTTATAATGTTTGCCTACTAAAATAACCATGGCTACTTTCTATTGAACACTTTCACACAGTATTTCAGTCCTTACAATAACCTTGCATGGTACATTAAAATTACTTCTATTTAATAGATAAATACATTAAGGCAGGGTGAAGTTTAAATATATATAGATTTATGTACCGACTTACAAATAACCTGTATATATTTGAAAATCACTTAGGAAAAGTTTGTATCATATATGAGAGTTTGTTAAAGGAATATGTAGAAAACCTCCATCCCTTCCCCACTTCATCTCCTCCCCTGACACACAGTGCACCTCTGGGACACTGTTCTGCTTTTGAAGACTATACAGCTTCAGGGTAGAAGAAAAGAAGCAAAAAGAGATATAAAGAGTTTCTGAGACTTGTCAACCTCCCCATCCTCAAATCTATCCGGAGAAAACCCTCTACCCCCTGGGCTGGATGTCTGCATATAACAGGATTGAATAATGATTCCTATTAGAGATTTGGCTCAAAAAGCATCTTTGTGCTAAAGTGTAATAAAAAAAACCCTTGGAAGGATTAAGGAATCCTCGGTTGTTAACACATTATTGTCAGCTAGTTCAATGACATCTTCCTCTTAGCTACCTTCAGGGCCTTTCTGACTGCATAGAGTTGAAAAGGAAGTGGGGGCACCTCCATGGTTTAGATCTGTACTGCCCAGTCCAGTATGTGGCTGTGGAGCACATGAGCTGTGGTCAGTTTGAACTGAAATGTGCTTTAAGTGTAAAATTCACACTGGATTTAAAAGCCTTAGCATTTAAAAAAAAGAAATAAAAAAATTAGTAACTGTTTATATTAATGTTGAAACAGTAAGTTTGGATATAGTGAGTTAAATAAAATGTTATTAAAATTTTCATCTGTTTTATGTTTTTAAAATGTGATTACTAGAAAATTTTAAATTACACCCATGGGTTGTGTTATATTTCAGTTGGACAGTGCTGGTTTGGACTAATTCTCCATCTGTCCTATGTCTTGCAGCTTTTGTTCAGCCTAGTAGCCATGCTCCGTACTATGTCTCCTCTCTTTCATTCTCTCCTCTTTACTGGCCCTTTTCTCTCAGTTTTTATTCATTCAGCAAATATTTCCTGTTTTCTTAGTTCCTATGCTGGTATTAGGAACATGCAGAATCTCTTCCATCCTAAAAACAAAACAAGGCCGGGCATAGTGGCTCACGCCTGTAATCCCAGCACGTTGGGAGGCCGAGGCGGGCGGATCACGACGTCCGGAGATCGAGGCCATCTTGGTTAACACGGTGAAACCCCGTCTCTACTAAAAATATAAAAACTTAGCCAGGCATGGTGGCGGGTGTCTGTAGTCCCAGCTACTGGGGAGGCTGAGGCAGGAGAATGGCGTGAACCCGGGAGGCAGAGTTTGCAGCGAGCCAAGATGCACTACTGCACTCCAGCCTGGGTGACAGAGCAGGACTCCATCTTAAAAAACAAAACAAAACAAAACAAAAAACACAAAACAAAACAAAACATGAAAGCAAACAAACCCAACTCTGTCTCAATCCATGTTGCCCTCCCCACATGCCTCCTTCTCTTCGCCGTCTAGCCTTTTGAGGAAGAGCCTGGATTCTTTACTCCACTTTTACCACTCCATGCTAACTCTTTTGGCCACCAATTTTCCCCACTCCTCAGTTTTTCCCTGCAGCATTGGACACTGTCCTGGGAGTCTCTCCTTCCTTGACTTTGAAATTCTCTCTCTCTCTTTCATTTTTCTCTCTCCCGCTTTAACTTTGTTTTTAAGCGTGTGACTGACTCATCAGATTTGTGACACTGGGTGGACCTAACCTCATGGAGCCTCAGTATCTTCTGTGTCACGTTGGGGCTTGCATTCGTCAGTGGGCACTGTGGTGACCCACCCCCTCCATGGCTGGTGCTTTTTATTTTTTGAGACAGAGTCTCACTCTGTTGCCTAGTCTGGAGTGCAGTGGTGTGATCTCGGCTCACTGCAACCCCTACCTCCCTGGTTCAAGCGATTCTCGTGCCTCAGCCTTCCGAGTAGCAGGGATTACAGGCATGTTCCACCATGCCCAGCTAATTTTTGTATTTTAGTAGAGACAGAATTTTACCATGTTGGCCAGGCTGGTCTTGAACTCCTGACGTCAGGTGATCTGACTGCCTCAGCCTCCCAAAGTGTTGGGATTACAGGCATGAGCCACTGCGTCTGGCTGGTGCGTGGTTTCTTTTGCAGAATTCTCATCATCTTCACCAGGTTCTGTGGAAACTCTACGTTTGTTTTTTTCTTCCCTCCCTCCCAGTACTCTCCCTTGGTAGTTTCTTTGTATCCATGCTTCCAATTAGAATGCTCTTCATGCCGTTTCCTTTTTTTTTAAATTCTTTAAGGCTCACGTCAGATATCACCTCTGCCACCAAGTGTTTTCTGTCATCTTCAGCCAAACTTTTGCCTCACAAATCTTTCTCAATTTCCTCATATGAAAACAGACATAATGATGTTATCTCTCGGAATTAATTCACAATATTCTGAGGCCTTACTTGAGATACTCGATGTGAAAGTGCTTTGGAAAAGGTTAAGCCTGTTATAAATATATTTTTATCCCTTTCAGATGCCCTACAACATTCATTGTCCCCACAACACATTTGTTAAGACTAATTATACATGTATATAAAGTGCCATTGATACCTTGAATTATCTCATATATGAATATTTACTCTTGTTCCCCAAAATTCCAAGTTCCCACAGGGGAAGGGCTATGTTAGGAAAAGAAAAGAAAGAAATTGAAAAAAAAACCCTTACTCTTTTTACTATTGAGCATACGCTGCAGCTTTACGGTAGACATGTATAAGCTAGCAGATTCACACATTTCTAGCTCTTTTTGCTCTTTCACTGAAAACAAATATATTATGTATTATGTATTCAGTTTTTGGCCCTTAGTTGCGTGTCTTTTCTTGTTAGAATGCAGACTTTTTTGAACTAGGGACTTTGACTTTTGCTCTGTTGTATCCTTAATGCTTTTCACTTAGGAGGAGCACAGTAATTTGTTGCATGAACGAAAGAACCCACTACTGGTGATGAAGTTGAATTTCAACTTTTATCTCTGGCTTGAGGACCAGGGAGTGGCTCTTGTCAGTGTTATGGGGCCAAAGCTTGGGCTCTGAGATATCTGAGGTCCTCACTGCCTACAAGGCTCTTTTGTTTCTGTTAGGGGCTATGTTTTGAAATACTGAAGATGCTGATTAAGTAGAAGGGGTGATGGGAATTATGGGAATATTAAAACCAGTTCTTGATATAATTAAAATAGAATGTAGTCACATAATGGTATTAATACCTAAACTTAACAAAGCTCTTACTATATGCCAGACAGTGTTGGAAATGTTTTATCTGTACTGATTTATTTAGTTCTCTCTAAAATCCTATGAGGCAGATGTTATTATGTTCTTCCTGGATAGGTGGGAAAACAGAGGGACGGAGAGTTAAAATAAATTGTCTAAGATCATAGAGTGATAGAAAGTAAACATGTAGCCGAAATCCGGAAGTTGGTCTTCAGAGCTTTTTCTCTTAGCTGCTGTGCTAACCTCTCTCTCTGCTTAAATACAGATAATTTAAAAACAGTAATGTGGGTGTACATACATGTTATTTCATTTTTTTCTAGAGCGAAATAATTGTCAGTAGTTCTTCTGTTGTGGTTTTAAGCCATAAGGGTTGTGACCTATTTCTTTCTTTCAGGGAAGTAGTTTAGACAGCCTGCATTTTTTATTGAACTACAATGTGTTAGGAGTTAATTATTTATAGTTCTTGCTGAAGCTGGTGTGCTGCTTGACTCACTGAGTTTATAAAGAAATAATGGCCTGTTGAAAGTCAGTGAAATGAAGTTTCATGAAACTATCAGATTAGAAGTTGACCTGTATTTTAAGCTTCATAGATTGATTTTCTAATAATTATGGATTCTTTTATGGTATCAGAGTTACCATAGACCACATACAGAAAATAAGTGCCATCTTTATGAAGAGAGATACAGGATTTAAAACCATTGAACTGAGTAAATCAGCTTATCTGTTCATTTTTATTTGTATCCTTTTCACAAAAGATATCTTGTCCAAGTTATTTTCATTCAAGAGATAGTGCTCAAAGTATGAGATCCACTTTATGACAGAAACTACTTGAATAAATACATTTGCAAGTGCTATAAACCTAGCACAGAAGCATGTCCTCTTCACCCAAAGTGTCTATGAACTGAGTGAGAGGATGGGAGAAATTAGGGAACCCAATATTCCCTTGTCCTCCTCTCAGACTCAGTAGCCAAGGTTGTTAGCTGTCACGTAAATATTGCACCCAAGGTTACTTTGTTTGTTTTTTAAATGAAAACTCATGCTGACTTCCCAAGACCCAATAGGGTTTACCTTGAAATGAAACATGGCATAATGAAGATGGTGGCAGGTACTAAGAGTGCGGAGTAAGTGTTAAATCCGTAAATGCACGAGTGGATTATGTAGTTCTGAAAGGGATGGTACAGAAGAAAATCAGATCAATTCTATATAAAGCTAGTGAGATCCGAGTGAGGTAATGTAAACCCATGGCAAACAGGTAAGGCGCTGGTAGATAGAACCTTAGTTGTACTGCGTTAAAGTACAGGAGGTACTGGAGTCTCTGTGTGTGTCTGGAAGTATTTTAGAACTAGACTCAGTGAGCCAAAAAGGGGCTGTCTAAGTTCCAACAGGGAAGGCCTTGTTCCTTTGGACGGAGGCCAAGTGGGAGCCAAAGGAAATGGCTTATCATGATCCAGATGGCCCAAATAATGTGGACCAGCCAGAAAGTCAGGATGGCAAGGGGCAGGCTCAGGAAAGGGACTGGAGATACAAGTTATGCCAAGAAGTATCTAGGAGAAAGATGCTCACTCTTCCTGCATCTCTTCATTTAACAAATATTTATCAACATGTACTATGTAGCAGGCACTGCTGTAGACACTGGGGATAAAGTAGCCAACAAAACAGATGAAAATCCCTGTCTTTGTGAAACTTACATTCTTGTCAAATGAAGCAGACAATAACCAAATAAATAAGTAAATTGTATGGTACATCAGATCACAAAACTTGCTGTAGAGAAAAATAAAGCAAGAAAAGAGGGATGGGGAATGCTGGGGTGCTGTGGTTTTAAATGCGATGACCACTATATTTAAGGGAAGAGGTGACATTTGAGCAAGCTCCTGAAAAGATTTCAGTGAGTTACATTCTTATGCTAAGGAAACTGAGCAAGTGAACTTGTACTCAGTGGTATACTTCAACTGTGTTTAGCATGTGTCTTGCTGTTTTAAAATTTCATTGCAGCAGCAAATAAATATGTGTGCGGAATGGAAAAGGAGAAGAGGGTGCCATGTTTGAACATGGGGTATTTGGGAAAGGATAGACCTAAAAGGGATGGCAGGGAGATCCTCTCCTCCTTGATTGCTAGGAGAAAGCTGTGCCAAGTGAAATCGAGGGTCACAGGCATGTGACAGCCTTTGTCATCATGTGACTTGACTCTATAGAAGCTGTTTCTGACATCATCAGTTGACAGTAGAATAATAGGTTTTATTTTGACAGCAGAAGATTACATGGTCAGGCTTTAATAAACACTCTTTAAGGCTTTATGTCTGGAAAGCTTAAATCTAATTCTTTGTGTCGTAGCACTAATGTTTTATGTTTATCTGTCTCCTGCAGCTTTGTAGGCAGCCAACCCCAGAGAGGCAGACGGGATGGCTAGTTCAGCCCGGGAGCACCTACTTTTTGTGCGGCGTCGAAATCCCCAGATGCGGTACACGCTGAGCCCAGAGAACCTCCAGAGCCTCGCCGCCCAGAGCTCCATGCCAGAGAACATGACCCTGCAGCGGGCCAACAGCGACACCGACCTGGTGACTTCTGAGAGCCGCTCCAGCTTAACTGCCAGCATGTACGAGTACACGCTGGGGCAAGCCCAGAACCTCATTATCTTCTGGGACATTAAAGAGGAGGTGGACCCCAGTGATTGGATTGGACTTTATCATATAGGTGAGTCAAATGGAATGGACTTGCATGTGACTCAGAGCATACAAGTTTCTAGTCTGACATTTTTACCATTCTGTATTTTCTCCTGGAAAAAATTCACACGCATATATACACACAGCAGATTCTGGGAATTTTTTTTCTTCTTTGGGAGGAAGGGATTCAACAGTACCTTTGCTTATATTATGAAGTTTGTGGTTACATCTCTACCTAATTAAATGTCAGAACCTTCAGAACCTGTAGGTGTTACAGTATTTTCTATTAGGTCGATGCAAAAGTAATTGCACCAACAAAACTTGTATTTCTCTTGGTCAGCAGTCCCATTTTAGAAAGAGATATCTATTAACATTTACTAACATTTTTAAACGGATGAAAGAGATGTCTAGATTTAGATGACATATTTTAAAAGCTCTGTATTTTCTAAAATTTGAGTTTTGTTAAGAACTACTTGTAGCCTAAGATGTCTTTATTTTTAAATTTCATGACTCTGTCCTAGATCAATTAGGGGAAGGAAGTGTCATGTTTTCCTGACAAATGACTTATAAATAATTGCTATTTGTTTTAGTAAAAGCAGTCCAGCTCTGTTTAGCTAATTTACGCTTGTTGTTCTTAGTGAACTTACATTTGCTGAGTGAGCGATGAATGAGACGTCCAAAAAGTACGAAGTCTGCCACATTGGAAAGCAGAAATCTAACCTACCAACTAAACAGAAAGAAAATTGAAATCCAACCCAATAATAAAATCTAACATTCTCCAAAGTTGGAGAACTTTTTCATTGAACAAAGACAATTCTCTCCAAAATTTAGCATCAGATATTAGGAAGTCATTGTTGCTTTCAATGTAAGTTGTAAGCCAAGCATCCCCCGCCCCGCCGCCCTTTTTTTTTTTTTTTTTTTTTTTTTTTTTAAATGAATAAATGAGAGGAAAAAGAAGACCCATCTGTTTATGGCAGTGCTTCTTAGCCAGGGAAGATTTTGCCCCCCTAGAGGACATTAGGCAAGGTTTGGAGACATTTTTGGTTGTCACAACTGGGCAGGGGGATATGAGGCCAGGATGCTGTGAAACATCCAGCAATGTACAGGACAGCCTCCTCCACAAAGAGTGATGTAGCCCCAGATGCCATAGTACCACTGTTGAGAGGCCTTGTTTGAGGCAAAACAACACTCTTGCTGAAATTTTGTTAGAATGTTAAACCCACTGAAATTTATTTTTCTCTGGGGTAAAGAATTTTATATTGACTGAAATAAAAACATTTGGTTTGTATTCACTTCTATAACTCTTAATGGTTAATCACGCTGGAAAACAAAAAATCCAAAATGGGCAAAACTTTAATGAATTATTATCTCTCTTTTTTTTTCTTATGGTAACCAAAAAAGGGGAAAAGTCTTCACAGCATTTTCCCTAAGTGTGTTTAAAAATATAATCAAATTGAGGAAGATACACAATTTAAAAATTACATTTGTATTATTATGTTCACAAAAAATCTTACAGTTTTGATGGGACTTTAGAGGTAACCCTTTGATTTGAATGTAATTTCACTCTTTTGCACTTCATATAACTTCTCTTTAGACTTTCTCATTTTTTCCCATTTTAGATTTTATTTTATAATCTTAATAGAAGACTTAATATAAGACTACGAATACAAATACCAAAATGTGTTTTTAAAAATCCTTTTATGATATTTGTTTGGGAAATAATCAATTTTACTTTCTCATATAAGGTGATTTATTTTGTGTATGAATAACTTAATCTTTAAAATGCTAGAATCACTTAAAAAATTGATTCCCATACACACACTTGCTATATTTCCCTGTTTAAATGTAATCAGGAAGGAACTAAGGAATTCCATCCACAGTGAATCTTATCTCCAAGTGACCAAAACCGCAAAATCTTGATGTTGTTGTATTTTACTTTCTAGAGGAAGAAGTATAGGTCAGAGTCCTAAGTCTGGAATTAATCCAAGGCTATCACTAGGAAAGCAGAATTAGGAAATAAATCCCTTTGGAAAAGTGATAACTCTTCATCAGTTTATTTCAAGAAGCTTCTGTGTCTTTCTCATGTAAGTTATCATTATCATTGTGTCTTTGTTCCCCATGTTACATGTCTTTTTTCCCCTCCTTTGGCTGCTTTCAAGATTTTTCTCTTTTATCTTGGTTTCCAGCAGTTTGTCTATGGTATTGCTAGGTGTGATTTTCTTTTTATTTATTCCCGTTGATATTCTCTGAGCTTCGTAAGTTAATGTTTTTGATGAAAGTTGGACAAATGTTGGCCATTATTTCTTCAAATTTTTTTTCTATTTTTATTTTTTTCTTCTTTTTCTGAGATACCAGTTATACATATGTTAAAATCATTTCATGTTGTTCTGCAAGGCCCCGAGGCGCTGGTTCATTTTCCTTCGATATCTTTTCTCTTTGATATTCAAATTTGATAATTTCTATTTATCTATCTTCAAGTTCACTAACTTTGCCCTTTTCTTGTCTTCATTCTGTTGTCAGTCCCACCCAATGGATTTTTACACTTGGAGTTATTTGACTTTTCATTTCTAGAATATGCATTTCTCTTTTTCTAGTTTCCATGTCTCTTACGAGATTTCTTGTGTGTTAACTCATTGAGATCATATTTTTATTCAGTTCTTCAAACTGAATTGAATATGGCTACTTTAAAGTTTCTGTCTTCTAATTTCAACATCTAGGCCATCTCAGGAGGAGTTCTTATTGACTAGTTTTTTTTCATTGACCATGGTTCTTATGATTTCTTTGCATAGCTAGCACTTTTTAATTTTACACTGGATATTGAGGATTCTATGTGGTAGAAATTCTGAGTTCTGTGGAATAATAGTGTTTTCTTTTTTCTAATAGGCAGATTTATTTCTTTGAACTTGTGTAGGTTTGATTTTTCACACTTTGTTAGACTGGATCTGCGAAAAGGCCGGTGTATTTTTCTACTGTTTCTAACTTGGTTGAATTCATCCTCCGAGTTTGGTCTCCCCGGTGGATTTTGTTAGGTCTTGCTTTTGGGCTGTGGTGAAATAAGTGTATGGTAGGTCTTATTCTAGTACACTGTGCTTATTCCTAAGCAGCAGCGTTTCTGATGTCTTAGCTGGATGCCTGGAGTGCTAGCCAGGTCTCTTCACTCTGGCTGAGCTATAGCTCCAATGTTCACCAGCACTGCTTAGCCTCTGGTCACTCTGTTGTCCTCTCAGCCCTGTAAAACTGCTCTTTATAAAGCCTTGGTCATTTCTTTCTGAGTATGTGCAGCCCAGACCTTGGCCAAAGATTTGTAGGGGATCCCCTTTGTGGACTTCTGGCCCTCATTCTTCTAGAGGTCTTTTGTTTCCAGGACCCTGGCCTGGAGATTCTAGTACTGCAGTTGACCCAGACTCTGATCTCTGTATCCAAGCTCAGCAGAACTACTGTGGACTCTAGCTTCTCGCTCTACACTCAGGAAATTGTCCTTCATCTGAGATCTGGGTGATCATAGTGTCACCTTGTAAGTTTCTCTTTTCTCTGAGATTATAGTCTAATACCATCTGTTTTCCAATGTCTGAAAACCACTTCTACTTCTAATTTTATAGTTATGTACATTGGGAAGGCTAGTCTGGTGCTAATTACTTCGTTAAGGTCTGAAGCTGAAGTTCCTCTATGATTTGATTTAGGATGGGAGATAAGAGGTCTCAGTTTTCCCCTCTAGCCTTTTCCAAAGAATGATGAATAAAATTGATTGCTTACATCTATGTTGTCACTTCTTACTGTATTTTCTAATAGATTTCTATCCCAGCAGGAAAAAGGGGTGAGGACCTGGCATCCCAGACCCCACAAGGGTCCATTTTCTGCCCTCTTCCCTCTGTAGTCAGAACCCTGATTGGGTCAGTGGGGTGAGCAGTAAGTCCTTAATCTCAGGGTAGGTAGGCCCTCCCCAGGCTCAGGAAAGGTCTAAACTTGTATGCTACTCCAACCATTGAGTAGTCTAGAAGTAGACATGTAACTCGGTTCTTGCCCGTGAGATCTAATGGGAAAACTTTGGGGGAATTTTGCTTTCCAATGAAAAACCAGAGTTTCATGAAGAGTCTTTTAAACTTCCTCTTCTGTTGTCCTTGGAACTCTGGTGAAAAGATACGATGTCTTGAGCTGTTGCATCCATGTAGCAATCATGAGGCATCAATCAAGAGAATAAAAAGCTATGGATGGCAGAGCAGAAAATAGATCTTGGACTGGCACTCTGAAGTTCACGTTATATGTGGAAAAAAATGTTCTTCTCTTTGTTTAAGTCAGCAGCAGGCTTTCTTGTATCTGCAGTTGTTGCTAATAGAGCCACTAACACAGCTAGAAATATAAGAAAGGGAAAAGGGTAACAACTGCTTTTAAAGGCAAGATAAAGAGTGAGTGGGCTGCTTTGGTAGTTACTACTTCGTGGTGAGTGTTAAGGACTATTTTAATATCTGTGAAAGCCACCAGGTTTTTAAAAGAAGTAACAAAATTTTGATATAAAAATTCTGAACACAGTAACTCCAAGCCATGTGGAAATTTTCAGTGCTTTAATAGGACCAATAATGTGATGGGAATAATGTTTCAAATGAATACTTAGTAACATGATAATGTGCAAAACAATTTTTTGGATGCTGCTAAATGAAAGTAGGTAAAATGAAACATTTGGAGAGGAAGTGAAAGAAAAGAGGCAGCACCATGCTAAATGGGAAAAGATTTTTGAGGTTCAGGTTAAATCATAAATTTAATACTGTGTGGACAAACAGGAACATGCATAATAAATTCTCTCTTGGGCTCTGTGACATAGATGTGCTGAGAATCCAGATTTCATAACAATAGCATGTATGTCAGAAATAGCTTAAGATTTCTATACCTTTTGGTAGGAAGCAGCCTCTGCCTGTCAGTTGTGTCCTGAGAAGCTTGACTGTTTCCTAGCAACTTCTAGTTTTAGTTATGGAACAGAGAGATGGTCTCTATAGAAATAAGTCCCAAAGGAGAAGGAATTTAGTGGAACATCAAGCTGATGAGGTGTGGTTTGTTGGCACACTCTGCATTTTGATTGTGTTTCTCTTGGCTTACATTTTCTTCCCCTCTAGAAATGTGAGTTTTGTTTTTGTTTGGCTCATTGTGCAGAATGTTTTGTACAACGCACTCCAGATGACTTGTAGCACTTCTTATCTGGAGGGAAAACATATGCATGTGAATCAGAAAAATAAATCTTTCTTTAGGCATTTTTAGGCAGTAAATAGGCCCTATTGGAAATACAAAGAAAAAAGTTGAAAATATCGAAGCATTATTTGAGGAGCCTTTGGTGTGAACACCGTTCTCAAAACATATGCTAATTATATTTCCTCCTTCCAGAAAGCCTCATATACACCCTGAGATTTCTAGAGATGATTTCAATGGAGCTATAGTCCCAAACCTCCAAATTACAACAATTCCTGCCTTGCAGATGGTTTGAGGAAATCACTAGGCTTATAATTTATTGTTGGTCTCCAAAATTAGAATTGATTCCTTACAAATTTAACAGCGCTCCTTATTGCCTCCTCCTAAGTGCACCAAATAAAAAGAACCAAATGCTTGTCTTATACAAAGACACTTAGGTCCTGCAACACAAACAGCTTTCCATGAAGAATCAAATGGAAACAGTTTAAAGAGGACGTAGATCATAGTAAATTTGTTTCAGGCTCACTGTCTTAATTCCCTTTCACCTTTGGACCTATGTTATTTTTTTGGCTGTTCAAAAGAAAAGCAAACACTCCAAAAGGCTTCGTTTGCCATTTCTCATTTGTAGGCAACTGCAGGTACTTAACAGAACTAGGAAAGTGCACATTAAGACAATTATTTATTTATTTTCCATAATGAAAATGTAAAAGTGTATACTATGCTATATACCAGTAGTTATTCTAAGTACTGGTCTGCAAACTGTTACTGATCTATGAACAGATAAGATGCTCCTTTCTAGAGTGTAAATCAATATCTGATTCCTTCAATGAGAAATGTTGCTATGAAAAAAAATCATCTAAACTAAAGTTTCTTAATGTAAGTATTTCAGATTCTGGCTCAAGCTTCTTATATTGTCATGGACCGGTAACAAATAATTTACCAGCATTTCTTTGGACCACACTTTAAGTAGACCTCTCAGTGTCTATGGATTGATTATGTCTTCAAAAATGAATAGCAGAACAACTGTATTTTGACTGTCAGTCAAAAAAAGTATCATGGTAATATATTTTGACAATTTTCATATTTCTTCACATTTGGAGAATAAAATAAAGTAAGATTGCAATAGTGAACCAAGGCATTATGATCATGTATCTTAGAGCTTTAAGATCCCAAAGTTTAAGCTTATGTTTTATAAATAAATAACTAAGGTCTAGATTGGTGATACCCTGCAGCTTGTTGGGGGAAGAATCAAGGCTGGAACTTCAGTGTCCTATGTCCCAAGTCTTCATTTTTCTTTCCTGTGTTCAGAATTGTAGGCTGGTATTTCCCAATTGTTAATTACTTGCTCACCACCTTCTTGATTTTTTGGCAGTTTTAGATGATTGGCTGTAGTGTTAATATTTTTCTTAAAACCATCTAATTGACAAAGGACCAGAATAGACACTTCTCAAAAGAAGACAAGCAAATGAACGACAGGTATATGAAAAAAAAAAATCAACATCACTAATCACCATCAAAATGCAAGTCAAAACCACAATGAGATGTCACCCCACACCTATTAGAATGGCTGTTATCAAAAAGACAAAATATAACAAGTGTTGGTGACATTTGGAGAAAAGGGAACCCTTACACACTGTTGGTGGGAATGTAAATTAGTACGGCCATTATGGAAAACAATACAGGAATAACTCAGAGATAGTGTGGTTTTGGTTCCAGATTCCTATAATAAAGTTAATAGCAAATTAAAGTCAGTCACCCAGAGTTTTTTGGTTTCTCGGTACATGTAAAGGTTGTGTGTACACTATAATCTAAATATTAAGTGTATAATAGCACTAGGTCTTAAAAAAAACTGATGTATATTCCTTAATTTAAAAATACTTTATCATTAAAAAATGCTAGTGATCATCTGACCTTCAGTAAGTTGTCATGTTTTTGCTGGTGCAGGGTCTTGCCTCCATGTTGATGGCTGCTGATTGATCAGGGTGGTGGTGGTTGCTGAAGGTTGGGATACCTGCACAATGTCTGTAAATAAGACAGAGATGAAGTTTGCTACATTGACAGACTCTTCCTTTCACAAAAGATTTCTCTGTAGCATGAATGCTATTTGATAGCATTTTACCCATGGTAGAACTTTTTTTCAAAATTATAATCAATCTTTTCAAACCCTGGTGCTACTTTCTCAACTCAGTTTATGGAATATTCTAATTTTTGTTGTTGTTGTTGTCATTTCAACAATGTTCACAGCTTCTTTATCAGGAGTAGATTTTATCTCAGGTAACCACTTTCTTTACTCACCCATAAGAAGGAGCTCCTTGTCTATTCAAGTTTTATCGTAAGATTGGAGCAACTCAGTTACATCTTCAGGCACCACTTCTAATTCTAATTCTCTTGCTATTTCTACCACATTTACAGTGACTTCTGTCACTGAAGTCTTGAACCCTTCAAAGTCATCCATTAGGGTTGGACTCAACTTCTTCCAGACTCCTGTTAATGGTGATATTTTAGTCTACCCCATGAATTGTGAATGGCATCTAGAATGGTGAATCCCTTCCAGAAGGCTTTTAATTTACTTTGTCTAGGTTCATCAGAGAAATTAGTATCTATGGCAGCTATAGCCTTAAGAAATGTATTGCTTAAATAATAAGACTTGAAATTCAAAATTACTCCTTGGCTCATGGGCTACAGAAAGAGTGTTGTGTTAGCAGGCATGAAAAAAACATTAATTTCCTTGTAAATCTTTATCAGACCTCTTAGGTGACTGTTTTTTTTTTTTTTTTTTTTCCCCCCCAAGCAGTAGGTCTCAATAGTGGCCTTAAAATATTCGGTAAATATTCAGTAAAAATATTCAGTAAATCTAAATGACAGAAGTGCTGTCATTTAGGCTTTGTTGTTCCATTTCTAGAGTGCCAACAGAGTGGATTCAGTATAATTTTTAAGGGCTCTAGGATTTCTGGAATGGTAAATGAGCATTGACTTCACCTTAAAGTCACCAGCTGTATGAGCCCCTAACAAGAGAGTCAGTCTGTTCTTTAAGCTTTACAGGCAGACATTGACATCTCCTCTAGCTATGAAAGTCCTAGATGGCACCTTCTTCCAATAGAAGGCTGTTTTGCCCACATTGAAAATCTGTTGTTTAGTGTAGCCACCTTAATCAATTATCTTGGCTAGATCTTCTGGATAACTTACTGCAACTTCTATATCAACACTTACTGTGTTACTTTGTACTTTTATGCTATAGAGACGGCTTATTTCCTTAAACCTTATGAATCAACTTTTCCTAGCTTCTAACTTTTCTTCTGCAGCTTCCTTATCTCTCTCAGCCTTCACGGAGTTGAATAGGGTTAGGGTCTTGCTCTGGATTAGGCTTGGTTTAAGGGAATATTTTGACTACTTTGATCTTCTCTCCAGACCCCCATAATTTGCTCCATATCAATAATAAGGCTATTTCACTTTCTTATCATTCGTATGTACTCCGGAATAGCACTTTAAATTTCCTTCAAGAACATTTCCTTTGCTTTTACAACTTGGCTAACTGTTTGAAGCAAGAGGCCTAGCTTTTGGCCTGACTCAACTTTTGAGATGCCTTCCTCACTGAGTTTAATCACTTTTAACTTTTGATTTAAAGTGAGAGATGTGTGACTCTTCCTTTCATTTAAACACTTAGAGGCCATTGTAGGGTTATTAATTGGCCTAATTTCAATATTGTTGTGTCTCAGGAGATAGGATGGCTGAAGAGAGGGAGAAAGAGGATTTTTGGGTCATTGGAACAGTCAGAACACACACAATATTCATTTTGATTAAGTTTACAGTCTTACATGGGCACAGTTCATGGTGCCTCAGAACAATTACAATAATATCAAAGACCACTGATCAGTGATCATCACAACAGGCATAATAATAATGAAAAAGCTCGAAATATTGCAAGAAATACCAAAATGTGACACAGAGACATGAAGTGAGCATATGCTGTTGGAAAAAAAATGGCACCAACTTGCTCAGTGTGGGGTTGCCACACACCTTCTATTTGTAACAAAAACACATTGTGAAGTACAATAAAGCAAAGCATCATAAAAAGAGTTTTCTATGTAGGCTCCTCAAAAAATTAAAAATATAAATGCTATATGACCCAGTAATCCCACTTATGGGTATACATATCCAAAGGAAATGAAATCAGGATACAGAAGAGATATCTGGATTCCCATGTTTATTGCAGCACTATTTACAATAGCCAAGATATACCGTCAACTTAAGTGTCCATCAGTGGATGAATGGATAAGAAAAATGTGAGATACACGTGCACGCACACACATACACACACAATGGAATACTATGCATTCATTAAAAAAGAAGGAAACCCTTTCATTTGTGACAACATAGATGAACCTAGAGGTATTCTGTGAAGTGAAGTAACTCGTTTGATTAAAACAAAACAAACTGTCTACCCTGACAATGTTCTAAGCAATAGTGTTAGAGAAGGGTTTGCATTGTTAGGTATATTTCTTTCTGACATGCATTAACTGTTAAGGAATAACTTTTGTCAATGAACTACCCAGGACCGTCACAGCAGCACACTTTGAGAAGCTCTGACATTATCAGTTGTTGAGATCTCAGGCGCTACAGTTAGACACATTGGTAAATTCAATGAATGACTAGCTGAATGACCATGGGCAGATTATTTAACTTTTTAAACCTCAATTTCTCCATCTTTAAAAAAATGACTTAAGAAACCACCAACATGAGAATTAAGTGAGGTATTGCGTATAAAATGCTCAGCAAGGTGCTAGGGCAGATTGTAAGGTTATGATTATTATAAACTATCATTAATATTTTGGTAATTATTAATAATAATAAAATCATTTTACTGGTAGCCTGAAGCTACAGCACAAACTTAACCACTGAATGAATTCCCAAGAAGGGATTTCCAGTTTAAAGTGACACAATGGGCCACTTCTACTTAAGGAAAACAAAATTCATTTATTTGAAGCAGAGCTCTAGGAATTATGTAAGCACTTAAAATGTGAATGCTAAATAATACAGTATTTTAATTTGAGTATTGTGTAAGTTCCAAATCAACATGCTTTACAAGGCGATGGGAAATCTGCAATTTAATTTGAAATTCAATCAAATGGAACAAAGAATTAATGTATTAGGTATTTCATCTTCAGAATAGCTATCAGATACGGTTAAGAGTGGCTGATCCTAAGTTCTTTTGATTTTTTATCATGATTTCTGCCAAAGAAAAGTTGTTTTAGGTCATATCTTTAAAATATTTAAATGCTCTTAGAAAATAAGAGCTTTGAACATGAAATTGTTTTTTTGGAACAACTTAACTCTAAATTCTTGTCACCTAGTCAGATTATGCTGCAATAATTTACTAACCCTGCATCCTCAGGGCTTAACAGAACAAAGGATTATTTATTGCTAATGCTGCATGTCTAGTGTGGGTTGGCAGGGGGCTTGATTCATATTGTCATGTAGGGACTCAGGCTCATCACCTTCTTTATTTTTTCGTTTTTGGATTATTAAAGGCTCAACCATTTTATCATTATGCCATCTGGACACATGACCTCTTTGGGCAAGTGTCAGGGGAAGAGAGCGCTGGAAACTCTTATGCCAGCTCTTAAATGCGTAGGCACCAAAACCACACATACCACTTCAGCTCACAGCTCATTGTTCAGCATTGTTAGCAAAATTCTGCCTAACTGCAAGGGGAGTGGGAAATGCATAGAAGTCTGGCTATTCAGTGAGCAATCAGTGTCTCTGCCATAGTAGAATGTCTTGCTAACAATGTATCTAGTCTTCTAGTCTGTTTCAAAGCCTAAGACATCCTTGCAGGGTCACTGCAAGAATAGATATTAGGGGTTAGAAAGTATCATACTTTGGAATACATTTTGTAAAGTGTTCAAATACTGAATGAGCAGGCATACCCAGGGCTGTATCAAGGACAGTGCATGACCATTGTGGATGAAAAATAGTTTAGTGGAATCTGAATTCACAGGATCACCTTGGTAGCTCAGACTATCACGGATCTTCCTTTTAAAATGCGTGTGGAAGTTTTGGTCCACAGAGGAGTCCACATGTTCAAAATGGTTATGAAAGACTCCCCTGGATATTTGGTAGGTTTTCAAAAATTGCATAGGTTGGTGTAACCAAATAAGCTTTAGTGTATTTTATGCCTTAACATATTGATTGCAAGCAATACTTGATATAGGCATTCTTCTCTTCATAGATTGAGATGATTCTAGAAACATTACCTTTGTTTTATTTTTATTGCCCCCCATGCTTATTTGTGTCACTTTTCATTAAAGGAGACTCATATAGCCGAAATTAGTAAATGTTAAATACTTGTAAATATTTTATGATTGAGTTAAGATAGCTTTTGCATGAGGTTTAGAAATTCTTTGTTCTGGTTGCAACTGTTACTAACCCACGAGATAATTGCTTACTACATATACTAATTTTATCGTGTTTGTTATAATTAGCTTTTTATACTTTCTTAAGGACTAAATAGTGGGCACATCTATAAGGTTACTTATAATGCCATTATTGTATCTTGCTGTATTTCTTAAAGTCTGTTTTGTCTGTTATCAGTTGTTATATCAACTTCCTTTTGGTTAGTTTTTGCTTAGTGTATCTTTTCCCATCAATTTACTTTCAGCCATTCTTTGGTGTGCTCTAGATTTAACTGCTGTAAATCATGTAAAGCTTTATAATTTTTGATCTAATCTAAGTGAGCATCTTTTAAAATTGGTACATGTAGAGTTTTTTACATCTGCTTTTACTTTTGATATGTTTGGACTTATTTCAACATCTTATTTATTTTCTGTATATCATGCTTTTTCTTAGTTTTTTTCCCCCCTATTTTTATGCCCTCAATGGAAATGATGAGTTGTCTTTACTCCCACATCTCACGTTCTTCTTGAGTGTATTTGTTGGAATTTAAACATTCTAGTCTATTCTCTTAAAGGTTTATCCTTTCAATTTTTGACATGTGTAATTGAGTTAGCATATAATGAATCGGGATCTTTAAGTGCCTCAAACTGTACAAGAATTTTAGGATCTTTTCATCCCAATCACTTTCTTTCCCATCTTTTCTTTTATTGTTGACAACATTTAATTCCATCCTATTTTAAACCCCTTCTTCCACATTAGTCATTACTGTTATTATTGTGTTTTTTTCATAGACACTTTCTATGTAACAAACCTCCATAACATAATGGCTGAAAACAATAATCATTTGGATAAATAAACAATTTGAAGATGAAAAAAAAACCTGACTTATCTGAATCAGCAGCACCAGAGTCCACTGGGCTTGATTTTCTTATAGAACACAGACACATACAAAAAAAGTTGCATTATAAAATAAATGGAAGCACATAGGTGAAGTTTACAATTTAACTTCAAATCCTTGTTGGTTTACCAAACCAAAGAATATCTTTTTTTCTTGCTTAATGTAGGTTATGATGAAAGATGTCAGATATATTCAAAATCTTCTCTTCATTTTCTCCAGTGGGTCTTCCCCTTAACAGGCTCTCACGTGTTCTCTGTTTCATTTTGCACCAGCTATTTTTATCATTATTTGTAAAGTCAAGGCCTTAAACCAACCTTATGCTTGCAATCTTTGAGTTACAGTGGAGCTGTGATAACTATCAAAGTCATTATAATTTTTTCCGTCAATTGTTCCCCGCAATCTGGCTGACATTGTTGAATAAATACAGACCTGCTTCACAATAGTGTGCAGTTCATACGGACTTCGGAGAAACTGCATTGAGTAACTCAGATTTTCAACCTGTTTTAAGTTTTAGAAACCAGAGTAACTCAGATTTAGTGGTGATGTTAAGGGATTTTTCCACATTTTCATAGTTTGAATTTTTGTACTTATTTTATTTAAATTACGAATTGCAAAACTCCAAATGTATGTTCATTGAGAAAGCATGATATTTCTCTTCCTTCATCAAAATGTGTAAAACAGCAGTCAAATAGCATAAATGATCACATTTTCTCAGCTACTGTAATTCATAAAATCATTATCAGAACCACGATAATGCCTTACCTACGAACAAGCTGGAACTGAATAGAGTCTCCATTAACCTCAACATTGGTTGATAATACAGTGGCCCCGAAGATGGTTTTGGAGTGGGGGTACGGGACAGTAGTATTTGGCAGTTGAAAGAGTTGCTGAACCATTCTGAGTCTCAGTTTCTTAATGTACCAACCTCATAAGATTGCACCAAAGGTGAAACAAGATAACATTTATAATTGTGATACGTGAGGTAGCCACCCCACTACCCACATCCCCAGCAAACATTTGTTGAGAACCTACTGTGTGGCTGCCACTAGGCAATAGGATAAAATGTGAATCAGCTCACAATAGGGTGAGATATAAGTAGGAAGGAAATAATTGTAATGTACTGTGTTTAGAACAATATTACAAAGACCACAAGAGCATGGAGAAGGGGCAGTTTAATGCCTCAGATGGGTTCAGAGATGGGAAGGGTATAGAAAGGGCTTTACCAAGAAGATGATATTTGGACTTGAAATTGAGATGTTTTTTGGTGTTCACACACAAGAAAGGTCATTCCAGGAGGTGGAAATTGTATGTGCACATGCCAGTCTTTTGTGCTGAAGGGCTTGCAGGTGTACTTGAAGAGAACAGCTCCTGTTCCCTTCCCTTCTTCTGTCTAACTTCTGTGTATCTTTTAAGCGAGGAATCAGAAAATTCTGTCACCCATTCTGTGGGTAATCTACCTAACTATTCTGGGTAATCAGTCTGTTTTCCTACTCCCTTTCCTACTCCCTTTATAATATCACTGTCTCAGTGCTGATTACACTGTGTTATTTATAATTTGTCTTTCTCCATGCTTCTTCCTTCCATTGCACTCTTATAAGACTCCTTCACTGCATCTTGTTCATGTTGTAGGCTGAGCACCTTACCCAGCTCTCTGTGCTGCATCATCTGTGCAGATTCATTAATTCGTTCGAGAGTCAGTTTTAAGCTAGGGTAATTATGGTATGAGTAAATACTTTTTTACTGAGGATGATTCCATACTGTGTAGATTTCAACTAATGATTTTATTGAACAGAATATTTTGGGTATTCATTCATCCATTTGTTTAACGATGTTAGAACTTTACTATGTACCAGGCTTCTGAAAGAAGATTTTAAATATCCTCTATATCCAGGATCACAGTTAATGAGTCATCATTGCAGGTTTTTCCTAATTTTTTACAGTGTACCAGCCTTTTGTTTCCCATTTCCTTACCTATAGGATCTATCTTCAATATTGAAAGCATTTTATGTTTAAATAGAAATAACTTTTTCCTGAATTCAGTGTGTCTACTGCTTTATACTCTCATTTTTTGGTCTTTCTTATTCTCTCGTTTCTGAAAATGTGCATCTGCTGCTCTAAGCAGTCATAGATGTTTCCCTAAAAGTTATAACTTCTTTGGCATGAAGAATATCTATTATATTTTTGACACTCTGAAATATGTACCAGTATATATGTGATATAGTTATTATACCTCTAGTACAAGCAAGTACTGTTTTGAGATTA
>NW_012105720.1:1407044-1430618 GCF_000951045.1 Mandrillus leucophaeus | reverse complement strand
ATTATTACTTGTAAAATTCTTTCTAACTGCATCAACACTGCTAGGACAAGCAGCAACATTGTCATCTTAGTGACATTATGTGAAGCTGTCTTTGGAACCTCCCGAATTCTACATTTTAAATTAAGTTTCACTCAAATGTAAGGAAACTGTGTTACTTATTTAAGGAAATTGAATGCTAGCAGTGAAGTATGATATTTTTCGTCATTTGGAATCATTAAAATATTATTTATCTGTTGAAGTGTATTTTAAAATGTAGAGCCATAAAGGTTTTTAATTTAGAAAGAAAATTCATGATCATTTACTCTACTGGTCTCGTTTTATAAATTAGAAGCTGAAGGCTTAGATGGATTAAGTAATGTGTACATGGTTGTTCAGTAAAACAGCAGGGAAAAATACAGTGCTTACTAGGAATTTCCTTCATTGTGGAGGAGCTTCTTAAGAAGGAATTAGGTGCTAAAGCCACTTCCTGAAGGTGATTTTTTAGTAGAGCCAAAATTACCCATGAAAACTCCTTAGGAAAGCAATATGACTTAACACCATATTCAATGGCAGATTTTTCTTCCCATTTTAGAACAGACTGCTGTCTCAGACTGAGTGCCAGAGAAGAAGTTAGCTTATATTTACAGGCTATTTTTATAAGAAAACAAACAAACAAATAATAACAACAAAGCCCTTGTCATCAAAAACTAAAATTCTCTGCAGCCTGGCAGGATACTTGGAAGAACTGCATATTTCACATTCCCTCTTGGGTCACGTGCAGGATTTGGAATTGTTCCCATGCTGCTTCGATTGTCCCCTTTGTCAGTCTCCTCTCTTGCACCCAGCAAGCTTGTGTGGTTACACTGAAATATGTTAAATGGGCATTTACTGGGCCTCCCACTGAACATGAATCTGATCCTCCAAGATTCAGTAGAATGTGATGGTTCAGTTTCTTAGATGGAGGCTCGTAGAGGTTTAATTTATAATTTTTCGCTAGTTTTTAATAGCACCATTTAAAATATCTCACCAATACTGTTTTTGTAAAGCTGCCACAGTTTTTCAGGTGACCTTTATGATCAAATACATAGAAATACTTTTTCTTCTGTTATCTCTTATGTTTCCTTTTTAGTGCAGCACACCTTCCTTGGGATTTTAAATCCATGGGGCTGAGTGCTTGCTTATATAAGCCCTAGGCATAGGAGAGAGTGAGATGATCTAACATGATTGTGTATAGTACAAACATTTCTTTGCCATAAAATTTAAAACTTACTCATCTTTCTCTAAACTGTAACTGATGTAATTTATTGTTTTCTAAAGGTCGATGTGACCAATGCAAGTATCTATAAGCTAAAATATTTCAACATAATTTCTTTAATATCTCTATTAAGAAAAGCTATCTCTATTAAGAAAAAGATATGAAGAAATAAATTTCAAATAGAAAATTCTTATTTTTATGAGAAATTACAACTAGAACCCCTCTATCCATACTATGTACTAAAACCATGCACTTGGAAATCAACAGTAACTCTTAAAAGTTAGATTACTAGACCTTTTGTTATTCTTCAACCCCCAACACCCTTTGATACTGTTTTTTGCCCCTTCTTTTCGAGACTTTTTTCTTCATTGGCTGTGACACTGTCCTGGATCTCCCAGTTTTCTGACCAATCCTTCCATTTTTACAGAAACTTGTTTCTTTCCTTACTCTTTAAATATTCTTCAGACTTTACTGTGGATTTCCTTCTTTTTAAGAGGCCAGTTTAAGCAGAAAGCTTCATCTCCAACCAAAGGTGCCTGGAGCCATCTCTTGTTGGCTCCCAAGAGCCCATTCTGCATGTCGTGCACTGAAAGCACAGCTCTGCATTCAGTGCGTGCACGTTGGTAGCAGAAAGTCAGCTGTGATGAGAGCATTTACACCACAGGAAGCAGCAAACACTACACATCAGGGCTTTCCCTCCCTCAGAGAGCCAGTGTCCCAGCATACCCCTATTGAATCCCAACCTCTGTCTAAAGCTCCCAGGATCATTTCTCTCCGAATATGCTACTCACTTCTCAAACTCAGTTTGTTCAAAACGAACAGACTGACAAGTGAAACCAGTTCTTTTTTTTTTTTCGAGACAGAGTCTCACTCTGTTGCCCAGGCTAGAGTGCAGTGGCAGATCTCAGCTCACTGCAAGCTCCGCCCCTGCGTTCATGCCATTCTCGTGTCTCAGCCTCCCGAGTAGCTGGGACTACAGGCACCCGCCACCACGCTCGGCTAATTTTTTGTGTGTTTTTAGTACAGACGGGGTTTCACCGTGTTAGCCAGGATGGTCTCGATCTCCTGACCTCGTGATCCACCGGCCTCGGCCTCCCAAAGTGCTGGGATTACAGGCTTGAGCCACCGCGCCCGGCCGAAACCAGTTCTTGATTTCCCTGTTTTTGTTGGTAGAAATGCCATTTTTTCAGTCTCACAGGCTTGGAAACCTTGTACAAGATTTTGACTCCCTACTACACTTTTAACATGCACATCCAGTCTCCTACCGAGGAATTTAAGTACCCCTGCTTCTCTTCAGTGTATGTGTATGTTTTTGACAAATATAACAGGTTCCCCAGAACATAGACAATGGCCCCAGAGAAATCCCCTATGAAATCAACAACTCCTGTCTCACGTGGCAACCGGGTAAGGGTCATGAGAATGACTGGACCACCTCCTTCCCATGTTCTGCTTGGACAGTCAAGCATCTCACTTTGGATTTTGGGTGTACTTGTCACCTTTCACTTCAGGGCCTCAGCAGGGGTACTTCCCTGTACCTCAGGTCAAATAAATGATTGAGGCATGAAGGGAACTGCTCTAAGAGCTTCATGAGTGCTGTCTGTAGTGGACTGGTGTCCGACCCACACCTGATGACTCCCAAGGTGAGAGGCTGTGGCTGGAACTCAGAGTGCGAGGGGCTGTGCTGACCATAACCTGCACTGTTTGAGTTGTTGAGGCAAGAACACATGATTCTCGTGGACCAGATATGGGGGATCTTCCCACAACAGAGCTGGTGTTGGGGCATTGTTACTCCTGCTGGAAAGGAGTCCCCAGGGGCTGATGTTACCCAGGGGCCACAGAGGCCAGATGGAAGACCCTGGCAGAAAGAGGCGGTGTGTGCTCCTGAAGCCCAGTGTCTAGGGCTAGTGACCATCTCAGGGGAATTTGCAAGTGCGAGTCTCCAGAAATGGGGCCTCTCTCTAGGACTCAGGAAGGCCCCTTTGAGAGAAAGAGAGATGCTCCACACTCACAGAATGTTGACACCAGATCATGGCGATACCAGCTCAATCAGCCCTTCCCTGCCTCCTAAGCACAATTTAGTGCTTTGAAGTTAGAAGGGGAGAAGGTCCTAACACATACTGAGATTTGTTTGGCTTGATTTTTCAAGTTGGAAATGGAGATGTTACAGGAATGGAGGACAGGTAGGGTTTCAGTCTCAGATTCAGAGGTGAAACTGAGCTGACTCTGGCTGAGTAAAGTGGGATACAAAACAGTGCTGTTGGGGGAAATGTTGCCTTTCTCTGGTCTGTTGCTTCTAAGTCAAGCTAACTGACAGCTGTGCTCAAGTCCCCTGGAGAGAACCACTTTTGAAGAAGTATTCATGTGGCGTGAGGCTCTGAACTATTTATGGAAAAGCAAAGCATTTCACTCAAAAGCAGCGAAGAAGAGAAAATCAGGGGACTGTCTTCTCAGTGCTTTTTGATGACTGTGTTGGTGGGGTGCAGCTGAGTGCACAGGTGAGCTGCAGAGTAGTGATCACCAGCAACACACAACGAAGGCAGAACCTGCCTCAGTCCTTGAGGCTTGAAGCACGGGGTGAGGGAAATGAGGTCATCTGTCACTAAGAACAGCTTCCGCGTTCCTATAGAGACCAGCACCAGCCAACAGGCTAAGACAAGTGCGGGCTGGTGTGGGCGAGCAGTGTAGCTGTAGGAAACCTCAGAGAATACAGGGAGAGCTCCAAATTAGAGAGTAGAAAAGAGAGCAGAAGTAAGGGTTCAAGTTTTTCATCTGCTATCCATTTTATCCATGATAATATTTTATAGTGCTTTTATATTGAGAGAGCTCTTCTAATAACATTATCTCATATAATTTTTTTTGAGACAGAGTCTGCTGGGCATGGTGGCTTATACCTGTAATCCCAGTACTTTGGGAGGCCAAGGCGGGTGGATCAGCTGAGGTCAGGAGTTTGAGACCAGCCTGGCCAACACGCTGAAACCCTGTCTGTACTAGAAATACAAAAATTAGCCAGGCATGGTGGCGCGTGCCTGTAATTCCAGCTACTTGGGAGGCTGAGGTGGGAGAATTGCTTGAACCTGGATGGCGGAGGTTGCAGTGAAACAAGATTGCACCACTGCACTCCAGCCTGAGCAAGGGAGTGAGACTCCATCTCAACAAAAAAAACAACAACAAAAAACAAAGACAGGGTCTTCTTCTGTCACCCAGGCTGGAGTGCAGTGGCACAATCATAGCTCACTGTTACCTCGCACTCCTGTGCTCAAGCGATCCTCCCACCCCAGCTTCCTGAGTGGCTGGGACTGCAGGCAGTGCACCACCATGCCTGGCTAACTTTTTAATGTTTTTGTAGAGACAGGGTCTCTCTATGTTGCCCAGGCTAGTCTTGGACTCCTGGCCTCAAGTGATCCTCCAGGCTGGGCCTCCCAAAGTGCTTGGAGTATAGGAGTGAGCTATTATGCCCAGCTCTATTTCATATTATTTCATATTTCATATAATTATTAGGGTATCTCTCCACCTGATTAACTGTGCCACCTGAGGGTGGGAACCAGAGGAGGAAGTTAATGGGTTAAGTTGCTTACCCATGACAGATGATGGTGACAGAATTTAGACCAAAGTTGTCTAATAATTTCCTAATTGGGAGGGCTCCTTCCAGCCTTTAGGGCTATGTTGAACTGGGGCAAAAGGATTTCAGATGATTCATGGGCAGTGTTTTAAAGTTTAATCGTAATGTGTTTAGTTTTAAATTTGCCTTCTGTTTTGGCAGAGATACTGGTTTTCCATTAATGGTCTGAGGTAAACTCACATAAATAAAAACAGCAAAGATGAAAAAGCATCAAGTAAATAGTAGCATGGAGATGTGGCAGTCATTGTGAAGGGGACTGTGAACATGAAATTTCAAAACCACTGCTCTAAAGGTTTCCTGGCCAAAACAAAGAGCTTATCATTTGATTACATTTCCTAAAGGGTGTTCTGAATGTGTCCTGTAACTAAGTCCTGACCTCAAAATGCGATGATAAACTCTTTGTGAATAAGGGCTGTGCCTTCTGTAATCCAGGTGCTGTGTCCTGGCACCCCCCAAATTCACATGTTGAAGCCCTAACCCCGGTACCTCAGAATGTGGTGTTGTTTGGAGACAGCATCTTTACAGAGGTAAGCAAGTTAAATGATGTCATTAGGGTGGGCCTTAGTTCAGTATGATGGTTGCCCTATGGAAAGGGGAAGCAGCATGTGACATGAAGACAGTCACCTGCACACCAAGGAAAGAGGCTTCGAACAGATTTTCCCACACTGCTGGCAAAAGAAAACAACCCAGTCAGCACCTTGATTTTGGACTTCTAGCCTCCAGAACTTTAAGACAATAACTTTCTGTTGTTAAAGCTACCCAGTTTGTGGTACTTTATCATGGCAGCCCTAGCAAACTAATACAATAGGTTTGTGCATAAATTGCGTAAATACTGGGGACATAAATAATGAACCTTAAACTGAATAACAGGATTTTCCCATGTAATTTTTTTTTTTTTTTAAGACAGAGTCTTGCTCTGTCACCCAGGCTGCAGTGCACTGGTGCAATTTCGGCTGAAGTAGCTGGGACTACAGGCGTGTGCCACTACACCAGCTAGTTTTTGTAGAGATGGGGTTTCACCATGTTGACCAGGCTGGTCTGAAACTCTTGACCTCAAGTGATCTGCCCACCTCGGCCTCCCAAAGTGCTGGGATCACAGGCGTGAGCCACCGCATCCAGGCTTCCCATGTAATTTTGATCCAAGTCACTCCAAGTTTCTAATTAAAAATGCCTCCTCTTAAGCTTTAAGGCCTTGTTGGCCAGCTTTTCTCTCTCTTTGCATTTCCACAATGCTTCCCACTGCCCCAGTACTGCTATCTCCTGAGCTTGGGCACTTCCTAGTATGTCTTCTTTTACAAAAGTACAGTGCCCTGGATGTCTGGACTTTGCCACTTGATTCATGGGGAGAGCCATCCTCCTTTGCACAAGGCCTTTGTATTGAAACAGGATTGCTTTTTTAAGCCTTAAGTGCTTTGTGAGTTTTTTGTTTGTTTGTTCGTTTAACTTCTCTGACCAGAAAATAATCGTTACCTTTAGAAGTGATAGCACCCACTAAAAAGGAAGAGCACTGCACCCTGGAACCTGGCCTTTAATTAAAAGATGCTGCTAGGCCAGGCACGGTGGCTCATGCCTGTAATCCCAACACTTTGAGAAATGGAGGTGGGAGGATTGCTTTAGGTCAGGAGTTCAAAACCAGCCTGTGTATCATAGGGAGACCTTGTCTGTACAAAACTAAAAATAAAAAAAAAAAAATAGCCATATATGGTAGTGTGTACCTGTAGTCCCAGCTGCTCAGGAGACTGAGGCAGGAGGATCACTTGAGCCTGAGAGGTCAAGGCTGTAATGAGCTGTGGTCACACCACTGCACTCCAGCCTCAGCAACAGAGTGAGACCCTGCCTCAAAAAAAAAAAAAAATAAAAAAACAACAAAACAAAACAAAACAAAAAAAACTCCTGTCTCTAGCTGAGCCACTGCCTGGAATTATCTCAGAATCTGCGTGTATCTTGGCGGGCTGTTGTTATCACTGCTGTCCTTACACTATGTTGTTACATTTGTGGGTGTGCTGGCCTTCTACTGTGCCCTGTGGACTTCCTGGCTTTACAGACTGGCCATGTCTGAATCATATTTGCATCACGTTTGATACAAGTCCAATGAAAATGTGTTCAATAATGAACATTTTAGAAGGAGAACTGAAGTTCAGTGTCCTGTTGGCTATATTTCTGTTTGACATACAATTGAATTTTGTGACATGGTTCACTGGAAATATTCCTTTAGTCTTTAGATTTAAATCTTGTTGGTTTGGGAAAAGCTGTTAGTCCTGGACTGAATTTCCAAGACTTCATGGATCCTGTATTCCTAGGGAGCTTTAAGAATTGTTTTCAGTGGTTTAAGTACTGATCTGATCGGACATAACAGACTGACCTAAAAAACTCCCCGCTTTTAGTTTTAGTCTCTTAAAGATTTATTTTTATGAATTAGATTAGATACATATGATCATTTTCTAGAATTCATTCTAAGTTTAAACCGCTTTTTCTATTTTTAAGTTCAGCTCTCTCTGACTGAATTTTTAGAAATCTGGCTCCAACACACTTACAAATAGATGCTGCTAGATATTGTTCTTGTCATCACTTTTAGGATTATGTCAAAATGTACCATTGCTATTTACTTGATCCCAAAATATGTTACATGCATTTTTCTTTCGAAGCGCATGACCATGGAACAATGATCATATTTACAAATCTTTGCATCCCTACGTGAGAATGCTTGGCAGAGCAGAAGCAACATTTCCATTTTTTTCGTGATCAAACCTTGCACAATAACACTGCCGTCCTACATGATAGGATAAATCTGTGCTGGCTTGTCATGAGCACTTATTTTGAGGCGTCCTCTGTTGCTCTGGGAGAAACATTTAACTAAATGTTATTATACCAATCTCAGGTCAGTGAACCCCAAACTCTACCAAACTAGGGAATTGACTTTAGCAAATCTTTTTTATGATTCTTGTGCCAGGTTTTATGGGTAATACACAGTTTCTCCCTTCAAGGGACTTACTGTGTAAGGGATTCAGGATGGGGGCTCAGGATCAAGACTGGAACTCTGGTGTTAGGATAATGTGCTTTTTAAAAATCTTCTGGTAGCATGGCACTTTTCATTTCTGCCCTCATACCTAGAGGGCTTCTTATGGAACCTCACGACTGCAACAGGATAGAAGTAGCAAGCACTTGACAAATATGGCCAGAAATGCTCCGAGAGCCTCTAGCCTAAGTCTAAGTGTAACCCTTGAGTCAGCTGGAGGCTTTCTGACACTTCTTTTCATGCAACTCAAAAATTAAGAATCCTGAGAACTTTAGAACTACGACCAAGTTTGAGTGTGGTGCATTGGCCAAATGCATCAGACTGAAACAGCACTAAACTGTGGTCTAGCAGAAGATGGGAAGATTGATACATGTCTTGGTGCTGCCCAGTTTTTGTTTCCTGGAGCATTTCCTGTAAGATCTCGGGAGTCAGGGTAGGTATGACCCAGACAGAGAATCATAAAATCCCAAGTTTTAGATCCTGAAGAGATACTTGAGTTCATTTGTTTGACTTCTCTTAAGATTTTAGTCAGCAACACAGAGATTTAGAAACTTGCTCCAGTTTTCATGGTCAGTTAATGGGAATATTAGAGCTAGAACCCAGGTCTCTTGATTTATGAATCTTCTCTTTGTTCTCTGTTGGTGTTGCATTATCTATTTTTCCCAGAGCCTTTCTAGCCAAGTGCCATGGTCAGTAGTGTGTTGACAAACTGGATTTCTCTTTCAAACAAAAACAAAAAATCCTGGTTTGTAGTGTTTGTAGATTTCCATGGTATAAATACTTCTACCATGGCTAATTTCAAGCTGCCAACATCTAACAACCAGCTTGCAAGTTTCTTGAAAAAGTTCACAATACACTCCAGCACACCATTGATTGTATTCTCCTGTATGCTTGTTCTTTTTGGCATTGTTGATAGCATATCAGTGACCAACCTTTTGTGAGATAGGTGGGCCCCTTATAGCGATGGGAGATAAAATAATGGAATTAAGAGAAGGACTTGTTTCATTGATTAGCTTACTTCAAACGAGTCCAGCATTCCCCAGATCCTAATCTCTCCATAAGACTCAGTAGTCTTCTTGAGTTAACATGTGATAAAAAATACTGGAAGCTAAAGGGAGATATTTCTTTTGGTTCTAAAGCATTTTGAAACTGTTGTGTTGTGGGACTTAGGATTTGCTGTTGATAAAGATTCTGCTTCTACTTTGTATCTTGAAAGAAAGTTCAGTGGAGGGGTGTAGAATTTCCCATTTATCTAGTCCTTTGTTCAGTCATTCAATTATGTTTGACTATTACCACTGTACCCGAAGCTAATTATGGCAATCCTCTAGCTATTTTGAGTTCAGAGACTGAGGGGGATAAGATACTGGATACAGTGTCATAAAAATCATGACTTCTTAGAAAATAACAGATTTTAGAGCTGGGAACGACCCTACAGATGATCATCACCCCTATGCTGTAGATAAGGAAGCTGAGAGACTGACAGAAATCTGCATAGAATCACGCAGTTGTTTGGAGTCTTCACCGGGTTCATAATTTGTGATTCTTGATACCTCATTCAATGTTTTTCCATTATACCATTATAACTCACTTTTCTCCCACATTCAGAGCATGAAAAAAATATATAGCATATGTCTCTAGCCTGTGACTTCAGATTGAATAAATCTTAGATCTTCAACACAGACTTTTGATCATATCAGGAAGGGGAAAGTGAATTGGAGTACTGATTTAGAGGACTGCCTACTGCTCTTCTAACCTCCTGCATCTTGTGGCACATACGTTGTCAGTGAAAGACTCAGAAGGTGCTGGATGCTGTGAAACAGGGCTTTTCAGAAGAATCATTAAGAGTTTTATATATTCAGAGTAAAGTCTTTAGTATTGAGATGGAATAACCAATCTGTTTTGCATGGAGAAGAAGACTTGGCTCTGATATGAGTATTCAGTTAAAACAAGCATTTTAACACCTACAAGGTACCACGCAGTGTACAAAGCACTAGGAATACACAGATGAATAAAACATCAACTTTGTTTTATAGGAACATATAGCTTGTGGGAAAAGAGACACATGAACAAATAACTTCAGTATAGTCTTCTAAGTGCAGCACACACACAGTTCATTACATTGTTTTCATTTGTTAATTTAGGCTTAGTGGGAGGAGCACTGAGCAAGGAGCCATTTAGGTTTTAGTCCCAGCACTGCCACTGCCTGACGGTGTGACCTGGTGTAGATCATTTAGCACATTCCTCTCTGTGTTGGGGAAAGGAAGGATCCTGAAGACCTTCTAAAAGGTAATCTGGAAAATTAAACAAATGTCTGTGAAAGGGTTTTGAGCCAGGTGTGCTGGCTCATGCCTGTAATCCCAGCACTTTGGGAGGCTGAGGCGGGCAGATCATGTAAGTCCAGGAGTTTGAGACCAGCCTAGGCAACATGGCGAAACCCTGTCTTTCACCCTTCCATGGTGGAAGTATTTATACCATGGAATAAAGAAAATTAGCTGAATGTAGTGACATGCACTTCTAGTCCCAGCTACTTGGGAGGCTGAGGTGGGAGGACTACCTGAGTCCAGGAGACGGAGGTTGCAGTGAGCCAGGATCGCACCACTGCACACCAGCCTGGGTGACAGAGTGAGACCCTGTCTTAAAAAAAAAAAAAAAGAAAGTTTTGAAAGTATTATCTGCTACGTAAACCTAAGTATATTATTTTTATTTTGCAAATAGGTAACTTTTTTATACCAGAAAGCTCATATTCTTTGACTAAGCTCTACTGAGAAAGCACTTATTATCAAGTATTTATTGAGCATCCACTTGGCACTAGACATACTTCTAGATCCTGGGATATGGCAGTAAATACAACAGAGCATCTCTCTACTTGTGGAGCTTACATTCCAAAGGGAAAAGATGGAACATAAATACGCAAGGAAAATATCAGATAGTATTTCAAGTAAGTACAATGCAGATAATAAAACAGGGTAATGCAACAGGAATGATTGGACAGACTTTAGATTAGGGGTCAGGAAAGTCCTTTCTGCAAGGTGATGTTTAGGCCGAGTGACTAGACGAAACAAGCATTGCCAACATCAGAGGTAGGAGCATTCTAGGCAGAGAGAATGGTTCCTAAGACCCTAAGCAGGAACAAGCTTGGCAGGTGTCAGGAACAGAGAGGGCCAGGGTGACTAGAGCACGGTGGGCCAGGTAGAAATAGGACACAGTGGGTTCAGAGAAGAAGGCTGGGGTCAGATCACAGATAACTTTGTCAACCAGCATAAGGAGTTTGGGTTTTATTCGAAGCGCACTGGATACCAGGATTTTAAGCAAAAGATTAGTAAGGTTTGACTTTTAGAAGATGACTCTGGCTTTTGGGGGAGAATGGATTATAAGTCAGTCTTGCAGCAGTGCAGATGAGAGGGAATATGGGTTTATACTGGGCTAATAACAGAAAAGTTGATAGAAGTAGAATATGTATAGGGTATCACTGAAGATGGTATAAAGAGAAACTCCTCATGGCTTAGAGTGGTGTGGGAAACAGAAGTGTCAGGTGTGGTTCCTTGATTGTTGGCCAGAGTAGGACAGTTTACTGAAGGAAAAGTAATTGCGGGGAATGAGGAGGAAAAGGAGAGTCAGGAATTGTTTTGACCCTGGGAAATTTGACATGCCTATCAGTCATCTGGTGAATATGTCAAGAAGGAAGAAGCTGGGTCTGCAAATCTCTAGTGTGGGAATAATTGGCACATAGATAGAGCTGGAGGAGGTTACCCTGAAGGATAGTGTACACAGAGAAAGGAAGGGGTTCTAGCATGGAGCCTGAGCCCAGAGAGGAGGCACAGAAGGTTGAAAAAGAATAGTCAGTGAGGAAAACCACAAGAATGAGGTGTCCTGGAAGCTACTAGAAGAAGGTAGGAGATAATAAAGTAGGAGGAAGGTCAAGCAATGTAAGAACAGAGAAGTGACCACCGGGCTTGGCAATGTGTCAAGGGAAGCTGTCGGCTGGTGTCTTGACGGGATTGGAGGGGGCAGAAGTTGAAATGAAATGGGTTGAGAAAAAGATGTGAGGTGAGGAAGTGGGTATTTCAGCTGTAGAGAATTCCTTTAAGAAGTTTGCTGTGAAAGGGGATAAAGCAATGGGGAATGCCTACTGGAGAATTCAGAATAAAGTAAAGATATCTGGTGTGTTTGCACATTAATGGATATGATCTAGTAGACATTGTCCAGATGACATTGATGATGCACAAGGGGGGATAATTGTTGGAGATAAATCCTTGGGAAGGTGTGAGCAGATGGGATTTAGAGCATAAGATGGGGGCTTGGACTTCAACAGAAGCAGAGACACTTCATCCAAAAGAGCAAAAGGGAACATAGAGAAGAAGTATGGCAGATGAGTGGTAGAGCTGGCATTGAAAAGGCGAATCTGTTTGCTTCTGTTCTTTATGCATTTGAAAGCGGTGGGGAGCTAGAGGAGAGAGGTAGACATGTGATATCATCACCTGGAGAAGTCAGGAAACACGTATGTAGAGCAGTGTGGCAAAGTTGCCTGGCAGTATTGAGTCCCCTGCAAGATTTGTGGTCCTGAGTCTAAAGTAAGACTCATGAGCATGCTTGTGTTTGGTTTTGTTTTATTCTTCTACCAGCTGGACTGCAGGTATGGTTTAAGTAGTGGCTAGTTTAATCACTGTTGGGCTTTGCCAGGGGAGTACAGTGGAAGGGGAGATAGAAGATGGAGTTAGAAATATTATCAACAGGATGATTATAAGAATGGATCAGGGAATCTGGCAGGATAAAGAGGAGATTGGTAACGGGGGGTGATTAATGGAGAAAAAGTGGATTGGAGAGCTTGAGATGAAAGGGTTTCTGTAGTGGGAGCACTGGAACTGGTGACCTGGAAGATCTGGAAATGTTTAAATGCAGAAGTGTGCCAAAAGACAGGAAACAATTTCCAGGATGATAAAATAAAAATCTCAGAAGTGAAAATCTCTTTGGGGTTAATGTGAGTATTTTGAGGTTTTCACCGCAATTAAAAAGTGACACTAATTCCGAAGTTGTAGATCTTTGACTAGGGGAGGCAGAAGAAGACCCTCTGAACCTTCCTGGCTGGTCAGGACAAGCTTACTGGGTTTTGGGAAATGAGAAATTCATTTTCTTCTCCTAGAAGGTCTAGGAAGAGACTTTGAAGAATCTCTTTATTACATAATCCTAGCAGACATGACAGAGAGAAGCATGACTAATGCTTAGGCAAGTAAGTAAATACTCATGGGGCGAATCGTGGGGAGAATTATGCTTTTAAACTATTAAAGTTCACATAATGGGACTTACACCCAGTTTCCAACTCCAGTGCCATGTTTCTCCTCAATGATTACAAAAATCAAGAGTATCCTATGTGGATACTACAAGTTGATAAGCTCTTTATTGTATGGACTCAAACAGAAGACTTTTTTTTGGCACACTCAATTGCATTTAGTAACAATCCAGTATAACATGGTTAGCCAACCATAGCCATTGCATGGTTCCGTTGTATACTACTAGAGTGTTTTTCTCAGGTGAATGTGAGGCCTAAAACACTCAAAGTGACATAATTTCACAAGAAAGTCTGGGTTCTATAGAGAAGGTTGGCAGTGTGATGCTGAAATAGGGTAACATGCCTGATATACAACCTGAAGGAATACTTGAAGAAGTGTCTGGCTTTCTGCTACATATCTTAAGCAGGAAGACAGGCATGTTCTTTCTTGTTATTATTATTTCCTTCAAAAGATCTGAGGACCTGTTACATGTGGTCATTCTTCTTCGCTGTGTACTTCCTTAGGGTGACCAGTCTTATAGCCATGGTTATCTTCCCTGCAGAGAATGAATATTCCAGAATGTTTGGTTAATTTCCTTGAGAGCTTTTAAGCTTTAGAATTTTTTCACAGACTAGAGATAGCTGTAAAACTTTAGAAAAGTGACTCAGTCTTCTAAAATAAATAATTTAAGCCACTGAGGACTTTGTAATCAAGTCACATTTTGCAGAAATGAGCTGCATAGTATAAATGTCTTTTTAAAAGGACATTAAAAATTATGGGCATCTTGAAGATCTGGAGGTTTGTGTTTACTGTGTCTCTCATATGAGGAGATGCATTTTTAATGACAGATTCTACCTTTCCCTGGGAGTCTTTTTAATAGTCTCTGTGGATACCCTATGTGGAAAGCAGAAACACTTAAGCATCTGTTGCGTTATTACTGTGATCATGTTCCTGAACATGTATCTGTTAAATACTGTCTTGCACATTACATCAGCTGTCAAATGCAGTATCAAAATGCAGCATTTAATTGAGTGACATTTTAGTAGCCTGTGGCTATTTAGTACTTATTTGCTCTTTCTATGCCTGTGTCTCTGTCCTACCCAGCACAGTTAAAATTGGTCATCAGTGGAAAGAATGACAGAAGAATAAGAATCCCAAGGTGGACAGGTGTGGTGGCTCATGCCTATAATCCCAGCACTTGGGAGGCCAAGGGGGGCAGATCACCCGAGGTCAGGAGTTCCATACCAGCCTGGCCAACATGGTAAAACTCCGTCTCTACTAAAAATACAAAAATTAGGCAAGCATGGTGGTGCGCACCTGTCATCCCAGCTACTCGGGAGGCTGAGGCACAAGAATCACTTGAGCCCAGGAGGCAGAGGTTGCAGTGAGCCGAGATTGTGCCACTGCACTCCAGCCTGGTGACACAGTGAGACTGTCTGGAAAAAAAAAAAAAATACCAAGGCAAGGAATCTGTTTGTTAATTGATTATTATTGATTATTATTACTTTATTTGATTTACAATATTTACATTTCCAAGTATGTATTTGGCCTCCCAAATTAAATTTTTAGCTATAGAAATTTTGTTTGTTCTTTTACAGTTTGTTTTTAGAGTTTCAGGACTATTGTCAAAGGTATACCCTGACAATGTGTATTCGATACCATCAAAAATATATCATTGAATATGCTGTATCACTCACGCTGACAAAAAGCTGTTAAATGAATGACAGAGAAACATTATAGAACATAATATCAGTCAGGGGGACTGAATCAGTAAAGGAAAAGTAGCCAAAGTAACCCATGGTGTGGAGGTGCACCATGCGCAATATTGATGACTCATAGTCTCTCACTCCTATCCCCATGCTAGACAACAATTTCAAAGTTTCTTTGACTAAGAATAAAAAGTAAATCTCTTGCAAGCCATCCCCTCAAAAATGAAACTCAAGGTCTGTTAAAGGGCCAGGAACTATATAGTTGCACAATTATCGAATTTCTGAGCTACAGCTTGTCATTTCTTTTTTCCTTTTGTAACTTATGGCAAATTTCTCTTCTTATGATGCCTAGTTACTGCTGGTGCCCTCTTCGTTTGAGAACATAGTAGGCCCTTGATTCAATGTCTTAACTTATCTGAGGGATTTTGTTTTCCATTGGAAATCATATTGATGAAGAAAATATTCCCGTTAGTAAAAAACTTCTCTCTAAGATTACAAATGAGAGCTCTTTAAATGTTCATTTTAAAACATCCTGAGTATTCACATCTGTGTGATATACATGATGAATATATACCCTGACTGTGTATTCACACCCGTGTATATAAAACATCTGTGAAAGGTATATGTCACCTGAACCTAATATTTTGAAAATTTGATAAGAGGAACAACTGATCCATATTTTTCGATAGAATTTTTAAAGAAAAATTCTATTTAAAAATTGCACAAGAGTATTGTATTTTTTGTAAAATTTCAAATAATACTAATTGTTTCCCTTTCTTCACCAAAGGAAAGACGTGTTAATGTTGGATTATATATAATACACACAGACATATATGCACAAGTGTACTTTTAAACAAAAATATATTATGTTATATGCATTCTTCTGTAAATAGTTGCTGCTACTTTGCAATATGCCTTAGACATCAATCCATCTCAATGTTCATTGCTTATAACTTCTTGATAGTACTCCTTAATATGCTTGTACTATAATTTCTTTAACCCTTACCCTATTAATGGTCCTTTGGGTTGGTCTTAATATTTGATATTACAAATAGTGCTACAGTAAACATTCTTACACTGACATTTTTGAGCATTTGTGTCAGTATTTCAAAAATTAATTTCTAGGCATGAAACTGCTGAGGCAAAGAATGTGCACATTTAATTTGAGACATACTGATAAATATCCCTACAGAAATGTGGTTTCAGTTTCTGAAAGTCTGTTATTAATCATGAAACGAAATAAATTAGAAGTTTCTCAAATGATAGGAATTACAAGTCTGCTAAATGATTAGGGCATATATCACAGATGAAGTTTTATAACTCTTTGGTTTTGTATAAATTTAAAATTTATGTTTTAAGTAGATACAAGTTGAATACAAGACATAGAAATTATTTTAACTCTTTTTTTTTTTCTTGGCATTTTGTGGGAATGGAGGTTAGTGGCTCAGAGAGAGGAGAGGGCAAAAGAGTCACTATTTGGTCTTGAAAATGGAGAAATGTAGGTGAGTGAAAGCATCTTTATAAGAATATGCTGTCTGGAACAAGATGGTATTTAGTAAGGTTTTCATGAGTTTTAAGTAAACCAGCTGTGACTGGGATTCAGTCCAAGAAGGTCTTTGTGCTGGGACAATACAGATCTTTAGGCTGTGGAATAGGAGTAGAACAACAAAATTTCCTGTGCATATTTGGTTTATAAAAATAACCTCTTTGAAAGCACATTTTAAGTTTCAAGTATCCCGTACTTCTGAACTATTTCTAGGCTATCCTGTTTCAGTCAAAGGGCTTGATTTTAATACAATACCTAAGCTTATCTTTTCACTCAAGAGCAAAAATTCTATATCTTTTCCAGAGTTATGCAGGCATTAGTCATATACTCTACTCTCCTTCCCCCCAAGACGAAAATCCTTCCTCTGTCTGTCCCATTTCCTCACTGATGTATGTAACAGGAGTGATGCAATTTCTCTGCAATGTTTGCAGTTATAATTAGGCTATCTCTTTTGGAAAGGCCTCAAGAATCCCACAGTGAAGGCTGCAAAGACACCACATCCTTTTTTATTCACTGTGTGATTAGAAAAATTATTGAAAATTTGAGATTTGATTCTTAGATCTCTGAAGAGAAGCTCCTGTGAAACTGGCCTGAGAAAGGGAGCCAGTTAATTTCTTATAAGACAAATTCTCCATGCTTTCAGATTCTAGCATATTTTATTATTTTAGCAGGCACCCAGTTATTAATTACTGTAGTAATTCAATTAAATCTGATAAGATTGTTGAGTGCTCCTTAGGACCTTCTCCAGGAGTCTACTTAACTCCTGAGGACCCTTTCTCATGCTAATACTGGGCTTGGCCATAGCTGGTGCACTATTCTCTCACCTAGGAAATGTCAGTAGACACAGCGGTGAAAGGCTGTTGAACTGTTTGTTCAAAGATACGTTAATACTTGCTTAAAATTTGAAGTATTATCTTGAAAACTAGTTAGGCCTGCAGGTCCTATCTGTCAGTCCTACTTAGGAGACTGTGGTTAGAAAGAACAGTAGCCTTGGTGTTCAAATAGGCTTGCGTTCAAATCCCACTTTTGTTTTTGTTACCTACCACAGTGGCTTCAGCTTGGGCAGGTTATGTCAGATGGGCATCGTAACTCCTGTGGGACTAGAGAAAGAAGTGAGCAAATGTTTGTAATATGCGTAACACCATACTTAACTTGGAGGAAGAGCTGGATCAACAATCGTCGTTCTCGTCATTAGCACTTCCTTCTCAGTTTTGGGGAATCCTTAAAATAGTGCTTCCCAGCGTGTTCCACAAGGGTATTCCTGCTGCAGAACATCCTAAGGTCTCTGGTCACTGCAAGTTTAGCCGAATAGTCTGCTGCCAGGGCGAAATGACTTGAAGTCTTGTTTTACTTTAAACTCTTTGCAGTATACACATGTTTTCATGCAGAAATGATATTAAAATTACCAATTAAATAACTTAGTGTAACTTGATGCTTCCCCTTCTTCAAATTGTTGGGAAAAAATTAGCCTCCAAAAATATGCTCCACATTTCTAATGGGGCTGAGTCTGGGGCAGCACGCTAGTTGTGCTTTCGGAGTGTACGTGCTCGACCTGAGAATCATACCCGAGAGAAACTCTAGAACTACTGGGACTTGTATGCAGTTGGCCTTTTGAGATTAAGAATAGATTTTGGGGGCCAATATATCATCATGAATTGAAATAAAATCGTATAATAACATTGGATTGTAAATATATGTTGTTTTAGAAGCCATACTTCCATCTCTATTTTTTTTTTTTTTTTAAGATACAGGGTCTCCCTCTCTGGCCTGGGCTGGAGCTCAGTGGTGAAATCACAGCTTACTGCAACCTCTAACTCCTGGGCTCATTTGAGCCGTCCTCCCACGTCACCCTTCCAGATGCAAGTAGCTGGGACCACAGGCATGCACCACCATGCTTGGTTCAGTATTTTTAAAAATTTTATTTCTCCTCAGTTGTTGAGCTTCTGTATCTGCAGAATAACCTGAGTCTTTTGCTCTCACTGGGGGAACCAGATGGGGGAATACAAGGTATCAGAAGATTCATAGCTATATGCGGTGGCATATGATTAGGTGAGAAATGGGGGTGTGGATCATAAATAACATGTTTAATAGAGAAAGATGCCACCTTGGACTGAAAGCCAGAGGAGGTTTCTTCGAGATGCATAGAGAACTTGATGAGTTTTGAGAATGGGTGGGATTTGATTGGTTGGAAAACAAGGCATCTTGGGATATTTCTTCTTTTCCGTCCTCATAACTATTACTAAATCTTACTGCTTATGTTTTCTACCAGCTCCTGAAACACTAATTTATTTGAACCTATGGCAATATATCTTGTTTTTGAAAAGACCTGTAGTAACGGTATAACATTTTTGTTAAATGTGTTTATTTAAAACTGTCACATTTTACTATATGTCTGTGTTTCTCTGCATACATAATCAAAACATTATTTTTTCCCACTGACTTGGCCATATTGTTTTGTCTTCAAAACCCTTAACCATTAACCTTTCTCATCAAATTATGAGTCTTTCCCATTTGGCTAAGATTATTTCTAGGCCAACATATCCTCGCTACTCACATGGATGCATTTTGACTTCCCAGGCCATTTCCTCTAACTCCCCCACCCACCTACACACCCATCCAGCCACCTTTCCCTCACGCTCACTTTTTTTTTTTCCCGTCTGTTGTGTCCTTCCTTCCCCTTTGCTTGCCTGAAACCACCTACCTCTTCTTATAAAAGACTCCACTTCCTGGTGAGGTATCTCGGAAGGGCATGCTTTCTGCAGGGCTGTTAGGACTTTGTGGAAATATCTTGGCTCAGTGTGGCTTTATTGAGCCCTTCCGTGACCATCTTTGGGAGCAGGTGAGGAGAATGGGGTATACGAAGCAATGCTATTGGGACTGCTGTTGAGTCCATGAACATCTTTGGGAGCAGGTGAGGAGGATAGGGTCTACGAAGCAATGGTATTGGGACTGCTGTTGAGTTTTAAAAGACTACATTGGAAGCATTTGGAAAACAATGTCTTGGCATGTGTGGAAGGAAATGATATCTAAACAGTTGGTGGAAATCCCAACCTAAAGAATTTAACATCTTCCAGGGAAAACAGATTGTTGCAATTTACTTTCTTAATTTAAGTGGAAAAACATGCCTTGGCCATTTTCAACTAATGATGCTGTCTGGTATTTGCTGGGGGATTAAAGGGGGTTCTGTCACTGTTATCTGGAGGTTGTATACAGAGCCAGCAAAGTTGTTAAGCATAAAGAGAATACATTTTTAAAAAATAATAAAAAGAAAAAACAGAAACCAAACTCACTTTTATCCTTGCCCTCTACTGCCTTCACCGCAAAAAGAATTTAAGATTTGACAAAGCCAGATCCCTAGAGGATGGCCAGAAGAGGTTTGTGTGAGTAGATGTAGATCATTGAGATGATATAAAATGGGGTAGGTTCACACTGGCCCTAGGAAGTGAATGTCAGTAAACCCTTTCAGATGTGAATGTAAAGCTTTTCAGAAGAAGATACATTTTTTTTTTTTTTTTTTTTGAGACAGAGTCTCGCTCTGTCACCCAGGCTGGAGTGCAGTGGCTGGATCTCAGCTCACTGCTAGCTCCGCCTCCCGGGTTCACGCCATTCTCCTGCCTCAGCCTCCCGAGTAACTGGGACTACAGGCGCCCGCCACCTCGCCTGGCTAGTTTTTTGTATTTTTTTTGGTAGAGACGGGGTTTCACCGTGTTAGTCAGGCTGGTCTCGATCTCCTGACCTCGTGATCCGCCCGTCTCGGCCTCCCTAAGTGCTGGGATTACAGGCGTGAGCCACCGTGCCCGGCCAGAAGATACATTTCTCTCATACCTGCATCATATTAGGTGCTACCTTATATTACCTTAGTTAAGGACAGAAATCAGGGACACACAGCAGTGTCTTTCCTCTGTCACACCAATCTGTCTAAACAGCTCTGATTCTTCTATATGTAGAATTCCCAAAGACAGTTTTTTATTTTTGTTTTGTTTTGTTTTGTTGAGACAGAGTCTCTCTCTGTCCCCCAGGCTGGAGTGCAGTGGCGCGATCTCAGCTCACTGCAAGCTCCGCTTCCCAGGTTCATGCCATTCTCCTGCCTCAGCCTCCCGAGTAGCTGGGACTACAGGCGCCCACCACCATGCTGGGCTAATTTTTTTTTGTATTTTTAGTGTAGACGGGGTTTCACCATGTTAGCCAGGATGGTCTCGATCTCCTGACCTCGTGATCTGTCCGCCTCAGCCTCCCAAAGTGCTGGGATTACAAGTGTGAGCCACTGCGCCTGGCCAGTGTTTTTTTTTTTTTATTGGAATATATGCAAACCTAGGTCTGTAACATTTTTGCAAGAAAACAGTTTGCTGGAACTGGAGGGGGACATTGCCACATCCCATCCAGGCCGCTTTACTAATTTTTGTTTCCTTCTTGATCTCTGTAAACATTTCAGAGCCTCTAAGGAAATGCCTCTAGGCAAGGCTCTAGGTTAGTTTGGGGCATATTTCTCCAAAAGGGAAAACAATAGGGATACATTTATAGCTTGTGTTGAACATTTATACATTATTCTTTAGAAGATCGAAATGGTCTTTATGTTGCAACCAGAAATGTGTAATAATACCTGTTTTTATCTGTTTATTTTTCTTTCCTTTACCAGGTGTTCAGGGAATCTGTAAAAATGGCACTTGTAGACTTTTCTCTATGTAATGATTTACTATCTTTTTGGTTCTGCATATATTTGCATTCATCATTTTGTAAAGAGATTCTGGGAATTGACTATATGTGTTCATCTAAAAACTATTTCTATAGCTTGAATAGTAAAGTTCTCAGTTACTTTTGTGGTGTTGCTTGTTTGTATACTTTTTATTGCATTTAGACATGCAAACTTATTCATTCTCTCATCTCCCCAGCCCCTGGCAACCATCATTCCACTTTCTGTCTCTATGAATTTCATTACTCTAGGTACCTCATATATGTGGAATCATATAATATTTGTCCTTCGTGACTGGCTTATATCACTTAGTGTAATATCTTCAGAGTTCATCCATGTTGTAGCATGTGTCAGAATTTCCATCATTTTTAAGGTTAGACCATGTTCCATTGTATGTATATATTACATGTTGTTTATTCAATGGACGCTCAGTTTGCTTCCACCTTTTGGCTATTGTGAGTAGTGCTCCTGTGAACATGGGCCCCTGTGAACATGGGCATACAGATACCTGTTTGAGTTCCTTTTTAATCCCTTTAGGTGTATACCCAGTTGTAGAATTGCTGGATCATATGGTAATTCTGTGTTTTATTATTTGAAAAATTACCGTACAATTTTCCATAGCAGCTGCACCATTTCACATTTCTACCAGCAATGCACAAGGATTCCAGTTTCTCCATGTCCTCACCAACATTTATGATTTTCTTTTTTTTAAAAAAAAAAAACAAAGTCATCCTAATGGGTGCACAGTGGTATCATTGTGATTTTGACTTGCATTTTCTTAGTGATAATGTGCATCATTAGTGATTGTGAACATCTTTTTAATGTGCTTAGTGGTCATTTGTATGTCTTCTTTGGAGAAATGTCTATTAAGTTCTTTGCCCATTTCTAAACCAAGTCGTTGGTTTTTTGTTGTCGTTGCTGAGTTGTAGGAGTTCTTTATATATTCTGGATATCAATCTCTTATCACATACATGATTTGAAAATATTTTCTCCTATTCTGTATATTGTTTTTCCATTCTGTTGATAGTGTTTTTTGATGTACAAAAGTTTTAAATTTTGACGAAGTCCAATTTATCTATTTTTTCTCTTGTTAACTGTGTTTTTGGTGTCATATCCAAGAAATCATTGCCAAATCCAATGTCATAAAGTTTTTGCCCTATGTTTTCCTCTAAGAGTTTTAAATGTTAGCTCTATGTTTAAGTCCTTGACCCGTTTTTGAATTAATTTTTGTGTACTATATAATGTAGAAGTCTGCTATGGTCTGAATGTTTGTTTCTTCCCAAAATTCGTGTATTGATATCCCCAAGGTGATGAGAGTAGGAGTTGGGGCCTTTGAGAGGTGATGAGGTCCCAAGGGCAGACCTCTCATGAATGGGATTAGTGCCCTTATGAAAAAGACCCCAAAGAGCTATCTGGCCCCTTCTATCAAGTGGGCACACATAAAAGGCACTATTTGTGAGGAAGCAGGCCCTCACCAGACACTGAATCTGCTGATGTCTTGATCTTACACTTCCCAGTCTTCAGAGGGAAATGAGAAATAAAGGTTTATTGTTTATAAGCTACCCAGTTTATGATATTTTGTGATAGCAACACAAAGGGAGTAAGACATGGTCCAACTTCATTCTTTCACATCTGGATAATGAGTTTTCCCAGCACTATTTGTTCAAAAGATTGTCCTTTTCCCATTGAATGGCAGACATTTTAAGAAGTATTTTCAAAGCCATTTTTCTCTCTCAGAGAGGTATTGTGATATTTTGAACTTTAGAATCATACAAATCTTACTTCACTACTAATTAACTGATCTGGGATACATTAATTGACCTTTCTGAGATAGGATATTGGATGGATCATTCATCTTTCTGACTCTCGTGTCTGCCTTTAGGTGGTCTGAAGTCTCTAAAGGGGGTGATGTTACTCGCTAAAATTACACCAGCTCCAATTTCAGGCAAAAAGATGAAAGGAATATTTTATTCTAAAACGTGAGATTTTTAGTTTCTCTTTATCTAATTGATCTATCTTATACCTTAGGTTATAAGAAAAATAAATTCTGGCCTATCTTTACATTTACCATCTGTACCCTTATTCTGGGATCATTTTCTTTCTTCTTTTTTAAAATTATACTTTAAGTTCTAGGGTACATGTTACATATGTATACATGTGCCATGTTGGTGTGCTGCACTCATTAACTCGTCATTTACATTAGGTATATCTCCTAATGCTATCCTTCCCCCTCCTCCCACTCCCCGACAGGCCCTGGTGTGTGATGTTCCCCACCCTATTTCCAATTGTTCTCATTGCTCAGTTCCCACCTATGAGTGAGAACATGTGGTGTTTGGTTTTCTGTCCTTGCGACAGTTTGCTCAGAATGATGGTTTCCAGCTTCATCCATGTCCCTACAAAGGACACGAACTTATCCTTTTTTATGGCTGCATAGTATAGTATTCCATGGTGTATATGTGCCACATTTTCTTAATCCAGTCTATCATCGATGAA
>NW_012105720.1:1390176-1406044 GCF_000951045.1 Mandrillus leucophaeus | reverse complement strand
ATCCTTTCCCCATTTCTTGTTTTTGTCAGGTTTGTCAAAGATCAGATGGTTGTAATGTGTGGTATTATTTCTGAGGACTCTGTTCTGTTCCATTGGTCTGCATCTCTGTTTTGGTACCAGTACCGTGCTGTTTTGGTTACTGTAGCCTTGTAGTATAGTTTGAAGTCAGGTAGTGTGATGCCTCCAGCTTTGTTCCTTTTGGCTTGGGATTGTCTTGGCAATGTGGGGTCTTTTTTGGTTCCATATGAACTTTAAAGTAGTTTTTTCCAATACGAAAACGTTTTGTATGTAAATAGTGGTGTTTTCACGTCTCCCTTTTCTCCATTTATTACCAACTGTTGTTTCAGTGTTGATTTGTATTGCTTTTGCATTTCTTTAATGTTTTCCAGAAATATTTCTGAAACATGGTGGCATTTGGCATTTTTGTATTTTATATTTTGTTAAGAGGAATGATTCATGCTTTTCTGTTACCTACTCCTACTTATAAGATTTATAATTATTTTGATGTTAGAAGATGGAACGCCTTGTGTTGCATTGCTGATAAAACACAAACAAATCTTTAAATTAATTAAAAAAATTTTTTTAAATATACCACACTTCCTTAAACTTCTCTATGTAGCATTTAAATTAAGGAACATAAAGCTTTAAAGCAAAGAACTAGAAGGAGCCTTATAGGTTACACAGCCCTGGCACTGAAGGTAGGTTTTATCTTACATTCCTATCCAAGTTGTATAGTGGAAGCTGCATAGAGTGCTATGTTAGGAAGACTGAGGCTTCATTCTGGAAAGAGTTGTATAATCAATTAGCGATGTTTGGCATGGGCAAGAGATGAAGCAAAATATTACTGAATTTTATTCTATTCATTACCAATCTTAATATAATTTGTTTTACAGATAAAGAGATTGAATCTAAAAAGGAAAGAAGTTTGCATAGATTTACATAGCATATGTGTAGTACTTTGAATAATGTCCCCAAGTGTCATGTCTACCTGAACCTCCGAATATGACCTTGCTTGGAAGCAGGGTCTTTGCAGATATAATTAGTGAAGATAAGGTCATACTGGATGACAGTGGGTCAATGAATCCAATGAATGTTGTCCTTAAAAGAAGAGGACAGGATAAGAGAAAGACACAGAGAAGACTCTGTGAAGACAGAGGCAGCGACTGGAGCCATTCAGCTACAGACCAAGGAGTATGAAAGATTGCCAACAACCATCAGAAGCCAGGAAACGGCAAGACAGGATTCTTCGCTAGAGCCTTTGGAGGAAGGATGGCTTGCTGATGCCTTGATTTTAGACTTCTAGATTCTAGAAGTATGAGAGAGTAACTTTCTGTTGTTTTAGGTCACTCAGTTTGTGGTACTTTGTCATAGAAGCTCTAAGAAACTAATATAATATCTGGGACTAAAACCCATACCTCCTTAATCTAATTCCAAAGAGTTAAGCGCAGCATGAGAGAAAAAATATAGAACTAAACTTTGAAAAGTAGAAAAACTATGGGGTTACATGTGATAAGCTTTTGGGTTCCAAATGTGAGATCCTGTCATCTAAAGCATACATTCGTGAGAGTTAAACAGTATAATGACAGCAATATCAATTCAGTACAAAAAACAGTGCAAGGAAGTTCTTGGTTGATTGCTATGTCAATCAGGATCCCTGCCAGATACAGATGGCCATCTCAACTTAGATCATTTGTGAGACCTGTAATACAGGGGCTGTTTATAAAAGCATAGAGATCATAGGGGTGATACATTACAACCCGGCCAGTAACAATGGGGCAGGGTACTGTTACTACTCCTAGGCCTGAAGATGTAAGAAGAAACAGTTATTAGAACCTGGGTTACAGAGACAGCTGGGTGGAGGGGTCACCTGGGGGAGATACATAACCTGCAGAGAGACTATATATTTAGGACTAGGAGTTTAAATATTCCAGTCTTACTCTTCTCCTTTCCTCCTATCTCTTGCTGGTGCTCCTTGTTGACTAAACCCACTTGCAAATTTGAGGTCAGTGGAGCTCAGTGATTCAGTGCCTGTGGGTCAGTTTCCCAGGGCAGAGAGCAGAGTGTATGGGGGAGAGGGTGAGGCACATGGAAGATAACCAGCCAATGCCAATGAGTATAAGACAGCAGATTACTAAAGAAATTGAGCTATCGCAATGTAGAATTTCCCAGACAATATGCAAAGTTCAAACCAGAAAGTCCTCTTGTGTGTAAGTACTTAGCCCATTCAAATAAAAACAGCGTTCCTACCTGTTGCGAAGTCTTAATCTACTTATCTCCAAGCATCTTATTGCTTATGGTGACAGGTTTTGCACAGAATGTATTTGTGTCTAGATCTATGAATGCCTTGGCCTCAAAAGGCATTAAATATGAAACTGCTGCATTAATAAAAAACAATAAGGTTATAGATGGCACTTTTTCCCCTAGGAGGCTAAACATGCAGTCACAGTACTTTCTCTACCACATTATGAATTAGTGCAAGTGTGATTTGTGTTTTACAGGTGAGCAAAGACAGGCACAGAGAAGGCTAGTAAGCTACCCTAGGGTCACCTAGTGTGTTTAGTTTTCCATGCAGCGACTTTTGCTGCTCAGTTTCAGAGGTGACCAAGTGTCTGCTGCAAAGTCATGATAAGTGATAATTTGGGGGGAGTACAAGGAGTGCTGGCAAGAATATAAAAGCAGTTCCTTCTGATAATTAAACTATCAGGTTGACATATTGATCATTCCAACAACTTGAAAGGTTCTCCGATCTTTAAAACAGTAAAGCAGCTGGTGGAGAATGTGGATTCCAAAGACAGGTGGCCTGGATGCAAATTTTAAGTTGGCCTTTCTTTTTCTGTAGTTTTGGGCAAGCTACATAACTTGTTTGAGCCTCAGGTATTCATGAATAAAATGGGTATCATGATAGGGTCCACCTCATGGAGTTGTTGGGAAAATTATGAGATAATAAATATAATATAGTATCTGAGCATAATATCAGTATTTCATGCCATATCTAACATTGAGAAAGTACTAAATAAGTGTTAACTATTATTATTTCAAGCCTAAGCTTTCAAAGTATCTGAAGAGGTCCTGAACCGTCAGAAGAGGCTTTGGCTGGTTGTGGAACTACTTAGCATGAGCAGTAGTGTCCATCCTGTGACTGTTCAGGGAGAGGATACACTCATCCAAGGATGAGGTCTGTGGTCCCCAAGGCCAGACCTGCATGAATCAGATTCTGTTAGCTAGAAACCTTTAAACATCTGAACTTACCCCCCTCTTCTGATTTCTTACTACCAAGAAAACTTGTGATGATAAATTGGCTTTCTCTATAGTTTTCCTAGAAAGCCAGAAGATGCCAAGAATAAGACCCCTTTCAAAGTTACCTTTCTTAGTCAGCTTAGTCTGCGTTTCTGGTACTGACCAACTCTGAGACCCTGACAAGGTCAAGCCTCTTGCAGAGGCAGGACGCAGATCCAGAATAGAGGGGAATTCATCAAGTCACAGCATCTCCGGTTACACTCCCCAGGCTGTTGTAGGTGTACTGTTATAAAGAGTTCCTGGGTCAAATCAGTTTAGGATGCCATAGAAGCCAGAGGGCTTCCGGAGCTTTCATATTTGCTAATGCATGTTGTGAACTGCTAAAAGAGGAGTATGGTATCCACCACATCCTAGTCTTATTTGACCAGGAGCCCCTTTTTCCTAGTAACTCCTCAAAACACTAGGGTTTCTTAAAATGCACTTTAGAAAATGCTGCACTAAGGAAATAACTCTCTGTAGGTCTTCTTGGTAACACATCCATTTGCCCATTTGCTTGTCACAGACAGTTTTGCAATATGACAGTTAATTTTAAGTGCTAAATATTCTTTAATTAATGGTGTGAAGTGGCTGTGACGTAGGAAGAGAGAAACCAGATATGGGTGAAAAATTTGTCCTGAATGGTCCATAAAGTGACTCCACAACAGATCGCACTTCAGTCACAATTTATTGTTTATCAATATATTTATGCTTCACATTCTGGGAACAATATGACTTTTCTGTTGCCTATAAAGGCTATCCTCTAGAGACTTATATTTCTGTTCAGTTTTTCACTGGAGTGCCCCTCATAGTGGCAGTAACCATGATTCCAAATGCTAGTCTTCCCTGTCAGCAAAAGTTAATTTATATAACAACAAAGCAACTTTGTGGACTGGTGACTCTGGTGTCTGAGAAGTATATACATCTAATAATCCTAAGATTTTCACTTTTGAAAAACGATGATAATATTTTGCTTTTGATACGTAGACAAATTTTCCCCGTGTTTTTCTAGGTTTCCTAGAGATTTTCAATTCTTAGAGATTGAAAATTATACATATGATTAGATGCTATCCATACAGTAAGGAAAAAGAAAAAAGATATATGTTGAAGTCCCACAAGTAAATATAGAGTAGCATAGCATAGCAGTTACATACCTATACTCTGAAGTCAGATATTTGGACTGAATTCTGGCCCTAGTACTGACTAGTTGTGTCCCCATGGGTATATTACATAACTTCTGTGTTTCAGTTTCCCCCACAGGTAACATGGGAATGATAATAGCATCTCACTTAGAAGATTATTGTTAGGATTAAATAGATTTACATTTGTAAAGCACTATAAACCATGTGTGACAGTTAGTAAGGACTATATAAGTATTACGTTGATATACCTAAAGAAAGCCATGACAAAACAAAAATCTCTAGAAATGACGTTTTGTACAATTATAATAACAAAATTGTATATATTTTTTTGAGACAGGGTCTCACTGTATCATCCATACTGGAGTGCAGTAGTCCAATCATAGCTCACTGCAACCTCGACCTCCTAGGCTTACATGATCCTCTTGCCTCAGCCTCCCAGGCAGCTAAGACTACAGGTGCATGCCACCACTCCTGGATAATTAAAAAAATTTTTTTCTTTAGTAGGATGATGTCTTATTATGTGGCCCAGTCTGGTCTTGAACTCCTGGGCTCAAGCAATCCTCCCACGTTGGTCTCCCAAAGTGCTGGGATTATAGGTGTGAGACACTGTTTCCGGCCACAAAATTGTATTTTAAGGAGTGTTTACTAATAACTCAGTGCTTGTAAGTCTTATTTAATTTAGTTGAGGTGAATTAGGGCCTTTGAATTTGATAAAACTTATTTACTGCTGTTACTCTTCAGTGAAATACGGAGGTTGCTAAATGATATTCCCAAAGTCACAGCATGGAAGACAAATGCTGTAATTTGGCATGTAATTTTCTTACCTGCATCACTCACCACACAGACCCCAGTGGTCTCTTTTCTACAATTGGCTTCATGTTGACATAGAGCCACAAGATTCTGATCCCTGGAGATATATATGTATATGCATATTTTCAGGATTATGTTTTTTATAAGACGTTTCAAGTTTTGTGTTTTTGTTTAAAATAATCCACCTGTCTTAGTCCATTCAGGCTCCCATAACAGAAGACCTTAGACTAGGTAATTTATAAGCAACACAAATTTCTTTCTCCGTTCTGGAGGCTGGGAAGTGCAAGATCAAGGTGCCAGCAGATTCACTATCCAGTGAGGGCCTATTCCTCTTAGATGGTGCCACCTTTGTGTCCTCATACGGTGGAAGAGCAGAAAGGCAGAATGGAATGAACAAGCTCCCTCTTTTATAAGGACGCTAATCACATTCGTGAGGGCTTATCCTCATGACCTAATCACTGCTTAAAGGCCCACCTCTTAATAATATTGCACTGGGGATTTGAAGTCAACATACGGATTTTGGGGGAGACACATCCAGACCATAGCACCCCAAAGTATTTAAGCATATTCTAACTAATAGAGATAATCAGTTTATACCCTTTCTGCTTATAATATTGCTGTCACCAAGTAATACTGCTTTAACTGTCTGAGCTTATGAGAGAAGAGGTAAGTTTAATAAGTAAATTATGTATTTGTGCCAACAAAGGGCCAAAACAAAATATTTTTCTAATAGAGAAAAATGAGAAAAATTGAGTCATCACCTAGCACCATGCATTATTCTTATGATGGACTCAAAACAATCTTTGCTATTAGGAGTTAGTATTATAGCCTTGTTATAAGCATAGTGATTTAGTTCTAGCAAACTGGTATCATCATTCACAGTGAGCGAGTGTTGTTAATCAGAACTTGATTTTTTTCATATTTAATGCATAATTTTTTGTTTTATGAATTTGTTTAGCACTATTGGCAGTTAACTGTATTTTTTTTGTACATTTAATGATACTACGATAACAGTATCTACACTAGGGATTGTGCCAGAAATTTTTTCCCCTTCATATAAGAAATCCATTCATTAGTCACATTCAGAAATCATTGCCTAGGAAGGAGAGACGGTCTTGTCCCTGAGGCCTTCAATTTGCTTAAAAAGAGACCCAGAGCAAAGAAGGCCGAGGAGACTTTTCTCACCTTTTCCTAATTTGCAGTGCTGGGATGCCCAGCTTGTCAACAGAGACAAGTCAAAACTATGCACAGTGGCTGCAGTGAAAAGCTAATTCAAACAGGTGTCTGCTTCTTTGCATTGCTGTTACTGTCTGCATTCCTTTTATCTCCCTGCTGCTTCTCAAGCATGTTAGCAAGCTCCCTCACTGGGGCCTTTGCACTGATTGTTCTTTGTGCCTGGGATGTAAGGCCAAATCCAAGACCTCCCTCAATTCTTTGCTCAAACGTCCTCTTCTGAATGAGGCCTACTGTGCTTCCCTACTCTTGAGTCACTTCTTTCCCTCTCTGCTCTCTTTCTTTCCCCCAACACTTATCACCATCCTATACACTATATGATTTACCTTAATATGTTCCTTGTTTACTGTCCATCTCCCCTTTCCATCTCCTGCTAGAACGTAAGCTCCATGAGGGCAGGTGGTTTTATTCTTTGTTGAATTCACTCGTGTATCCTAAGGTCCTGGCACAAAGTAGGCACTCAGTAAATAGTTATTTAATAAATTAGTCTTTCTACCATTTCATTAGTCCGATTATTCATGAAGTTATAGCCTAAGTTTCTCCTTTCTAAACAGTTTCAGAGTTGAGTGTAGAGGTGGCACATTTATGTATATTAATAGGAAGAAGTTCTAGATACACAACTCTATACTGTTGTGACATTTTTCACATTAAATGAGGCATTTTACATTCAATGAAACATACCTAATAGGTTTTGATAAATAGGCTTCCAATCAAGTTAGTTTCATTTGGACCAATTTGATCTAAGTAATTAGGAAAAAAAACAAAACCCATGTATTACAGTAGTTATTTTAATCTAGACAAGTTATATTTGCATTTATATTGCACTTGACAGTTTGAAGAGCAGCTTATATAAAAACATCCTTGGATTTTCTTTTCAACCACCATGACTGGTCTGAATAAGTATTTTCAGTCCCCATGCGCTCCATTTCCAGAGAAGTTAAAGGACTAGCTTCAGATCACAAAAGTGATTCTCTGAGACCTGCCACCCAGGTCTTTTAGCATCCTACCTAGGTGAGTAGAGTGCTCTTTTTAATAAGAGGCTTTGGTATCAGGGTATAAGACTGTTAATTGAGAGGGATGGCCAATGATACATGATTTTAGGAAGAAGTTCTGCAAGATGGAAAATTACTTTCTAGTGAGATCATATTTTAAAAATTTGCTTTAATATCTCCATGTTCAGTAGTTTATTGAATACTTTTCATTAAGTAACTAGAGCTTTTATATTCTGATTAAGTAAATGACCTGGTGTTTGTAAGATGGGGAAGGCTTTTACTGTCTTAATTAAATGAGATTATGATTAATTGCATATGAGATACAGAAAAGAAACCATCAGGTCAGGCACAGTGGCTCATGCTTGTAATCCCAGCACTTTGGGAGGCTAAGGTGGGAGGATTGCTTGAGCCCAGGAGTTCAAGACCAACCTGGGCAACATAACAAGGCCCTGTCTCTACAAATAGAAATTAGCTGGACATGGTAACTGGTGCCTACAGTCTCAGATATTTGCAAAGCTGAGGCAGGAGGATGGCTTGAGCCCAGGAGTTGGAGGCTGCAGTGAGCTGTGATTGTGCCACTGCACTCCCCAGCCTGGTGAAAGAACAGGACCCTGACTAAAAAAAAAATGAAAGAAAGAGAAGAAAGAAAATAAAAAACATCTAACAGGTGGTTCAGGAGATTTATTGTTAGTTTCATGAAGTTACTGAGAATTGCACAGAAAAATAGATTAAATAAAAGTATTTAGGAGAAGTGATTAACATTTTATAAAGCGTGTAAAAGAAATTAATCAATTGTCAGCCTAATGTTTCTGTTTTTTGTAACCTTATTTCAGGATGTCATAATGAAGGAATGTAAAAAATACTAGGGAGGGGCATTATAAGTGTTTTCATCATTTCATTGTGTAAATATGTATGAATAACTCTTCAGACTTCTGTTGTTTTATTTGCCACCTTATGATTAAAACAATTTTTTTTTTTTTTTTTGGAGACAGAGTCTTGCTGTGTTGCCCAGGCTGGAGTATAGTAGTGCTGTCTCGGCTCACTGCAACCTCTGCCTCCTGGGCTCAAGTGATCCTCCCACTTCAGCCTCATGAGTAGCTAGGACTACTCATGATGCCACCATGCTTGGCTAATTTTAAAACTTTTTGTAGAAATGAGGTCTTTCTATATTACTCAGGCTGGTCTCAAACTCCTGGGCTCAACTGAAGTGATCCTCCTGCCTCAGCCTCCCAAAGTGTTGGAATTACAGGTATCAGCCACCATGCTCAGCCTAAAAGAATTTTTTTATGTAGCCTGTGAGAGCTAGGATCAAGCCTTAATCATTTTTTTTTTGTCCCTGGGTTCCAGTAAATTAAAGCCCATGGAAAGGGCTTAATAAATGTTTATTGCCAAGTGAATGGGTCAGGTTAATGAACAGTGCCGAATGAGATTGTTAAACAATCCGACCTTCAATTAGGAAGGTCAAGGTTTAATTTCTTTTTGGTTTTACACAGATGGAAGAGTTAAGAAATACAATAGCATCTGAATGAGTGAGCAGGCACTAAGCTAGTTGCTCACCTCATCTAACCCTTAGTAACCTGTTGAGGTTGTACAATTCCCATTGCCATTTTACAGATGAGTAATATGGGACACAGAGGTGTTAAATTATTTGCCTAAAGTCACACAAGTGATAGAAACAGGATTTTAACTCAGGGAATATATTTAACCACTATACTAAACTGTTTAACCCTTTGCCATGAAATAAATGAGAATATGATTTCCATGTTCACGTCTTAGGGATTTGAAATGAATGAAATGTGAAGGGCCACTATTGAATGATTTAGTTTTCTTAGTTGAAATGTTCACCTTCCATTTTATTCCTCAGCCCACCTCAGCCTAGCTTTCAACTCCAACCTTTGACTGTCACTGCCCCACTGAAGCCATTGGATACGTTGTCATTGCCAGCTGGGTGAAGTGGGGGCTTTATCCTCTTAAATCTTGGCAGTATTTGATGCTGTTGATATCACTGCTCCCTTCTCAGAAAGGTCTATTCTTTAGTCTTTCCTAAGACCCTTCTTTTCTAGTTACCTGCCTGAAGTTATTTCTGCTTTGTCCTTTGCTATATCTTCTTCCACCTAAATTGGTGTTCCACAGACTTTTCTCCTAGGCTCTTTTCTTCTAATTTTGCTCTTGGCATCCTACAATCTCATCTATTCCCATGGATTCAGTCAATTCCTATACACTTACATCTCCAATCTTCATTCTTTTTCTGAGTGCCATTGTTGTATTTCTAGCTGTTGACTTGGCATCTCCACCTGGATGGGCCTCAGACTCCTCAAATTCATTGTAGCCCCAACAGAACTTGACCACATCCTTCATCCCCCTTCATATGCCTCTTTAATGGTGCTGGCAGCAGTTATGCAAATCAGACATTTAAGACTATTCTTGCATTTTTCTTCATCACTTCCATCCAGGTGGCCTGGTCAGTTAACCTCTTCAACTTGTCTATATGTTGCTCCACTGCTTCAACTTTTATTCCTATCTTTGTTATCTTTCTCCTACCTTCAACCATTCTTTTGACTGGTATTTCTGCCACCAGTTTCCTCTTGCTGCAATTCATCCCCCATACTGCCACCAGAGCCACCCATCTTATGAAAAATATAGTTTTATCCCTGATCATGAAAGTCAAGCTTAGTGAAAAACATGTAAAATACAGAAAATAGAATGAATAAAATGAAAGCTACTTGTGGTCCTGCTACCAGTTGTAATATCATTTTTACTAATATTGAAGCTGGTTACGTTTCTAAAGGTCAGGGTTATCATGCCAACTACCCTGGTTTAGAACATTCATGTAAAGCAAGTGCCATTTCCATTGGAGTCAGTTGCTGTAGATGCTTTTTAAAGCCAGAATATTTATAAATAATGAAGACAAAATAGGGCAGATGTTGCTACAAGACAGAGAATACAATCCACTGTCATATTGTACAAACTCTCATTCTATCCTTTTTCATGTTATATACCTATTCAGAAATTCTTTCTGGGGTTTACTTAGGACTTCATTAACTAGGGATTTGCAAAATTTGAATACATCTCTAGTTTCTAATTTTTTAAAAAACTGTAAGATAATTTTATTACACTTTTTTTTTGCCCTATGTGAATAACCAGAGGCCTTTTTTGGATTAAGTAATGTAGTCATTTGGCTCAAAAAACTTTTTAAATGCAAAAAAGTAGTTTGAGAAGTTTCCTTTCAACCTCTCATGCATTTGCAGATTTTTCCCTTTTTTTCCTCACAGGTAACAATGCTTATTATTTTCAGGTTTGTTCTTTCAAAGTTTTTATACATATATGGATGGAGATATATTCCACACATGTATATGTATACACACACATATACTGTATATATATACACATACATACATGTATATCAATAAGCAAATACAACTATAGAAATTTTCACCTCTTCTAGTATAAAAAATAGCAAAATATTTGCACTGTTCTACACTTTGACTGTTTCACTTATATATTGTTCAGATTTTTCCAGGTCAGAACATAGAAAGAGTCCCATTCTTATATATGTGCACACTTTTATTGTTAAGATGTAACATAATTTATTAACTGGTATACTTGATGGGTTAAGTAGTGGGCATTTAAAATGTCTCCAGTTTTCACTATTACAAACAAATAGTGTTGTAATGAATAATCATACATATATGTATATATTTAAATCACATTAGTGTCTTGTCTTGTTTAATATTATGTTTAATTTTATTTCAGTTTAAACTAGTTAAAGACTATGTCAGCTGTGTCCTGCGGTAGACAGTACACCTCTGGCAGTTTAGGAAAGCTGTCTTCTTTATATCACACTAAACTTACAGTCATGGTCCACAGAGAACCTTATCACGGGGATGTTGCCTTACCAATGACCCTTATAACCTCAGCTGGGTCTGATTTCTGGGAAACTCTTGCCCTCCTGGTAGGAGGCAAATGTCTGCTTCCTGACTTCCCAGAACTTTTCCTCTACTTTTATTTATTATGATATAAGGGACATTTTCTGGCTATTAATAGACTGGAACCTGCTTCTTTATAATCCTGACGCTACGAGAAACCAGTGACCTGCTTGAAAATTTCACTGTTGGTTGATTTTTGGTAGAATTTTATATGGACATTGATTTTACTTTATTTTTCTATACTGATTTACAACTTATTAACAGCTAAGGCACCAAAGCATTATGAAATGAAGATAAAACCTTCACAGAAGCTGCTGTCATAGTCCACATGGTTAGTAGGACATGCTGATTTTAATACTTTTTCTAGTAGGAGGGATGACTTTGTGCTGAACTGATCCTTAGACTCAGTGACATGATAATCATGTGGGGTGATTGGTGAGATTCATGGTCACAGAACAGTGTCTTAAGGGACTTTTGACTTTCTAAAGAGCATCATGCTTTAAGCAACTGTGCTTATTGTAAATGGCAGCTGAGAAGCCCAGTAGGGTTTTCCTACGGGGCTTAGATCAGGGGTTTTCTTACCCCGATCTAATCTTCAAGGGATGATTGTGAGCAGAAGCACTTTGGGAATGGTAGAGTAAGAACCCCCCCACCACCACATGCTGCTCCCCCAAAAAGCCATGAAAATGCTGGAGAAAATTGCAAAAGTCAGCTTTTTTCGAACTCTAGAAATCAGCCAAAAGCTTTCAAGTACATGAGGAGCATTTATTCAAGAAACAGGTTGAACTCAGCACAGTAGGCTTTGGCTGTGTAACATTTTATTACAACTTGCCTTTTATCATTCCTGTCTCCCCAACTCTGCAGTAACTGAAAGCCACAAGCTCTGCAACCATGGTAGTCATGAAAACAAACACACCTTACAAGCTACTAACGGCAGCAAAATGGGTTTGGAGCTTCCCCAACCACCTCATCCCTATTAGAGAATTGTCAGTAGCTGACGTGTCTGGCAGCTCTCTGGAAAAGCCCCATTTGCAAGACTTTCGTTAACCTGGCTCATAGCTTCCTTGATGCAAACAGCCCTATCACCAGAACACTTTTCAAAAACAACCGGTGGCAGTTGTTTAACACTGCACTTACCTGAGGTGGCGATACCACTTGGAACACATAGGGGACTAACAGAAAAAAACAAAAACAAAAAACAGAAAAGGACAATATAGAGAAAGAGATGTGCATAGGAGGCTTTGAAAAGCTCAAATATATTCCTGGGAATTGGGAAAGCCAGATGCATATAAAGGGCTGTGTGCATACCCAGGAGATACCTTATTTTCTTCTGTACCTGACCTTCAGGCTCTGTGCAAGCAGGAAGTAAAAGCTAAGGCAGAGCTATAAACTGGTAGAGTACTGAAGGAGTGATCCATCAAACACACACAGCCCATCAACAAAGGCTGGGAGACTTACTGATTGAGTGCATTTAAGCACATCTTTGTGCATTTGTTATCCAACCACTGAGTGAACTGAGCAGGGACTTAAATAGCCACACAGGACAGCTGCTTCACCCCTATGAACTTTTGAAATAAGCAAAATGTCATTATTATACTTACTGTTACACACAATAATGATCTAATATTAAAATTTCACTGTTTCTCAAAAATCAATTGATTTAAGCAAAATCCAGTTAACAATTTATTATGTCACCTTTAATGTAGAGCAGTACCTCCTCCCTTCATCCTTTTTTTGCTGGAGAATAGCATACATGCAGAGAAGTAAAATCTTCATACATTTATGGCTCTTGTATCTTCTGAGTAACACTCTTTCTTAAAGGTAACCATCGTCCTGACTTCAAACACCATAGGTTAATTATGCCTCTTTTATTGTTTTTATCGAGGAATTGCACATATTTAGGAAAGTCCTTAAGATGCCGTAATCTTAAGTGTACTGTGTGGTGAACATTTACATATGTATAGACCCGTATAACTGCCACCCAGATGAGGATATAGAGTATTCTCAGCACCTCAAAAGTCCTCCTCATACTCTGTTCCAATCACAGCCTCCCTAAGGCTTGACTTCTAAAACTGTAGGTTAGTTTTGCCTATTTTTGAACTATAAATAAAGAAGATAATTATTTAGAGCGCATTAGTTTTATCTCTTTTCACTATCATTTTTTCCTTTCATTTTTCACAGTGCCAGTGACAACTGTTTCTGTTGTCCTTGAGAATGTCCCACATTCTGAATTTGTTTTTTTGCTCACTGGTAGTGTCTTTTAACTTGTTCCACTGACTCCCTTATTTCTTATACATTGGAGTTTAACCAAAAGGGTCTTGAATATCATCAAGTTCACGTTTTTCCCCAAGGATGCTGCTTTGGTGGTGCTGTGTACTTCATGTTGCATTCCATCAAAAGTTATACAAGAGTTTGGCTGCCCCATTCTTCATGATGCTAAGATTGATTAATGGATTCAAGTTGTGGCAGCATAATCTCTTCATTAGGATGTTTCTCATTGATTTTTTTTTGTCTAATGTTTTCAAATATGTTATTTTCTTATGCATTGAAAAATTATGAATTTTGTAATTCTCTTATTCCTTCTATACTTATTTCCTGGAATTCTTACATAAAAAGTACTTCTCCTCATTAGCTATGACCCCTTAGTACCTTTGAAAAACTATTCATTCTAGAAAAGCAAAATGAGGCTTAATTCTTTAATTTTCATTGACAGTTTTCAGAGTATGTGGGCATTGGTGCCCTAGTTGTCAATTGTGACTAATGAGATTTACTTTTAGTTAGGGGCTACATATATTTTAATATTGTTTTTAACTCATGTTTAAACATTTTTTTTCATGTGTTCTAATGAATTGTTGGGTTTTGAAAATATTCTATTTGGGCCAATGAGGAAATCTACACAAGAGAGTGTTTTAAGAGTAGTTTTATATTTTATCCCTGGTATCTCCACTCTGAACACTTCTTCTCTGTGTAGGTAACCATTTGTGGTGGCTTCTTCTTTATCATTTCCATGTTTCTTTTCATAAATAAAAGCACATTGTATGAAATTGTGTGTCTGTATGGGAGTGGTGGTGCAGTATGTATGCTATTTCAGCCCTAGGCAATGGGAGTTAAAGTGACGTAGCCAAGATGACAAAAAGATGACATGGTAGGGCCTGGATTTAAACTTAGGAATCTCACTTTTGAGCTTGGATTTTTAACTTCTCTGCTCTACTTATGGCAGTCCCATTGATTCACAACCCAAAGAAAGGCCAAAGAGGAGACAGTTGTGATTTTGCTACTCTTAGAGTAATATGTGCAAAACTATCTGAACACAGATTTAACAGTGAAACTTGGTTTTAAAATAATTGCAGAAATGCTTTGTGAGACTGCATCTGAGTAAACTTGTGCCAAGAAAAATATATACTTGTTGATTTTCTTTTCTTTTTTCTCTCTTGTATTTTGCTTGTTTGTTTGGTTCACATTTTCTAATTTGGCTTAGCAGTATTGACTTAATCTGCTGGTAAGAAACAGTGAGAAAAACTTATTTTAAGCGCTTTCAGATGTTGCAATTGTTATTGCGTGAGGAATTTGTAAAATGGAAACTTTGCTTCATTCATGCATTAATTATGCTGAGGATATTTCAGGAAAATCTGCATGATATGGTTTGGCTATGTTCCCACCCAAATTTCATCTTGAATTGTGGCTCCCACAGTTCCCACGTATCATGGGAGGGACCCAGTGGGAGGTAATTGAATCATGGAGGTGGGTCTTTCCCATGCTGTTCTCATGATAGTGAATAAGTCTCATGAGATCTGATGGTTTTATAAAGGGGAGTTCCCCCTGCACAAGCCCTCTGTTGCCTGCCACCATGCAAGACGTCCCTTGCTCTTCCACCATGATTGTGAGGCCTCCCTAGCCATGTGGAACTGTGAGTCAGTTAAACCTCTTTCCTTTACTAATTACCCAGTCTCGGGTATGTCTTTATGAGCAGCATGAGAACAGATTAATGCACTGCATCAGGACACTTTTTAGTACCTTACATCAAGAATACAATTGTTGCAAATAGATAACTTCAAAACTGACAAAAAAGTTAAAATGAACATAATATAATTTGCCTCTTAGGTTGTGTTTGAGATTCTCTGTTCGGGATTCTCAGAATTTACTCATTGTTTTATCACTGAAAGTTTGAGCTACTTTTCCCTGGCACTAACTAGTGGATAGCTTTGGCCAACCTGGTTTCCCTTTGATTTAGGAATTAATGTTATTAAAACTTCCCTGGCATGTTTATGAAATTTGAGTATGATCAAACAATAATTTTTATAGAGTTTGTAACTCTATATTTTTACCCCAAGGAATGAAAAACCATTTTATTTAATTCATTCATTTACTTTTATGTATTTTTTTTTTTTTGAGATGGAGTTTTGCTGTTGTCACCCAGGCTGGAGTGCAATGGCGTGATCTTGGCTCACTGCAACCTCCGCCTCTCGGGTTCAAGAGATTCTCCTGTCTCAGC
>NW_012105720.1:1366664-1390014 GCF_000951045.1 Mandrillus leucophaeus | reverse complement strand
CTCTGTTGCCCAGGCTGGAGTGTGGTGGTGTGACGTGATGTTGGCTCACTGCAGTGGCTGCCTCCCGGGTTTAAGCAATTGATACCTGCCTCAGCCTCCTGAGTAGCTGGGATTACAGGTGCACACCACTGCACCCAGCTAATTTCTGTATTTTTAGTAGAGATGGGGTTTCATCATGTTGGCCAGGCTGGTCTCAAACTCCTGACTTTGTGATTCATCCGCCTTGGCCTCCCAAAGTGCTGGGATTATAGGTGTGAGCCACTGTGCCCAACTGAAAATCTATTTTAATTTATGTTTTGTTGTTGGATTCTTGTTTTTTACTTCTCAGTATGAGATTATTTTTGATGTGGCTTTTTGTCTGTTACATTCTCAGTATCTCTTCAATTGTTGTTTAAATAGTTGCTCTTAAATACACAAATTTGGAGACCAATAAGTTATGAAGTACTTCACACTTCTGGTGTTTGGGGCAAAGTCTGAGGGAAATAAAAGCTAAGATTCAGAATGTGTTATTACTCTTTTAATCAAAAACACGTATTGTGCCCTTCCCACCATTAGGTACTTGTTAGGAATGTGGAGATTAATGAAATATGGTTCTGATCCTGAAGGAACTTAGACTAATAGAGGGAATTGGACCTGACAGTGTATCCAAATGGACCAGATTTTCCTAACTGGCATGAGAAGGCACAAGTGAAAGTACTTTGAATAGTAGACATATAAGCTTTAAGAACATGTTCATCAGCCTTGGAAAAATGTATGGCCTTGGTGACATAGAACAAGTGTCATTTATAATATCTGCATAACTGTAATAAAGTAATAAGTAGAGGCTAGTTCACTTTATTCTGGACAATCTCCATTAGAAGAATTGAAATAGATGATGTTTCTCTGTAGACGTTTTCCCACCTCTCATGTTTGATTCATTTTTCCTAGCCATTGAGTGACATCAGTATCCACATCTTTTTCCACTGTTGTGTTCCCACTAATAATCAATTTTGGTTCTCAAGTATACCCTGTGCCAGTCTTTTACCCATCCTGATGTTTTGAAAAAGGTTACCACTTCCTTTTCTTTCAAAACCTGTTGGTAACAAGCTGTGAAATTAAAAAAATACTTCACAAACTGGCAAAAACTATTATCTCAATGAAAAAGTAAAAGTAGAATCTATTAAAGTTTATAGAGAAACTGGAAATATCTGTGATCATGAATGCTCACAATGATTGATTGCCATGTGATTTCTGTGTGTGTCTGTCTGTGTGTCTGTGTCTGTTTCCAGTAAGAGTTAGAGAGGCCCTAAGATAGACTGGGACTCTGAATTCTTTTAATATTTGTGTTTGATTTAAATTGATGTCATAGTTCCATTTGGGACAGTTCTCTTTAAGTTGGTAACTGCTAAATACTTGAAGTTTAGAATACAACAGCTCAACAGATTGAAACTCGTTTTCTTTTTCTTTTTTGAGGCTGAGTCTTACTCTGTTGCCCAGGCTAGAGTGCAGTGGCACGATCTTAGCTCACTGCAACCTCTGCCTCCCGGGTTCCAGCAATTCTGCCTCAGCCTCTCGAGTAGCTGGGATTACAGGCGCCCACCACCACGACTGGCTAATTTTTATATTTTTTAGTAGAGACAGAGGTTCACCATGTTGGCCAAGCTGGTCTCGAACTCTTGACCTCATGATCTGCCCACCTCAACCTCCCAAAATGCTGGCATTACAGGCATGAGCCACCACGCCCAGCCAAAACTAGTTTTCGTGTGCTGTATTTGCTTCTTTTTTTTTTTTTTCACCCTTCCCTTACTGAATGTATCCCACATCTATGCTTTGTCCCCTAGAGGTGACCTTATGGTGGATGATACTTGTATTTTTTAGAATCTTGAGACATGAGTTGTTGATAATACTTTGTGGATAGCTACAAGGTCAGTTTTTGGGGAAACTGCTTGATAAATGAAAACTTCTTTTTGAAAGAGTATTTCATAAATCCACAGTACAAATAAGTTTTTCAAATGTCAAAATAGTTGATAATTAAAGATAGATTTGCAAGGGTAATGCAGAGGATGTGGAAAGATAGGAGAGAGATGCCAACCTTCATTTTTTTCCTGTATTACTGTTTCTGTATTTGTCTGTGACACTAAGCCACATTGAAACCTTTCTTTTCTGATTAGTAAAGTAATGCAAGTTCATTGTAGGCCACTTGGAAATTATGGACGAGCTTAAAGAACTTAGGTTTTCCTGCCAAGCTGTAACTACTATGAACATTTTGGCATATTTCTTTTACAACTTTAAATATAGATTGTATATATGTTTATTTTATAATCCAGTTAAGTTCATATTGAACATACAATTTTGCAGTATGTTTTTCCACTTATTATCTCATAAATGTTTTCCATGTTATTAAAAATTATTTGAGAATATCATGGGATGGCTACATAATACCCTATAATATGACTGTACCATAATTTACCTTTTCATTAATTTCTGGACAGTTATTTAGCTTCTAATTATTCTGAATCATGACATATTATTCACCATTGAATTTACATAATCTTTGGTGGCACATATTTCTTGGGCATGCACCTTTTTTGCTTATCAAGCCATGGCAGATAATTTTTTTTCACATATAATCATTACTTTTTTGTTTGTTTCCCCTTGTACGCTTATCCTTTACTGAAGGAAGTTGTTAAATTTTAAAAACAATAGCTTTTTTTAAGTTTGAGATGTTTATATATAAACTCTGAAATAGGTTAGAAGGTAAAATTACAAATCCTGATGACAGCAGTTTATGATGGAAATGCTTACGGGCCTTTAAATATAGCTTGGTAGGGAAGGGCGGGAGTGAATCAAGTTGTTACAGTTTGTTCCAGGAAGGGCATTTTGGATGAACGCCATCTACTTTTACAAAGATGTCCTGTGATTTTAGTTATATTTGCTCCACTTAACCTTTCCCAAAGTGATTGCTGAAACAAATGTATGTGGTACACTAAAAGAAATTAACATAATTATAATTCCTTTGGTTAATTGAAAACAGGCAGTTCTTTTTCTCCGAAGATGTTACTTGAATTACAATCAAAGTACTGAATTTGAGCATGGTTTGGGCATGTCAGATAACCTAGATCAAGGAGACACCAGAGGTCAGTTCATCTAGCCAGCTGCCTTCCTGGTGGACTATCCTTTATCTATTTAGTGTACTTGTCAGAGTGAGAAAATTCCAAGAACTTTGCTAGATTTTATTTCAGTGATTTAGAGTCTTCCTTGTTAAAAATAACAACACTCATATCTGAGCTTTTACTGCTGCAAGCATGGACTCTGCACCAGGCCCTATGCTGCTGACTTTATGTAGTTTCACAATCCTCTCAAAATTGTACTGGCCGTGCCCCGTTATCCCAATTGTACAGATGTGAAAACTAAAGTTTAGGAAGTGAAATCACTTGGCCAACCTCACACAGCTAAAAAGGTGTCCATTTTTGGCCGCAGAACCAAAGCTGTCCTGTACAGCCTACAAGCTGTCAGAGAGTTCTTAGCCATATAGTTAACTGATTACATGAGAAAATGGCTAAAATTGGGTTTCTAAAAAAATGTTAAGCAAATATAATGAACATTATATAGTGTGCATCAGAAATTTAGTAAGCATCAGAAAGCAAATTTGGACACTTAACGGTTGACTTCCTAACTCTTCTAAAAGGGGGACACAATTATGTAGGGAGGAAAAAACCCTCGTTTTTATTCTTCCTGGCTAGAGATCTTGGCAGCTGGGAAAGTGGTTGCTATTATTGTGACTTTACCCATTGTATGCACAGATTCATACTTCCAGGTTCTCCATCCTACACCTTTTATAAACACCATGTTTAACTTGGAAAGGGAAAATGTTATTCTTGGCAACACTTGTATACCAAAAGTAGAAACTGTAGGGGACCACCAAGGGATATATCAACCAGGAAGCAGAAACCGTAAAGAATATATCTAACATTTAACTTTAATACTGTTTACAATGCAGGTCTTCAACAAGGGAGAAAATTAGGTTTCAAAGTTTACTAGGAGACAGGGAAACCGCAAAATGTGTCCCATGTATTTATGACTAGAATAATTTACTGATACTTTGTGCTTCTTATTACTGTTATCATTGCCACATATCAAGAAAGTCATTAGATAGTTGATAGGGAACTGGCATTAAGATGAGCAAAACAGTTAAAGGACCTGCTTTTTGAGAATAGCCTGAGACCATAGTTTCGTGTTAGCAAAAATACATGGATAGGGTACAGATATTAATACAATCATAGCATTCGTCACTGAATCCTCAAATGTTAAGACTCAAGGGTATCTTTGAAAATTAAAAGAAAAATAAAAGTGAAAAAGTACTGCTTTACACTGTTGAAAGTAAACTTTTAAGAAATGTTACTAAAATGTTATTCTAAAAGGGGATACAGGCTAAAAAGAGGTTGGTAGATTCACAGAAAACAGAGATCGTTCATTGCTGACAGATTCACAGTAAGTAATTATGAGAAATTGAGGATATTCACTTTTGTGTTAAAATCCTGGGTTAGGAGAGGCTCACTGGACTAACCAAGGCGGCCGATTATTCTCTGTAGAGTTCACCAATGCTTCACTGACTACCTGTGTGGACCCATCATGGACATTGATCTTTTAGGTAAAATAGAGTAAAAATAAACTAGTAGAAAAAGAAATGGAATAAAATATAAGATCTACAAAATATGAGCCCCAAATTTTATCATTAGATTGAATAGACATGAAATTACTCTGACAAATTTCTATAAAAGTTTCTAAGAGCTTCCAGGCAGTTTCTAGACCTATCTCAGATTATTAACAACCGATTCGTAGACCAGCACTTGCCCATGGTCCATATTTTGTGGAGCACTGTTCTCAGCTTAAATAGAACCTAAAACTTTGTTCTCATGTTAGTGCCCCTTTCTGTCTTCATTATTCCTGTCCTTGCTTGTCCTTTTACTATGCTCTTTTATTCTTTATTTAAAAGTAGATTGAACATAATAATTGTGAGCTGTTAAGGTAAGAGACACAGTGCAGGTACAGATGTATGTCTGTTTTTGAGTTTAATAAAATGAATATGCAAAATCAAAAATGACATGTACCTATACGTGTACATAAATACATGGTCTACTGGATTTTAAGACTCTACACCATTGTTTCTTAGAAATGTGGTTCAAAGAGTACCTGTGTCAGAATTGGCTGAGGTAACTGTTTAAAAATGCAGACTTTAGGGGGCAGAGCAAGATGGTGGAATAGAAGCCTCCACTGATTGTCCTCACCACAGTAACACCAAATTGGACGACTCTCCACACACAAAAAAACACCTTCATAAGAAGCAAAAATTGGGTGAGCAATCACAGTATCTGGTTTTAATTTCATATCACTGAAAGAGGCACTGAAGAGGGTAGGAGAGAGAGTTTTTCATTGCCGACACTACATCCCCTAAACCTCTAGCAGCAGCGAGTGGCACAGAGAGAGAATCTATGTGCTTAGGGGAGGGAGAATGCAGCGTTGTGGGACTTTGCATTGAAATGCAGTGCTGCATTGTCACAGCAGAAAGCAGCACTAGGCAGAACCTAGCTGGCACCCACAGAGAGAGCATTTAGACCAGCCCTAGCCAGAGGGGAATCACTCATTCTAGCAGTCAGAACCTGAATCCCAGCAAGCCTCGCCACCATGGGTTAAATTGCTCTGGGGTTGTAAATAAACATTAAAGGCAGTCTAGGCCACAAGGACTGCAATTCCTGGGCAAGTCCTGGTGCTATGCTGGGCTTGGAGCCAGTAGACTTTGGAGGCATGTGACCTAGGGAGATACCAGCTGGGGTAGCCAGGGGAGTGCTTGTGCCATCCCTCTCCCACCTCCAGGCAGCACAGCTCACAGTTCCAGAAGAGACCCCTGCATTCCACTTGAGGAGAAGAGAGGAAAGAATAAAGAGGATTTTGTCTTGCAAGTTGGATACCAGCTCAGCCATAGTAGGATAGGACACCAGACAGAGTCTTGAGGCCTCCCTTCCAGGCCCTAGCTCCTGGATGACATTTTAGACACACCCCGGGCCAGAAGGGAACTCGCTTCCTTGAAGAGAAGGACTCAGACCTGTCAGGATTCATCACCTGCTGACTAAAGAGCACTTGGGCCCTTAATAATCAGTAGCAGTACCCAGGTAGTACTCACCATGGTCCTTGGTGAGACTGAAAGTCATGCTGGCTTCAGGTATGACCCAGCAGATTCCCAGCTGTGGCAGCTAAGAGGAGGGACTCCTTTTGCTTGAGAAAAGGAGAGGGAAGAGTAAGGGGACTTTGTCTTACTGCTTAGGTACCAGCTTGACCACAATGGGTGAGGACAGTACTCACTGGTGTCCTCAGTTCTAGGTCTTGGCTTTTAGATGGCATTTCTGGACCTACCCTGGGCCAGAGGGGAGCCCACTGGAAGAGTTCCGGGCCTGGCATCATTCACTGCAAGCTGACTGAAGAACTTTGTAAGCCTTGAATGAATATCAGCAGTAGCCAGGCAGTGCTTACCATGGACCTAGGGCAGTAGTGGCCATAGGGAGAAATGCCTGTGTTTGTGGAAAGATGAGGGCGGAGTGGAAGGACTTTGTCTTGTGGCTTGGGTGCCAGCTCAGCTGCAGTGGAATAGAACATCAAGTAGATTGCTAAGGTTTCCTACTCTAGGCCCTGGTTTCTAGATGGCATCTTTAGGCCTGCCCAGGACTAGGGGGATTTTGCCACCCTGAAGGAAAACACACAAGCTTGGCTAGCTTAGTTTTGTGCTTATTGTAGAGCCCTAGGCCCTTGAGTGAACAGAGGTGGTAGCCAGGCAGTGGTTAACATGTGCCTTGGATGAGACCCAGTGCTGTGCTGGCTTCAGGTCTGACCCAGTGCAGTCCCAGTGGTAGTGATAACAGGAGTCTGTGTGTCATTCCTCTCTTAAGTTCAGAGAGCTCATCAGAGACACACACACACACACCCCACACACACACACACACACACACACAGAGACAGAGAGAGAGAGAGACTCCATTTGTTTAGGAGGAGTAAGGGAAGAGAACAAGAGTTTCTACCAGGTAATCCACGGAATTCTCTAGATCTTATCCAAGACTACCAAGGTGGTACCTATAGGAGTCTGCAAGAGTCACACTGTTACTAGGCTTGGGATGCCCTATAATGAAGATATGGCTGCAGTGACCAAAAACTTAAGATCACAACACCCAAGTCCCTTAAATATCTGGAATACCTTCAAAGAAAGACAGGTACAAACAAGCCCAGACTGTAAAGACCTCAATAAATACCTAACTCTTCAATGCCCAGACCCTGAAGAACATTCACAAGCATCAAGACCACCCAGGAAAACATGACCTCACCGAAAGAACTAAATAAGACACCAGTGACCAATCCTGGAGAGGCAGAGATTTGTGATCAGTCAGACAGAGAATTCAGAGTGACTGTTTTGAGGAAACTAAAAGAAATTCAAGTAAACAAAGAGAAGGAATTTTGAATCCTATCAGATAAGTTAAACAAAGAGCTTGAAATAACTAAAAAGAGTCAAGCAGAAACTCTGGAGTTGGAAATGCAACTGACATACTGAAGAATGCCTCGGAAACTCTTAGCAGCAGAATTGATCAAGCAGAAGAAAGAATTAGCTTGAAGACAGGCTATTTGAAAATACACAGTCAGAGGAGACAAGAATGAAGCAGGCCTACAAGATCTAGAAAACAGCCTCAAAAGGGCAAATCTAAGTTACTGGCCTTATTCAGGAGGTAGAGAGAGATAGTGGTAGAAAGTTTATTCAAAAGGATAATAACGGAAAACCTCCCAAACCTAGAGAAAGATATCAGTATTCAAATACAAGAAGATTATAGAACACCAAGTAGATTTAACTAAAACAAGACTACCTCAAGACATTTAATAATGGAACTTTCAAAGGTCAAGGATAAAGAAAGGATGCTAAAAACAGCAGGAGAAAAGAAACAACATACAATGGACTTCCAATATATCTAGTAGCAGAGAAATACACATCAAAACTACAATGAGATATCGTCTCACCCCAGTTAAAATGGCTTTTAAAATGCTGGCGAAGGTATGAAGAAATGGGAACCCTTGTACACCTTGGCAGGAATGTACACTAGTACAACCACTATGGAAAACAGCTTGGAGGTTCCTAAAAAGTGAACATTGAACTAACATATGATCCAGCAATTACACTGCTAGGTATATATGCAAAAAAAGGGAAATAAATGTGTCAAAGAGATATCTGCACTGTTTGCTGCAGCACTGTTCACAATAGCCAAGATTTGGAAGCAACCTATGTTTATATCAACAGATGAATGGAAAAAGAAAATGTGATATATATATGTATCTCATATATATACACATATATTCACACACACACACACACACACACACAAAATCACACAATGGAGTACTATTCGGCCTTGAAAAAGAATGAGATCCTGTCATTTGTGACAACATGGATGAAACTAGAGGTCATTGTGTTAACTGAAATAAACCAGATGCAGAAAGACACACTTCACATGTTGTCACTTATTTGTGGGAGCTAAAGATGGAAACAATTGAACTCATGAAGACGGAGAATAGAATGATGGTTCCCAGAGGCTGGGAAGGGTAGTGGGTTGCGGGGGAAGTGCAGATAGTTTATGTGTACAAAAATACGGTTAGATAGAACGAATAAGATCTAGCATTTGTTAGCATAATAGGGTGACAACAGTCAACAATAATTTATTGTACATTTAAAAGTAACTAAGAGTATAACTGAATTATTTTTAACACAAAGAAAGGATAAATGCTTGAGGTGATGAATACCCCATTTACCCTGATGTGATTATTATGCATTGTATACATGTATCAAAGTATCTCATGTACCATGTAAATAAATGCACCTACCATGTACCCACAAAAATTAAAAATTAAAAATGCAGACTCCTAAGACCCATCCTATACCTACTGAATCACAATTTCTGTGGTTTGATCTATGGAGTCTGAGTTTTAAACATGAGTCCCAGATGATTCTAAGACACAATAAAATTTAAGAACTACTCTTTCAGCATGTGGGAATCTGCGTGATATGTTTAATTCTGAATCATACACTATGGTGGTAAAGTATAAATGCCAATTTTGTTCACTAATGTGAATCTATTAGAGTCTCTGAGTGTGTTATTTCAGGAGAGCATCTCTAGGGTATATTATTGTGTTCATTGCTATATGCAAAGCATTATTGGAAAAGGGTAATGTTCCCATTTTACAGACAGAAACAACATAAATGTACAGGTAAAGTAATTTTACATCCTTCTCTACTAAATAGTTTCATCTTAATTGAAGATTTTTGCATGCTTAAAACCTATTCTTAAATTCCCCCTGGTTTACAATAATATAATTTAATTTGGAATGAAAAATAACATAGCTGAAGAACCCATTAACTGTGCATTTAAAGAGTTATAAATTGAATTAGAGAAGAGGGGTTGCATTTAAACCCCTTAATATTTCACTTGGAAACATTTGTGTTTCCATTAATATGGAGTTAATGCAATGTTAACACAAAGTTCACCATTAAGGAAAAATATAATACTCATAGATATTAATATGAAATTCTCCCATGAGGAAAAATATTACATCCTAAGATCTTCAAGACATATGCCAGTCAAATAAAGCAGATACTACTATAGCTGGGTCTTTAATTCTGTGGTAGAAGTAGGTGAAGGGAAAAGAACTACATTTATTCTAATTGGTATATAGCTTTCAGAGTTTTGGGCACATTACATCTGCTTGTGGGTATTGATCTGTTAAACATAGATAACTGAGGGTCATTTATATTTGTGTATGGAAGTAATGGATCACAATGCTGATATTTTGGCTTGAATGAACATTCCTAGGGGGATTTCCTTGTCCACCTAAGATGAGGAAATCAGTCCTTTGGGGATTTTCTTCTCTTCCAAAGCATATTGATAATTTCCCAGATAAAACTGAACAACCCTGAGAAAGCAACAAGTCCTTAATTACTTTTACTAAACTCATCGTACCACACAGATTTCTCCTGAAATTGTGCAGGGTTCTGGGAAATCTCCCTCTGCACCTTTCAGCCTTGCTGTGGTGTTCTCTTGGTCAAGTTACTGGAATTCTCTGAGCTCCGTTTCCTCATCTAGGGGCTGAGGACACTTCTCAGAATTACTGTGAGAATTCTTTCAGTGAATGATTCTTAATTACTGAGCGTAATTCTTGACATTCTGTGAATGGTAGGTAGTTATTGTGGGGGGAAGCTGTAGAAGAGTGGCAAAAGTATGGGTAAGCTTTGATGTCATACAGACCCAAGATTTGAAATCCAGCTAGTTTCTAGCTATGTGATCTTCTGTGAACAAGTTATTCAATCTATCCCCTAGTTTTCTTAATTTATGACTTAGGGATTGTTACTCTGGTTACTCTGAGGATTGAGTGTGTGTACACACTTATAGGGCCTAGCATGTATTCAGTTATTATAACATAACAAATAATAATCATGATCGTTTTTAGTGAATTTAATGGCCTACTTTCTAAGCCAGATTTGAAAATACGTGTATTTTGTACACATATATCAACTTGGGTTTAGATTTGAGGTCCTACCCTTAATATTTTAGCAGCTACCTCACTTCTGTGTATATTTTCAAAAAGCTCTCTGATTTATACGCAGAATGATGTGTATTCCCATTGAAAGATTTTGGGAATCTGAAAATGGAGTGACAACCGGACAAGCATTCCTCTGGCTGCTTTAGGAACACAGGGTTGGAAGAAGAAGTCTCCAATAAAAATTACAGCAGATAGGCAGACACATGCTGTGAGGCTTCAGTAATGTATATGAGTGATGTCAGCCTCAGAGGCATGCAAAATGCAAAACACAAAGGAAATTCATAATGGGATTTTCAGGAAAAAGGTTGTTCCTTCCTGATGTGCTAACCTTGATTCTAGTTTGTGTTTTTGTACCAGCATAAAGATAGGTGGAGGAGACACTGCTGAATTTTTCCATTGCCAATTTGTGTTGTAATCTAAGGACTATGTCTTTGCTCTTCCCTGCTTTACTCTCAATAAATATTCTGCAAGCTTTGGGAAATGAGCTACTTTATAAAGTGATGTCTTTAATTGTGTATAATTAATCCATTCAGCATCCATAAATCACATTTCTACCCATGGGCATCCTTGCTAGATCAGTAGCTTTGAATATTGGAAACTGTAATAATCTGTTGGGCTTGCAGTAGGAGATCTGATGGAAATGGGAAAGATGATTGGGGGATGATTTCCATTCCTTCATTCTTAAGCTTCCCTTTCTCTCCTTTACATCAGTTCTTGAAATTTCTAGATGCTGTTCTCCTTCACCAGCCTCATCCCTTCAGAGCGTGGTTCATATGCCAATGTCTTGAGTGAGCTTTCTCTTTTTCTCCTGACCACGTCGTGTTGACGGCGCATCCATACTCTGAGGATGTTTTCTTTTTCCTTTGTAAGCATGTGTCATAATTGTAATTAAAGAATTCATTTTCTATTTATTTAATGTTTTTCTCTCTAAAATATAAGCTCTGTGAAGGCAAGGGCTATGTTTATTTTGTTCATAGATACCTCCCAGTGCCTAGCACCATATGATATCATAGTAAGTGAAAACATAAGAGTGTTTTGTTGATAAAAAGTTGTTATTAATGTGCTTCCCCTTTTTATTTGTTGCTGTTGGTTTTGCTCGACTTTCACCACAACGGGGTGTGGTTTGGAGAAAGGAAAGCATATGTGAATTTATGATACTCTGGATATACCTTCTCAATATAATAATTTACTATGATTAAAGTAGTACTGGCTGAATTACTTGTGCTTAAAAAATTACCATCCCAGTGAAAGAATACATGCATGATGGCTTGAAATCGAAGCTCCAACATTCATCAACCACTGTTGCCCTGCCTTTTAGTTTCTTGCTTGGTTAGCCGGGAAATCTAATTCCATTATGATAGTGTCTTATGCTGGGGGGAAGTAGGTTTTCTCCATATAGGAAAATAGATTGTCACATGTAGGCATTGGTAATACAAGGGTGATCCAGAACCTAGAGTGCAGGTAAAGTGTTGTAGGTACCAAATGTTATGGTATTTGGAAGGCAAAGAATCATGGCTTGCAGGACCAGAGTGGTAGGAGCAGCAGGTGGGATTCAGAGACCAGGGAATGAGTGATAGTAACAGCTGCACCATAAGCAGAGTGGGTGAGTCTCTCTTCTACCCAACAGAGAGTCTGTTGGTCCATAACTAGAAAGTAGTCAAGAGCTCAAGATTACATACTCTATCCCTGCCTGGGGATAAAAACAGAGAGGCTTACGTTGTTAAGAAGTCTATTTGTTGTACATAGGCTGTAGCCAACTTTGATGGCAAAAAGAGGAAATGTATTTATTCTTTCTGGATTTCTTATTCTTTCTTTTTCTCCTTTCTTTTTTAGAGACAGGATCTTACTCTGTTGCTCAGACTGATTTGCATTGGCAGGATCGTAGCTCACTGTAGCCTTGAACTCCTGGGCTCAAGCGCTTCTCCCACCTCAGCCTCCTGAGTAGCTGGGACTACAGGTGCATTCCACCATGCTGAGCTAAGTTAAAAAAAAAGTTTTTGTAGAGATGGTGTCTCACCATGATCTTGAACTCCTGGCCTCATGCAACCCTCCTACTTTGGCCTCCCAAAGTGCTTGGATTGTAGGCGTGAGCCATGGTTCCTGGTCTAGATTTATTTTTCTTATCTCCCAATGGTGACTGAGCCCACTGTGGACCCATTGGCCACCTAAGTTAGTGAGGTTGCTGGTGTTTTCAAGAGTGTTATTTGAGGAAGGCAGAGTATCTTAAAAGAGCTCGGGTTTAAGTGTCTTTCAGGTGAGACTTCAAATCCTGGCTGTTATCACTTCTTCTCGGTGAGCCTCAGTTTTATCATCTGTAACATGGGCCTAATGACACTACTGACCTTATTCTTAGAGCACAGTGGCACTCATTTGATACTATTTAAAAGCATCTCCTATGTGTCCCTGGCACATAGTTGCCATTCCGAGCATACTTGCTATTACTGTTGTTTGCTAGGACGCTGGAAAGTCATAGTGATTTGTTCTAAAACTGGGCTGGGTTTACATGTCCAGAAGAGGCCTGGACAGGGTGATGATGGTGATCCTGGAGTGCCTGGCTTGCTATGTTCACTCATCAATTCCAGAATCAGCCCAAAGCTCTGTGGCCCTTCGAAGTTTCAGGGCAAACTGTGTCTGGGTTAAGGGAATAATAGACAGGTAATTGCAGCCATCAAATGTAGTGTGCAGCTTAAATCTAATTTGCATCTTTTCACAGCAAATGTACTTGACATGTAAGACCATTTTGTCTCGTTTTCCTGGAGGTTTGCTGGAGAGAGATGGTCTTATAGCCTTTGATTACATTAAACCAGCACTTTGTAATTGCAACTGCTGACCCAGGTGGGCTAACAGCTTCAGAAAGCCCCTTTCTCCATTAAAGAATGAGGGATCTGAACTGGGGATTTCCCTACCCCAACTCTTTCCAGTATAAGACAAGAGCATTAGCTAGATTGATGATTGTATCTATTTTCACATTAAAAGTCAGGTTTGAAAATAACTTCTGAATTGATAACTGCATGTTTGGATTTTCATTAAAGCTATAATACATTTGAAAAATCTTTAGTCCATTTTCACAGTTTGAAATCACAAGTCCACAAATTTCACTCTGGATTAGTTAAAATACTGTAAGCCCATTTCAGTAACCTAAGTGAATGCTATGTCTGATTTGTGGTAATGGTAAGTTGGAGTTCTCAGGTAATGACCACTGTATTCTGAGTAAATCAAATAGCAAGCTCCCCTTTCTGTGATTGCAGTCAGCTTGTCTGACATCAGCCCAGTCTGTGTGTGTGTGTGTGTGTGTGTAAACATAACTCATTCTTTGGAATTCTCCCATGGAAAAGCAAAGGAAGGAAGCTGAGGGGAGGATGGGGCGATTGCATCCTGTACCCTTTACAGGGGTGTGGCCACGGCTGCCTCGGCCGAAGGGACGTGATACATTTTTTTTCACTTAGGATGCCTGGACAGTGATAAGTCTTGATGAAAGGCAGGAGTGGCTTTTATTGTCATTCGTACTGGACAGGAGCCTCTTGCTAGAGACCTGCCGGAATCCTATCTAGTATTTCATTTCTAGAACTTTGGGGGAAGAGGAAGAGAAGCAGGAGCATCCGTGAAGTGGACCTGCAGAGCTTTCAAAGCCACCTTAGAACTCCAGACCTGCCTTGACCTCAGTTCAGCTCTGGCTGCTTCTATGAATGAAACTGCCACATGGGTTGGCCAGGTGTATGATTTTAAGGAGAATGCCATATTTCTTCTTGCTGCTCCCTAAGTCTCATTTGAATGATGGATTTTAAAACCGTTGGGATTATATGAGGTAAGATACCGGAAAGTGCTGTGGAAGGAATTCCACTGTCACCTGATTTCCTTGTCCAGCTGTTTGGGATTTACAGTTTTCTCTGCCTTACACTTTGAAAAGCTCTTAAATGTGGTCCCCTCCCAGCTGGATGAGGGACAGTTATTAACAAACTATGCGGCACATTGATCACTTGACAACTGGGTATAAGAGATCAGTGCTGAGATTAAAGCATGCAAAACTTTTACATATAAATAGACAATCACCTCATTGTGAATTTTTAGGGTCTGCTTGTTTTAAATGGATTGTGATGTTACTGTGATGTTAAATACAGGTTCTACCTACAAGAAAATGCTTTGGAAAATTGCCTTAGGTTGAGTCTAAATAGATTTCATGGCAGGTTATCTGTCCCTGGAATAATCATGGTTTTTGACAAATTTTAAAGTTCTTCTCTCAGGGAGTGTGATGTGAAAACAGATTTACTTTTAAGGTAAATTTCATATGGGCAAGTATTCATAGACATCCATATTCTAGAAACTGTTGATTGAATGACAGTCTTACAACCAAACTTTAACTTGAGAATAAAACCATGGTTTTTCTATATTGTCTTGTGGCAACTGTGGCAAACTGACCCAGTTTTCTATAGACCTCTAAAATTTGCAAGCAGAAAATCTACTTTAATTAATTATTTAAAAACGGAAACAACTCCAGGGCAAAATTTTAGTTTTATCCTAATCCCTTACAAGTTGGTTTTATACAGTGAAATTTTTGACTTTTTGGCTATTAAATGCCAATCAGTGATTCTCAAGAGGGGTGGTGATGTTAATTTTTATTGCCATGTAGGGTGCAACTGGCATTTAGTGCCTGAGAGCCAAGGATGCTAATGTTTCTGCAATGTATTGAATAGACTCTCACAAAGAATTGCTCACTAGAATGCCTGTGGTGCCCTCACTGAGCACAGTTGAGTGAAAAGTATGTTGATGATTTAGTAAAGACTTACATGAGCAGTCATCTCTGGAAAGGTAACTGATCTAATAAAGCAGTTTTGGGGAGGTAGCCACAGGGAGCAGTCACTTCGTAACATTGTTCTTTAGGATCAGGAGCAGTGAATGTTTCAGAAATATTGCTCCCACCTGCTTCTTTTTGTTTTTTTTTTGACTTCTGTTTTAGGTTCAGGGGTACATATGCAGGTTTGTTATGTGGGTAAACTTGTATAACAGGGGTTTGTTGCACAGATTATTTTGTCACTCAGGTACTAAGCCTAGTACCCAATAATTTCTTTTTCTGATCCTCTCTCTCCTCCCATCCTCCACCCTCGAGTAGGCCGCAGTGTCTGTGGTTCCCCTATTTGTGTCCATAAGTTCTCATCTTTTAGCTCCCACTTATAAGTGAGAACATGCAGTATTTGGTTTTCTGTTCCTGTGTTAGTTTGCTAAGAATAATGGCCTCCAGCTCCATCCATGCTCCTGCAAAATACATGATCTCATTCTTTTTTATGGATGCATAGTATCCCATGGTGTATATGTACTACATTTTCTTTATCCCATTTGTCATTGATGGGCATTTATGTTGATTCCATGTCTTTGCTATTGTGGATAGTGCTGCAGTGAACATACACAGGCATGTGCCATTATGATAGAATGATTTGTATTGTTTTGGGCATATACCCAGTAATGGGATTGCTGGGTTGAATGGCAGTTCTGTTTTTAGCTCTTTGGGGGATTGCCACACTGCTTTTTTTGTGTGGTTTTTTTTTTTTTTGTTTTTAGAGACAGGGTCTCACTCTGTTGCCCAGGCTGGAGTGCAGTGGCATGATCATAGCTCACTGTAGTCTGGAATTCTTGGGCTCAAGCAATCCTCCTGCCTCAGCATCCTGAGTAGCTAGAACTGCTGGTGTGTGACACCATGCCCAGCTAATTGTAAAAAATTTTTTGTAGAGACAGGGTTTGCTGTGTTGCCCAGGCTAGTCTCTAACTCGTAGCATCAAGCAATCCTCCTATCTTGGCCTCCCAGCGTGCTGGCATTACAGGCATGAGCCGCTGCCCCCAGCCATTCCCATATGCTTCCAACTAATATTTTAAGGATGAGATTAGATGAGCTCCAACAAGTATTTGGTTTAGTTCAATAAGAGTAACCTCCTTCTTTAAATAAAGTTAACTGTTAGAGTTCCTCATCCATATTATATGAACTCATTAAAATCAAAGGAATAATTTACTCCTAACCAAAGGATGCTTTTGTACTGAACATTGTATTTCATTATGATTATATATTTCTCTGAATTTTCAGCGTTAGGTGCAGTGTAAAAGTAACATCCTACAGATTCTAGAGTTTGCTAAACTTCACTTACTATTAAAAGAGATTATCTTTGAGTGCAAGCTTAATATATGCATTTTGTTTGTTTGTTTGTTTGTTTAAGATGGAATCTCGCTCTGTTGCCAGGCTGGAGTACAGTGGCACCATCTTGGCTCACTGCAACCTCTGCTTCCCAGGTTCAAGCGATTCTCCTGCCTCAGCCTCCTGAATAGCTAGGACTACAGGCACCTGCCACCACACCCAGCTAATTTTTGTATTTTTAGTAGAGACGGGGTTTCACCATGTTGGCTAGGATGGTCTTGAGCTCCTGACCTCATGATCCGCCTGCCTTGGCCTCACAAAGTGCTGGGATTACAGGCATGAGCCACTGTGCCTGGCCTGCATGGTATGTTTTAAATAATTAGAGGAAAGAAAGGAGGGTCTGTAATCAAATTGCTATTATCATTCCTGGTAACTTTTTACACACATAGTGACAAGGTAGAGATTCTCAAGTTGAACACTATATTCAAGATCCTGGTTTCATTGTGTAGGGAGATGAGGGCATCTCCATCTGGTTCCTTATCAAGCCAGGCCTAAAGCTCATTGACAGAATTTTAAGCTTTGAGTGACCTTCCATTCAAGAACTGGGCAGCATTGAGATACTGCGTGTGAGATACTGTGCTATGCTCTTAGTGGCATAGTTTACAATCACCGTACAGTAAGGACTTCACCCATGCTGCCTGTTTTTTCGGCATCCGTGGATTAAGAAAGCAGTGTTTCAAGAAACATAAATGAGCATGCTTTTGTTTTAATTTATGTATATTTATGAGAAATTAGAATAAAATAAATTTTAAAAGTAAAAGCTAAGGAAATGAAGTTGGTGAATTGTGCTTTTGAGTACTCAAATGGAAACATAACTCCCTTTAAAAGAAGGAATAAATAGGGTTTAATTTTTTTTTTTTTTTTTTTTTTGAGACAGAGTCTTGCTCTGTCGCCCATGCTGGAGTACAGTGGCGCAATCTCAGCTCACTGCAACCTCCACCTCCTGGGTTCAAGGGAGATTCAAACAATTCTCCTGCCTCAGCCTCCCAAGTAGCTGGGATTATAGGCACCTGCCACCATGCCCAAATAATTTTTTGTATTTTTAGTAGAAACAGGGTTTCACCATGTTGGTCAGGCTGGTCTTGAACTCCTGACCTCAAGTGATCCACCTGCCTCAGCCTCCCAAAGTTCTGGGATTACAGGTGTGAGCCACCGTGCCTGGCCCGAAATAGGTTTTTAAAACTCATATGTTTAGCTCCTGATATATGCCAGGTTCACAAACTATACTCATGTACTCCTCACAGCTTTCTGACCTGAAGTGTGATTACTGTCATTTTATAGATTTAAAAAAAAACAGAGTCTATGCAGTTTTCAAGACTTGCCCAAGGTCATAAATCCAGCGAATGGGAGAAATGAAATTTAAACCCAAATCAGGTGTTACCTAGCAGTGGCAGCCTGGCAACATCAGTATCAAGTAATGTGTTATTCTCATTGCACCGGTAATGTGTGAAATATACATAGAAAAGGAAAACATACTTTTGTTGGTGTATTAGTCCATTCCACACTGCTATAAAAAACTTCCCTGAGACTGGATAATTTATAAAGGAAAGAGATTTAATTGATTCACAGTCCACATGGCTGGGGAGGCCTCAGGAAACTTACAATCAGGGCCTAAGGTAAAAGGGAAGCAAGCACCTTCTTCACAAGGTGGCAGGAGAGAGAAGCTAGCAAAAGCAGGGAAAACTGCCTTACAAAACTGTCAGATCTCATGAGAACTCACTAGCTATCACAAGAACAGCATGGAGGAAACCACTCCCATGATCCAATGACCTCCCTCCCTCGACATGTGGGGATTACAAGCCCTTCCCTTGACACATGGGGATTACAATTTGAGGTAGGATTTGGGTGGGGACACAGAGCCAAACTTTGTTGGTAAATAAAGGTTTATGTAGACTGAACACCAGTGGTATAGTAAACATGTTGCATTAAGGGTTTCACTGAGCTACGAAGTAGTAGAGAATCAGAGCTTTATATTTTGACTGATTAAAATTGAGTGTGGGGAAAATTGGACTTTCGGGAGTTGTTTGAATAAAGAGAGGGAGGAGAAGAGCGTAGTGGAGGTAGACAGTGGAATTACAGGATGGTGTTTGACTTGGAGAGGGCTTAGAGGAGGATGAGTGCCCCCCCACCCCTACCACTGAGCGTTGTTGAACTGAAGAACGTGAGATTGGGTCACAGCCTTTTGCACTAAGGTGGATATTTGTATCAGCTGTAGCTCTATCTGCACAGGTAAGATGGAGATGGAGGAGAGTCATGTCCAGGTTATGGCTCCCATGCTTGGTGGTTGGCCTGGGCATGAAGCATTGTGCATCATCCTCTCTTGCCCTTCTACAGTCTGTTCTGCACACAGCAGCCAGAATTATCATTATCATTTTTTAATGCAGATCATGTCACTTCCCTGCTTTAAATCCTTCAATGACTTTCCATTATCCTCAGAGTATGGTCTAGACAGACAGTAAGGTGTGGTGTTGAGGAGCATCGTCACCGGAGCAGGACTGAGTTCGCTCTGTACATACAGTAATTCCCCCTTATCCATGGGGGATATGTTTCAAGACCCCCAGTGGATACCTGAACCTGCGGATAGTGCTGAACCGTACCATACACTCTTTTTCCCTATACATATATCCCTATGATAAAGTTTACTTTATAAACTAGGCACAGTAAGAGATAAACAATAACTAATAACAAAATAGAACAATTATAACAATGTATTATAGCAAAAGTTATGTGAATGTGGTCTCTCTCAAAATAGGTTATGTGATTGTGATCTCTTTCTCTCAGAATATCTTACTGTACTGTACTCACCCTTCGTCTTCTTCTTGTGATGATGTGAGATGACAAAATGCCTGCGTGATGAGATACTATGACAGCTGATCTGATAATTGAGATGGCTACTAAGTGACTGACAAGCAGGGAGCATCTACAGCATGGACCTGCTGGACAGAGAGATGATTTACATCCGGGCAGGATGGAAGGGACAATGCAAAATTTCATCACACTACTCAGAATGTGCACAATCTAAAACTTATGAGTTGTTTGTTTCTGGAATTTTCCATTTAATATTTTCAGACTAGGGTTAACGTTGGGTAACGGAAATTGCAGAAAGTGAAACTATGGATAAGAGGGGACTGCCGTACCAGCTTTATCATCCTAGACAAATTTCTTAACCTCTCCCTGTTTTACTTTCCTCATTGTTAAAAATTTTATAGATAATAGTTCCTACCCTAAAGGGTTGTTAGAGGTTTAAATGAGTGAATAAAAGTAAAACGCTAGAACAGCACTGGCACGCAGTAAGCTCTAGAGAGTGTTATTGTTATTATTACAGTCTAGAAGCTGGCCCCTCCCTGTCTGTTTCTCTCATCTCTTCTTCTCCCAGTCTCTGCCTCATTCATGCTGCTCTGGCTGCATCACTTGGATGTTCCTTGGAACGTGGTAGGCTTGCTTCCGTTTCAGGGCTTTTGCATTTTTGGGTTATGCCTTTTCCCAAAATCTCCCTGTGGTTCAGTTCCCTGCTTCATTCAGGTTCCTGCTCAAATGCTTCCCTGAGCAACCTATGTAAAATTGTACTCTCCTACTAACCTGTCTCCAACCCATACCCAAGCTCTCTTTCTTTAAGCCAGTTACCACTACTTGACATTGCATTTTTGTTTATGTATCTGCTTACTGACTACTTTCCCCACCAGACCAAAATCTCCACCAGGACAGGGACTTTGACTCTTTTATTCCTACGTAAATCCCTGTCACTTAGAATATTGCCTAGCAGATAGTGGATGCTCAGTATGTATTTGTCGAATGAATTTTTATAAATATCATTTTCTCTATCCCTTCTATAATTGCTATTTTCATTCTGTCTTTGAGGCTTAAACTGTTCTTTTCAACTCTCTTTGGCCTGTTACACTTGTCCAAATTATCCAAATGGAAAAAGAGCATTTATTCTGCTCTTTCTTATGAAAGTTCTTTGACAGCAGGAAGTCTTGTTCTGATACTGTGAGTCTTGTTACAGGGAATAGGATTGAGGCATTTTATCATCATGTCATAGAACATTCTTGAAGGGCCTAATGTTGGATCTTGCACTAAGGTGTTTACTGAGCTACCAAATGCTGGCCATACTTCACCATTTAAAGGGCTTGGGTTTACATATTCATTATAAAGCATAATTGCCAAAGGAAAGTAGTCATGCAAGTATGATGGGGAAAATCATGTACTTACAGTAGTTGTGTACTTGAAAGAGACTTCGGAAATCTTTAAGTCTCAAGTTTTACAAAGAACACCTCATTCCTGCTAACATTTTTATCATGAAATTGGATGCAACTATTGCAAATGCCTGATTTTATTTTCACATGAGATTTATCATAAATTTTACAATAGCCACCATAAATTATAAGTTTCTTGTTTGATGTAAGTAAGCCTTTAGTAATTTTCCATTTGAAGCATTATCAAAGAATTTGAGTTATCACAAATCCTATGTAGTAAAACATTCAGTTGGGGGGAAAAAATCTTAATTTAGAAATGCTCTGAAAGCCCTTATCAAGAAGGAACTTTAAGATGTTTCAAAGGCCTTACTCAAAACTGGTTATGTGATCTTAGGTAAGCCTCTTTATCTTTTTTGTGTTTTGGTGTGACTAACTGTAGGACATAAACAAAGTTGAATGGCACATCAGCAGTGTGGATGAATTAAGTGTGAATGTTAATTGGAAATTATTCTTATAAAGATCCAGAGTTTAAGCTGGTCTTGTGGAATTTGCCTGATAATGCTTACGAAGAATTTGCAATGTTGTCCTTGTTTTTCCCTATACTGAATAAGATGGAGGTCTCTTTAAAAAGGCGTTGTATATTCCATGGTGAGCATTTTATTTCTCTTTTGTGTATTTTAAGAATATAGTACTAATATTAAATTAATATAATATAATCAAAAGAAGATACCGAGATACTGATGCAGGATTTTTCTCGGCCCCTGCAGCAGGAGTCACCCTGTCTAGTTGGCCCACCGGGCCACGTTTGGCTTGCAGTCCAGTGTGGATCCTGGGGCTGCTGCAACTGTGTGCTCAGCCCCTAGTGGAAGCGGGTATGTGAGCGAGCGAGTGTGTGGTCTGGCTGGCCATTTCAAGCACTGGTGCAGTGGCAGGCTCTGTGCAGAGCTTGTGGCTGGACCAGTCATGTCACCCTAAGGGGAATGTGGTGGTGCCTAGGCAGGGGTGGCCACAACCCTGAAGCCTCAGAAGGGGTGTTACAGTGTGGTAATTAGCTCTTTTAGTCCCACTGTCTGCAGCCTGACTGATGGTAGTGTGTTAACAGCCCAGTTAGCTCCTTGCCCCACTCTGGCCCATGGCTCTGGGGCCGGGGCTTGGCCCTGGTGTTGCTTCTTGTTGCTGGGGTGGCTGCCCTCCACTGGTGGAAGGCAGAGGGCCACAGTATTAACAGCCTTCTGAGTACTTGCATTCAATGGGTCCTGAGTTCTTGCCCCACGTCCCAGAAGAATGACGTCACACTGACAATCGAAGGGTGATGAGGTCGGAGAATTATACTGAGCAATGAAACAGCTCTCAATGGAGAAGGGACAGGAAGGTGGTCTTTCACCCTAAGTCAGGTCATCTGTCACCCTAAGTCAGGTTGTCTCTCCCAGTGTGGCTGCGTCTGGGGTTTTTATAGGCATAGGATGGGGGAAGGGCAGATCATAGGCAGTATTGGAAAAGACAGCATTTGATTGGTTTAAAAGCATTATTCAGAAAAAAACCAATGAGGAAAGGATGGGCAAACACGAACAGAGGTTCTCACTCTGGATCACAGCTTTCATCCAGAACCAGTGGCCTGGTCTTTCAGCCTTCAGGCTGTTTTTGGCTTGAAGGTGGCATTTCACCAGGGACTCGCCCCTATCTACCTAGGCATTTATCTGCCTCTTGTCGCTATCAATATCTTTCATTCAACCAAATGTGAGCACCTACTATGTGTCAGGTTTTATTCTAGGCACTTGGGATACATCAGTAAACAGAATAGACAAAATTCCTTGACCTCTTGGAGTTTACATTCAAGAGAGGAAGACAGACAATATATTAAAATGTGTAACTAGATTCATATAGAGTATGTGAGAAGGTGATAAGGATTATGGAAAGGAAATTGAGCAGAGTAAGATAGTCCAGGAATGCTGGAGGAAGACTTGCATTTCAAAATGAAGCAGTCAGAGTAGGCCACATTGAGAAGGTGACATATGAGCTACAAAATTGAAGGGAGGAATTGAGACATAAGGGTATCTGGGGGAAAGTTCCAGGTGAATGGAATGGCCAGAGCAAAGTCCCTGGGGCCAAATCCTGAGCACACCTTTGGGGACATCAGGGAGGTCAGTGTGGCTGGAAGAGAGTAAGGAGGGAGGCAGGGAAGACAGGAAAGGGTGAGGTCAGAGCTGTACTTGGAGGGAGTGGTTGGTCATGTCCTGTGGGCACTGGAAGCCGTCATCAACACTTTGGATTTCACGCTGAGAAAAATAGGGAGCCACTGAACAGAAGAGAGACATGTTTCTATATGCCAGTGCAACCTGTGTTTGAAATTGATTCTTTTGTAAGCCATTTCTGAACT
>NW_012105720.1:1362440-1366614 GCF_000951045.1 Mandrillus leucophaeus | reverse complement strand
CACCCTGTCTAGTTGGCCCACCGGGCCACGTTTGGCTTGCAGTCCAGTGTGGATCCTGGGGCTGCTGCAACTGTGTGCTCAGCCCCTAGTGGAAGCGGGTATGTGAGCGAGCGAGTGTGTGGTCTGGCTGGCCATTTCAAGCACTGGTGCAGTGGCAGGCTCTGTGCAGAGCTTGTGGCTGGACCAGTCATGTCACCCTAAGGGGAATGTGGTGGTGCCTAGGCAGGGGTGGCCACAACCCTGAAGCCTCAGAAGGGGTGTTACAGTGTGGTAATTAGCTCTTTTAGTCCCACTGTCTGCAGCCTGACTGATGGTAGTGTGTTAACAGCCCAGTTAGCTCCTTGCCCCACTCTGGCCCATGGCTCTGGGGCCGGGGCTTGGCCCTGGTGTTGCTTCTTGTTGCTGGGGTGGCTGCCCTCCACTGGTGGAAGGCAGAGGGCCACAGTATTAACAGCCTTCTGAGTACTTGCATTCAATGGGTCCTGAGTTCTTGCCCCACGTCCCAGAAGAATGACGTCACACTGACAATCGAAGGGTGATGAGGTCGGAGAATTATACTGAGCAATGAAACAGCTCTCAATGGAGAAGGGACAGGAAGGTGGTCTTTCACCCTAAGTCAGGTCATCTGTCACCCTAAGTCAGGTTGTCTCTCCCAGTGTGGCTGCGTCTGGGGTTTTTATAGGCATAGGATGGGGGAAGGGCAGATCATAGGCAGTATTGGAAAAGACAGCATTTGATTGGTTTAAAAGCATTATTCAGAAAAAAACCAATGAGGAAAGGATGGGCAAACACGAACAGAGGTTCTCACTCTGGATCACAGCTTTCATCCAGAACCAGTGGCCTGGTCTTTCAGCCTTCAGGCTGTTTTTGGCTTGAAGGTGGCATTTCACCAGGGACTCGCCCCTATCTACCTAGGCATTTATCTGCCTCTTGTCGCTATCAATATCTTTCATTCAACCAAATGTGAGCACCTACTATGTGTCAGGTTTTATTCTAGGCACTTGGGATACATCAGTAAACAGAATAGACAAAATTCCTTGACCTCTTGGAGTTTACATTCAAGAGAGGAAGACAGACAATATATTAAAATGTGTAACTAGATTCATATAGAGTATGTGAGAAGGTGATAAGGATTATGGAAAGGAAATTGAGCAGAGTAAGATAGTCCAGGAATGCTGGAGGAAGACTTGCATTTCAAAATGAAGCAGTCAGAGTAGGCCACATTGAGAAGGTGACATATGAGCTACAAAATTGAAGGGAGGAATTGAGACATAAGGGTATCTGGGGGAAAGTTCCAGGTGAATGGAATGGCCAGAGCAAAGTCCCTGGGGCCAAATCCTGAGCACACCTTTGGGGACATCAGGGAGGTCAGTGTGGCTGGAAGAGAGTAAGGAGGGAGGCAGGGAAGACAGGAAAGGGTGAGGTCAGAGCTGTACTTGGAGGGAGTGGTTGGTCATGTCCTGTGGGCACTGGAAGCCGTCATCAACACTTTGGATTTCACGCTGAGAAAAATAGGGAGCCACTGAACAGAAGAGAGACATGTTTCTATATGCCAGTGCAACCTGTGTTTGAAATTGATTCTTTTGTAAGCCATTTCTGAACTGCACCTTATTATCTGATATACTGGGTCATGACTGTAACTCTTGGGAGGGATTTACTGAAATGAGTCCAAGTGTTTCTTCTCACTGGGCTGTCAGTAATTTTTTTTCCTTTTCAAATGAGTGTTTAATCAAATAGTTTAGGACCAATTGTTTTTATCTAGGAAGTTGCTTAGCAGAGCCTCCTCCCTTTGACTAGTACATCTAGTGGTGTGAGTGTGCAGGTGACCCCTCAGGGGTGTGGTTCAGACTTGACTATATGTCACCCAGTTTGGATCTAGTGAAACATTTCATATTCTCCAGTTGGGCCCCACGCCCTGCTTGTGATACCCTGCTATAGAGGATACAGCAATAAAACATCTCTCTCAAACTTGGTAGTGCATGATGTGAGTTCAACAATGTGCCCTGTACCTCTCCACCCTGCCAGCATTCCCTTCCAGGGTGGTGATGAGGTCCATGTCAGAGATAGTGTCTTGCACACCTTTCAGTGCACAGATATTCCCAAGGCCAGACCTTGCAGTCTTGTCATTGGCTCTTCTCAGCACGTGTTGTTTTTTTCTGCCCTGTAATGTCCTGGTGCCCATTTCTGCAATCTCGGGCACATTGTTCTCAGCAAGTCATTCTGGTGCCATTCAAGTGGCTTCAAAGCCGTAGTCACCAGTAGGTGCCCTCTTAACAGGTGGCCTGGTGGTGCCATGATTGTAATCTCTGAACATGTCAGACACGCTCTTTTCTCCATTCAGAGATTTAGTGTAAAGAATTGGGCATCTAGGGAGATTGTGTTAAAAACTAATGCTAAGTTTGCAAATTCATAAGGAAGTTTGCCAGTGAATTATCCTAGCACTTAATAAAATTGGTGCTTGATGTGCTACATTCAGTGGTGAAGACCCACCCCTTTCCACAGTATCGCTCAGTTCTCAAAGTCGCTGTCAGTTTTCTCCTCAGTGTTGCTCTGGGATTCCAGTAACTGGCCTGGTGCGTGCTGATAAATTTGTACCATTTTAACAGTCAAGCAGTCCCTCTGAAGGGGTGTTCTTTGCCCAGGTCTAGAATGATTATTTTGGTTCAACTCCTAGCTTAGTATTGCTCTCCAATCCCAAATTCCAGACAGGCATCTAATTCCCGAGTGTACCCAGAATAAGATCAGGCATCTTTATGGTTCCAATCTCAGGACACAGTTGTTTTCAATTTATACACAAAAGGTAATTGAAAATCAATTTAGAATTTATGCCATTTTTAAAGAAAATAGAGAGAAGAGATGGAATTACTTTAAAGCAAAATAAAATTCAAAAGTATTATTTTTCTTCTCTCTGGCACAATTGGTCACGTGGCATCTTCCTCAAAAAATTTCTCCTCTATTTTCAACTCCCCTGGGTTGATTGGTAGGAGGGTAAGTGCTTTGGATACTTTTTTTGTTTCTATTTTATTTCTAGTACCGTATGGAGGTTTTGGAGATATTTAATATAGGCATAAAAATGTTTCCAAATCTAGAATATGTTTGGATATGTCTGATATGTCTGGTCATGTTTCCTATATATTCTCTTGTTATCTTAAAAGGATAATTTTCTGGAAATCCAAGAATCATGTACAGGAAAAAAATTAATCTTTTAAAAATAATTTTCACACCCATCTCTCTGTGTGGAATATTATGGGGAAGAAAGAACTTGAAAAAAAATTAAAGTTTTTATTTTTACATTATTTTAGCTTTGTGTGTCATTTTTTAAAAAAAAGAATTAGTTTTTTAAAAGATTACTCTTTATAATTACATTGTAGGTTAATATAATTATCAACTTTTCCAGGGAAGAAAAGGATAATCTTGTGGGGCCCAAGCAAAAATGGTAACATTAATCTCTGAAATCAGCTTTAAATATGGCCACTCCTTGGTTGTTTCTGATGACCATTCATAGAACCAAAAATGAGAACTGTGGAAGGTAAAGAAATGTATATGTCTAGGGAAAGGATGAGGAAACAATGTCTGGCTTCGATTTGTAGACTTCTCAAAGGAGATCTCCGTAAACCCTTTCCAAAGACACTTTAAACCCAGCAGCTCAGAACCATATGAATCACACACAGATACCAGGATGGCTAATCATTCCTCCTCTTTTTTCCTCTTTTAACAAAACATGGTTACCTTTACCATAGTAATTTTTGCATTGCAGTATATCTATGTGCCGGTCTCCCACCACTATCCTGTCAGCTCCTTATGGCAAGAAATAGATGCTTATGATCTTCATAGTAGTCAGTCAATAAATACCTGTTAAATGAATGAATGAATGAACAAGGTAACAAATGAGAGGGACAACAGTCAAAGACATATGCATGGTCCACAGCATTGCTGTGATTGCTCAATTTCCCTGGAAATAACCATGGAACAGAATTTTTCAAAATGTGGTCTTTATGGTATTTGCATCTGAATCATCTGGTTGGGGTGCTTGCTAAAATTCAGATTTCTGAGCCCAGACTCAAACCTACTAAATTCAAAATCTCTGGAAGATGAGCACAAGGATTAGCATTTTGTTTGTTTATTTTTTTGAGATGGAATCTTGCCCTGTTGCCCAGGCCGGAGTGCAGTGGCA
>NW_012105720.1:1333607-1360275 GCF_000951045.1 Mandrillus leucophaeus | reverse complement strand
TCTCAAAGTCGCTGTCAGTTTTCTCCTCAGTGTTGCTCTGGGATTCCAGTAACTGGCCTGGTGCGTGCTGATAAATTTGTACCATTTTAACAGTCAAGCAGTCCCTCTGAAGGGGTGTTCTTTGCCCAGGTCTAGAATGATTATTTTGGTTCAACTCCTAGCTTAGTATTGCTCTCCAATCCCAAATTCCAGACAGGCATCTAATTCCCGAGTGTACCCAGAATAAGATCAGGCATCTTTATGGTTCCAATCTCAGGACACAGTTGTTTTCAATTTATACACAAAAGGTAATTGAAAATCAATTTAGAATTTATGCCATTTTTAAAGAAAATAGAGAGAAGAGATGGAATTACTTTAAAGCAAAATAAAATTCAAAAGTATTATTTTTCTTCTCTCTGGCACAATTGGTCACGTGGCATCTTCCTCAAAAAATTTCTCCTCTATTTTCAACTCCCCTGGGTTGATTGGTAGGAGGGTAAGTGCTTTGGATACTTTTTTTGTTTCTATTTTATTTCTAGTACCGTATGGAGGTTTTGGAGATATTTAATATAGGCATAAAAATGTTTCCAAATCTAGAATATGTTTGGATATGTCTGATATGTCTGGTCATGTTTCCTATATATTCTCTTGTTATCTTAAAAGGATAATTTTCTGGAAATCCAAGAATCATGTACAGGAAAAAAATTAATCTTTTAAAAATAATTTTCACACCCATCTCTCTGTGTGGAATATTATGGGGAAGAAAGAACTTGAAAAAAAATTAAAGTTTTTATTTTTACATTATTTTAGCTTTGTGTGTCATTTTTTAAAAAAAAGAATTAGTTTTTTAAAAGATTACTCTTTATAATTACATTGTAGGTTAATATAATTATCAACTTTTCCAGGGAAGAAAAGGATAATCTTGTGGGGCCCAAGCAAAAATGGTAACATTAATCTCTGAAATCAGCTTTAAATATGGCCACTCCTTGGTTGTTTCTGATGACCATTCATAGAACCAAAAATGAGAACTGTGGAAGGTAAAGAAATGTATATGTCTAGGGAAAGGATGAGGAAACAATGTCTGGCTTCGATTTGTAGACTTCTCAAAGGAGATCTCCGTAAACCCTTTCCAAAGACACTTTAAACCCAGCAGCTCAGAACCATATGAATCACACACAGATACCAGGATGGCTAATCATTCCTCCTCTTTTTTCCTCTTTTAACAAAACATGGTTACCTTTACCATAGTAATTTTTGCATTGCAGTATATCTATGTGCCGGTCTCCCACCACTATCCTGTCAGCTCCTTATGGCAAGAAATAGATGCTTATGATCTTCATAGTAGTCAGTCAATAAATACCTGTTAAATGAATGAATGAATGAACAAGGTAACAAATGAGAGGGACAACAGTCAAAGACATATGCATGGTCCACAGCATTGCTGTGATTGCTCAATTTCCCTGGAAATAACCATGGAACAGAATTTTTCAAAATGTGGTCTTTATGGTATTTGCATCTGAATCATCTGGTTGGGGTGCTTGCTAAAATTCAGATTTCTGAGCCCAGACTCAAACCTACTAAATTCAAAATCTCTGGAAGATGAGCACAAGGATTAGCATTTTGTTTGTTTATTTTTTTGAGATGGAATCTTGCCCTGTTGCCCAGGCCGGAGTGCAGTGGCAGTCTCGGCTTACTGCAACCTCCGCCTCCCAGGTTCAAGCAATTCTCCTGCCTCAGCCTCCCTTATAGCTGGGATTACAGGCATGCGCCTCCACGCCCAGCTAATTTTTTGTATTTTTAGTAGAGTCAGTGTTTCACCACGTTGGCGAGGCTGGTCTCAAACTCCTGACCTCAAGTGATCTGCCTGCCTCAGCCTCCCAAAGTGCTGGAATTATAAGCATGAGCCACCATGCAGGAATTAGCATTTTAAAGAAGCACCACCCACCCCCTCATTCATTGTGAGCAATGAAGTTGGGCATTCTTTGCCCTGGAGGATCAGGTAGCTAAAAGAGAAGGTAACCCGTGAGGCTGTGACAGTGAATGTGCAGGAGATGTTGGTAAGTCTGCTTATATACAGATTCTGTTTAAGACCCCTAGGTGTTCTTCCTAAAAATAATGTTACCTTTATGTTTTAATAATGTCACTAATGTTTTAATGAAGGAAAAGGGGCCTATTTCTCACCTCATTAACAAGCTCTGAGAAATTTCTCTGAGTCATTATATAGTTAGTAGAAGAGGGTTGTGTGTTGTAATCTTTTATTTCTACTCTTTTATCTCCTCGGTCCAAACACTTTGTTTCTCCCTTGAAGAAGCAGAATTAACATAAGTAATTCCAGTGTTAGTAACAGAATTAATTGGAGTAGCCCTAAGTTGTAATTTAAAATAATAATAATAAATGAAATCACTTTGGGTAAGTATCATGTTCAGGCATGGTGGCTCACATCTGTGCACATGTGCACACACACACGCACACACACTTCACTTTTCTATTTAGAGAAAATGTGTAGCCAACTAGATTTGTAAGAGAATGAAGAAGTTGTGAGACATGAAGAGACAAGCTTAATATAAACCCTACCAAACAAAATTAGATTTAGAAGGTATTTGGGTATATATGTATTAACATCTCCAATGTTTCTTTCTTTGTAATTATATTTCCACTAGGAAGTGATCTAAGAATCTAGAATATATACTCCTGTAATATAGACTGTATTGTAACAGAAAAACAGACACTTTAATCCTAGTAGGAGAGGAAATAGAAATGAGGATGGGAAAGACGGCAAGGAAGATAATGGTCAAAGAGCAAAGACAAAAGCACGAGAGTATGCCTCATGGAAGCTGACAGGTTTCTAGGCTGAGTGGAAGGTCCCTCTAGAGGAAAAGGTTAAATATTAAGATGATAGGAAGTGACTGGTGGAGAGGAGGGGGCCGCAGGCACCACTGTAAGGGGGAGTAGAAAAAAAGGCAAGAAGTAGGCACAGATACAGAGGAGATAGTAGTAGGAAGATGGAGAAATCAAGGGAGATAAGGCCTAATGTCCTCTATAGATGCCACAGAATGCATGAGTTTAGGGACACAGAGTTCATACAGAGTTCCAGTGAGGGTGGAAATTAGGTAGGGGATGTGAGGACAGAGACAGATTTGGAATAGTTAAGAGAAACGAGAGAGGGAAGTGGCCAAGTGTATCTTGGTTTTAAAGACCAGTGGCATTCGATTATTTGTCAGAACCTTTACTCGGTTAAAGGAAGAAATAAATTTATAATTACTTCTGTATTACACATGTGGGGGATTCAGAATTCTTTCTTTGATATACCTATTTATATTCAGTTATTGTTCTTTTTTTTTGAGACAGGGTCTTGCTCTGTCATCTAGGCTAGAGTGCAGTGGTGCAATCATGGCTCACTGCAGCCTCAAACTCCTGGGCTCAAGGGACACCCCCATCTCAGCCTCCTGAGTAACTAGGACTACAGGTGCATGCCACGATGCCCAGCTAATTAAAAATTTTTTTTTTTTATGTTAGAGACAGGGTCTTGCTATATTGCCCAGGCTGGTCTCAAACTCCTGGCCTCAAGCAGTCCTCCTATCTTGTCCTACTGAACTGTTGGGATGACAGACATGACCCACTGCACCTGGGCCAGCTATTGTTCTTACTTTGGGATGGGGGCGTTTTGAAAAAAACCAGATCACCTCACACAGGTACTAAATGAGGATAAAAAAAATAGTTCATTGAATATAGGAAAAAATATGTTGCGTATACAAAAAAATCCATGAACAATAGATCTGAGCAGAGAAAATGCTACCAATCTAAAAAGATTCTCAGGCTAGACCAAAATTGACTGCAACCTAAACAAAGGTGTGAACAAAAAATTTAAAGGATTACTTAAAATAGATCTTCTTGGAACAAAGAAAAGGAATGAGTCATTCTAGGCATTTCTTAGTATGATGTGCCAAGGCTGGCCATGGCTCTGCTAGCCACAGTAGGAGCAGTAGCAGTTGTAGAGATTGTAGTAGGCATTTCACAGTAATGTGAACTCTGTGTCCCTAAACTTGTTTATTTCTCAGGATTCATATTTGCAATTAAGGGTTGCTGCCACTCAATGGCAGAAGTATTTGTATCTGTCAAGGATAATGAATTATCAGGAATATGATCTCATCAAAGAAAAATTTCCATTTGGAATAATCAGAATAGTACTTGACAAGCACCATGGTTGGCAGGGAATGACGCAGCAGCTTTTCTTCCTTATGAAGGCCAAAGGATGGTCACTGGCTGTGGCATTTGGACTTGTTTTCTGCAATCAAAACAGCCCCATCCAGCTTCTGCTCAGGGTCAGCTCATTCTGCTTCTGACCTATTTTTTTGTCATATATGGAACATCTGTGTTCTGTGTGAACCTGAATATTCATGGTACAATTTAGCCACTTGACTTCAAAGGGCTAACTTTTATTTCTTTAAATATCACAGATTTCACCAGGCCGAGCGTGGTGCCTCATGCCTGTAATCCCAGCAGTTTCGGAGGTTGAGGCAGGCAGATCACCTGAGGTCAGGAGTCCGAGACCGGCCTGGCCAACATGGTGAAACCCCATCTCTATTTTCTATTTTGTATTTTGAAAAATACAAAAATTAGCCAGGCATAGTGGCTCACACCTGTAATCCCAGCACTTTTGGAGGCCGAGGCAGGTGGATCACAAGGTCAGGAATTCGAGACCAGCCTGGCCAACATGATGAAATCTTGTCTCTACTGAAAACATAAAAAATGAAAAAATTAGCTGGACATGATGGCAGGCGCCTGTAATCCCAGCTACTCTGGAGGCTGAGGCAGGAGAATTGCTTGAACCCGGGAGGTAGAAGTTGCAGTGAGCTGAGATAGCACCACTGCACTCCAGCCTGGGTGACAGAACGAGACTCCATCTCAAAAAAAAAAAGTTACCAAACAGAAATTGAATTTTTTGTTTGCTTGTTTTTTTGTTTTTGGAGACAGAGTCTTGCTCTGTCGCCCAGGCTAGAGTGCAGTGGCGTGACCTCTGCCCCGAGGAGCCATGTGATATCTTTCAAATGCAGTGATTTTTAAGTGATTGCCTGAGTACCATCTAAATATCAGCATCTTGGTTACATTTCTGTGATGAAATGGAGTTGTTTGCTCACATTGTTTGTCCAGGAGAGGATATGATGCCATGAATGGGTTATGTCTTTCCATTCTTACAAAGAACAGTGGCTGCTGCTTGGCCTTTCACAATAAAGAACCTTTGACTTATAAAGTGCTCAATGCAAATGCATGAAAGGACCGTCCCTCCCAAAGTTCTTTGGCTTTTCAATATGATGAAACTAATAGGGCAACCACAGAAAAGACAGAAATCCCTCTGACCCCTTGATTTGACCCATTTTCTGTTTCTTTCAGGCTTAAAAGAAGACAGGTTTTTCTCCTCAGGACTATTCCTTTGGGCTTGGGACTTTCTCCATCTTTCCTTTTTTAGTGTAGCTCTTACTTCACCCCGTCTGCTTTATTCCAACTCTCAGTTAAAGTAAAGCGCAACCTTGATCCTTCCTCCTTGGAAAGGGATTTGGGGAAACGAATGAGGTACATCTGGCATTAAGAGCCAGGATCACTATATACTTTTTAATGTGCCTATAAAACTCCATTGGTCTTTTCATGTTTTCTAGTTTCATTTCCTATTCTAGGCCACTAAGACAGAGCTTCAAAGTAGTGTAATGTGAACAAATTACAGAACATGAATCCCCAGTCTTCAGGGTGCTGGGGGCAGAGCCTGAGGAAGCCAGAGCATCCCTGCCTGTCATATTAAATTGTAAGCATGGCTTCTGTTGAATCTAGTGTGCCATACAAATATTACCATTTTCTTTGTGCCATGAGGTCAGAAAGCTTGGAAAATGCTGCCTTCAGGCCTGTTTGGGGGATCACTGTTCTTTCTATTCTTCTTCCACACGAAAGCCTATAGAAACTCTTTTTTTTTTTTTCTTATCTTGTCTCAAGGTCTATGCCTTTGGTCTTTTGCAAAGAACTGTCCTGGCAGATGTGATGAAATTGGTTTGTGTTCCCTAAACACTGTTCCTGGCAAAGCTGTGCTGTATCTTGACTCACTTTCATAGCTTAACATTCCTTTTGTTCATCCCATCTTGAATTCCGTTATATTCTCCTAGGTCTGCTCTTCCTTTCCTTTTTATAAAAGGGTTTTACAAATGGGAACACACCCAACCACTTTGTTATAAATCAGCTCATAGCTAAAGTTGTAGCAGTTGTACCCTTTGTTCTTTGCAGTTTTGTCTTTTGGCAACATTGACCACCTTGGCCAAGCCCAGAGATGCCATCTTCTTTCCACCCAGCCCCCTTTCTCCCACATAAATGCGAGCATAGAAACTCGGGTAATACTCTGCTGGGAGGTAGTCATTAAGGATAAAATGCATTGTATTTTCTCATTTATCTTTTTTCCATTTATTTTAGAATGTATATTAATCTTCCTGCTAAGCAGAGACAGGTTATAATTAAGCTGAAAAGTGTTTCTTTGGTTTTTCCAGATGAGAATTCTCCAGCCAACTTCTGGGATTCTAAAAACAGGGGTGTGACTGGAACCCAAAAAGGGCAAATTGTATGGAGAATTGAGCCTGGGCCCTATTTCATGGAACGTAAGTAGCTGAGTGTGAAATACAAACTTATTATTGAACATTGCATAGGTATGCAGAATTCTACGGAGTCTTTTTGAATGTTACTTTGAAATTCTTTGGTTTGAATTTCCATATTTATGCCATGATGGAAAATATATTGTTTTAGAAAATGCTCAGTAAAGAATGTTCACATATTTTGAAAAAACTGTGTATGTTTCAATATACAGTTAGCCACCCATATCCGTGGATTTCACGTCTACAGATTCAACCAACTGTGGATCAAAAATATTCAGGAAAAAAAAAAGTCACTATACTGAACAAGTACAGACATTTTTTCTTATCATTCCCTAAACATTATAGGGTAACAATTATTTGCATAACTTTTATATTGTATATTGTATTAGGTTTTTTAAGTTATCTAGAGATAATTTAAGTATTTGAGAGGATGTATACAGGTTATATGCATATACTCTTGACACTTTATATAAGGAACTTGAGCATCTGTGGATTTTGGTATCCCATGGGGTTCTTGGGATGAAGCCCCCATGGATATCAAGGGACAGGGACAACTATGTAACATGTGCATGTGTGTATATGTATACACACACACACACAAACATACACATTTACATATATATGCAAATAAATATTACAGGTACATACATATACATGTGTATATATACATAAATATATATGGTGTATTATATTTTACATGTACATTATGAATGTATGGTATATAAATTATATATGATTACTTTAGTACTTTACACATTTTGTATACCCTTTATATCTATAATTAATATTTATTCATATTAATTTCAGAAAGAATAATTCAAGATTTCAATTAATAATATGACTTGCCTTTGAAATACTTCATTATAATTTTTGCCAGCAGCAGAATAACTTCATGTTTGGACTCCAGTCTTTTCAAAGTGCTGATGAAATAGACTGGGGCTCACCGCCATTGAGGTCAGCTTACTAGAAAATCAGACATTGATTGCAGATAACTCAACTATTACCTAATTAATTCAGTGTTATAGTCATTTGTAAATTCAAATGCTCATATATAGTGCCTGGTTCACAAAAATATCTTGTCCCTTTTTATGTTGGGTGATGGTGTTATTTATGGTTGTCACCAATATTACTGAAAAAGTAGTGAATACTCAATACATTTTTGTGGAATATATAGAAGAATGAAGGAATAAATGATTTACTAGTTGGTCCAGGTTAACTTCTACATTTATAGAGTTTATTTTTCTTTCTTTCTGTTTTTTTTTTTTTTTTTTTTTTTTTTTTTTTTTTTTGAGACAGAGTTTTGCTCTTGTTGCCCAGGCTGGAGTGCAATGGCGCAATCTCGGCTCATCGCAACGTCTGCCTCCCGGGTTCAAGCAATGCTCCTCCCTCAGCCTCTAGAGTAGCTGAGATTACAGGCATGCACCACCATGCCCAGCTAATTTTGTATTTTTAGTAGAGACAGGGTTTCTCCATGTTGGTAAGGCTGGTCTCGAACTCCCAACCTCAGGTGATCTGGCCATCTCAGCCTCCCAAAGTGCTGGGATTACACGCGTGAGCCACTGTGCCTAGCCATTTTTCTTTAATGTAAAAAAAAAAAAATGGGCTCTTTAAACTTTTTCTGAGTTGTTGAGCTCTGAGTGAGCCTTAAGATTAGTATATGCAAAAGATTTAATATAAAAGAGAATGTGTGGGTACTAGTACTTAAAGATAGCACTTACTAAACGTGAACATTAAAGATTTGATTAAATGGAAACCTGCCGCAAGCATATCTTTATTGAAGCATATCAAACTTCTCTAATACACAGTTATCTTAAAAGATTAATGTCTATTACTTTGAATTGCCATTAAAGGCGTGAAATAATTTCTTTCACCATCCTTACTAGTAAATCAGCACTCTAGAACTTTCTCTAATCCTGCTTCTGTCCCATAAGGAATGTCTTCTTTTCATATTCCAATTTTCTGACTGGATTCTCTCTTAAACCTTAAAAGAAATGTCGTTTTTAAGGGAAAATGCTCACAAAAAGCAGAGAGGAAGGAAGGTCGGAAAGGGGAAGCAGGTACATTTAGCAGAATCCTAGCTAATAGCACAGCATATAGGAAACAGTTTGGAAGAAAACTTGCCAACGTGTGAATGAGGATGGTTTCTGGCAGGTGGAATTATGGATGATTTGTTTTTCTGACCTACGTCTACGTAACGTTCCAACATTGCCCAGCTGGCACGACTGTCTAAGTAATGAAGAAATAAGTGATAAAAGAATGTGGGAAAATGGAATGGGAAATCGCTGGTTTTACTTTCAATGTGATTCCTCCTTTGAAAGGATCCTAGTGTTTAAAAGGCTGATCTAGCTGAGAAATATTGCCAACTGAACTTCAGGGGAAAAGGTAAAATCACTTCCTTTGGAGTGATTTTAGCAAAATCACTCTAAAATGCTGAAGGCTGCTGGTAATTATTGCCTGTTGCAGTGTGCAGACTGATATTACAAGGCTCATGTGAACCCCTGGGAAGAAGTCAGTACCACATGCTGCTATAATTTGGAATATTATTTGAGAAAAAGCCCATTTACAGAGTATCCCCTTTGCTGTGATTGATTTTCTTTCTCCCTCCCAAAGTGTTAGAGATTCATCATGGGCTGGATGATTAGGCGATAGTTAAATAGCTCTGTCTTGACTGATTTCTCTACATCTCACCCTAGTATTTAATAGAAATGGGCTTGACATTGAAGCTAGGAGTTGGGAATGAAGAAAAGAGAAGCTGGTTTTTTTTTTTCCTTTTCTCCGTATTTTAGCATTTCCACCTTAATTCTTCTCACGTAAAATTGGGAGTATTGTGGAGCATAATTGTAAAACTGGAAATATTCAGTAATGCATTTTTTAAAGACTGAGAAATGTCGTGTAAGTTAAAGTTCAGGACAATGAATAGGAATTTTAGAAAGATTCTCCTTTGAATAAGTCTTTCTTCATTAATCAGAATGAAGCACTCTCCCAAAACACTCATCCTTACCCTTGCAATATAAAAGAAGTTGTAATTATATTTATAATGCCTAGAAATAGTCTGTGTCTTTGGGATGTCAATTATTATTATTATTATTATTATTATTTTTGAGACGGATTCTTGCTGTGTCTCCCAGGCTGGAGTGCAATGGCACAATCTTGGTTCACTGCAACCTCCACCTCCTGGGTTCAAGCGATTCTCCTGCCTCAGCCTACCAGGTAGCTGGGATTACAGGCATGCATCACCATGCCCGGCTAATTTTTGTATTTTTAGTATAGACAGGGTTTCACCATGTTGGCAAGGCTGGTTTCAAACTCCTGACCTCCAGTGATCCACCCACCTCGGCCTCCCAAAGTGCTGAGATTACAGACGTGAGCCACTGTGCCTGGCTGGATGTCATTTTTAAAACCCATTGTCTGACTAGAGCATTCTTAAAGGGACTCACAAAGGAATGTTGGTTGAATCTCTGGAGCTGATGGCATGGAACTTTTTTTAAAAATTGAGAAGAGATTAGCCAGCTTCTAAAATATTTTTCACCTCCAATCCTGAAAACGCAAAGTATTTAAAAATATTTGTTTTCATCTGCAGAAAGGAAATTTGTTTATCTTTAACTCACCAGAAGTCCAAACAAAGGTTTAAAAATCTCTGAAAATTGATCTATTAAAGTTCCAGGGAAAACCTGGATTTGAGCACTATGTAGGCTATTTGTGAATTTAAGATGGCTTTAGTTTGTCTGGATAAATCCCCAGAGGAGGCAGGTAGTCCAAACTTATTTCATTATAGGGCTTACTTGAATGGATTTGAAGGACAAAACCAAGTGTAAATGTGGGTAGATGACCCTCAGGGCATTCAAGAAGAGGGTCAGCTTCATCTGCACTTACTTGTTATAAGACAGTCAAATATTCAAGAGAGCTCAGGCTCACAGAACCTGAATGGGTCCTCTGTGCAGTATGCATTTGTGAGTTTTAAAATTTAAGAGGTTTCAAAAGTTGTATTGGCATGCCAGAATGTCTGTTTCATTCTATACAGTCTTTTATGGGTTATGGTCATTCATTTATTCATATTTGCTTTTTGTTCTTCCTTCCTTCCTTCTATCCATCCATCCGTCTATCTCCCCTTCTATCCTGAAGTATTCATTGAGTACTACCTTTGTGCTAGGTCTTATTCTAGGTACTCACTGAATCTTGTATTAGTGAGAGAGCTTAGAGTACTAAACTTCATCCTACATTGCTATGTACTGAATTGTTATGTGATCATTGAGGCATATGACAAAACACTGATAAATTACACAGCGATTTCAGATATTTACCCATCCCAACCCTGGAAAATGTATACAGGATTAGGAAACAGTATGCAAGTGACAACTGTGAGTGAGTCTTTTCTCTGAGTGGCGCTCAGTTTGGTACCTTGCCAAAATAGATGTGTCAAGGGTGCCTTTTTATTTGGTGGAGATGGGGTGACCTCGGTCTCTTGTTTTTAACTATCAGAGCCCTTTCTGTAACTTGCACCATTCCTAAGTCCCCTCTCACCAACATCAGAAAGGTCTTTTTGCCCCTTGGATGGAGATTTAATGCTTTTCATCCCCCATCCTCATACTTTATATTTTAGGCCCAGTTAGTTCTCTAGTCCTGTTAGGTTTCTGCCACATCTGCATGGATATTGTCCCTTTTGTTTTTCTCAGTTTTAGCAGAGGAAAGCCTGGCCATTTCAGGCTCCATTGGCCCTTGTTAAAGAGAAGACAACTTGCAATGACATATAACTGACAAGCGAGCATGTCACTGGTATGTGGGTAAATTTCCTCAAAAGCATGAGAAGTAAAGCTGTGAATAAGAATCATAATATTAATAGTTTAATGAAAACACATAGGGCAACGGTGAAAGTCATGTTCTAGAATAAATTGTGATTAGCTTGATTTTTTAGGTTATTCTACCATTTAAGTAAAATAGAAATGATTAAAGGAAGAAGGACATTTATATTCCATCCATCTTTATGCTTCAAAATATTCAACTTCTAGAAACTTGGGGAAAATCCAGACTCTCTAAATAGGAACAGGCTGTTAACTACTGCCTAAGTGAATCGTGTAGCTATTTAAGATAATGGATGAGATCCTAGTCTGAGGCAAAACCATTTCTTGCAGGGAGTGGCTTGTGGAACCTTTTTTCAGAGAGGGCTTGAAATATAATCTTACATAAATACTTAGGGTTAATACAGCTGAGTTGAGATTGCTTTTCTAAAAACTACTTTTGAATAGGTAATATGCAAAACAGTATAATGTTTAAAAAGTATAAAAATTGAAATTAAATGTCTCCCCAGCTTCATGTCCAGTTGCCACTTTTCCCACCCTGAAGGCAACCACTACAACCAGTGTCAAGTTATCTATCTGGAAATATTTTATTCATATACAAACCAGAAATGTGTTCTTGTTTTAAACAGGTGGTAGAATGATTGATTTAAAATGCTGTGTCAGAATTACACAGTTACAGAGACCCCTTTAGTTGAGAACAGGTTTAAGTTCCTAAACACTGTTCAAAGCCCCTCTGCCTCCCCAACTTGCCCTGGAATATGCCCAAAGTGACATCTCACAAATGATCACCCTCCAACCCATGGTAGAGGGCAGCAGGCATGCTGCTACCCTGAGGGACGTCTTCGCTTGTATTTATGAAAATTAGTAAGTCAAAAACTTGAAAATAGAGGGCCTTTTCTGTTTTAAGAACATTCAGATACAGAGTACTAAACTGTATTTTGGTAACACTGTAAGTAAACATATCCTGAAGATTATCGAAAGGGGCCCTTATATTGTCATGATCTATGACTGGCTTCAGCTGTTCGGAAGGGGCCTCAGAGAGGAGATGCCGCTCATCCTTTGCTGTCTGCCTCCTGAGGCTGGACCTGGCTCGGCCGACAGCAGGTCCTTACAGGTTCATACAGGATGCCTTTCCCTTTTCCTGGCTCGCTGCCCTCCGAGGCAACATGCTTTTGATTAGTGGATTCAAAATACTCTTCTTTTTATAGCCCAAAGAAGTGGAGAAACATATATATATATGTGTGTGTGTAGGGGGGGATATATATATTACATATATTATATATTTTGATATATAAGTATATGCAAATATTAAAATATATTTCTATACAAATATGTGTATATACAAATATATATTTTATATTTTTTTTTCATAATTTGAGGCCAGCAGGGGGAGATGTTGCCTGCCACATCAGGCTGTGGGGAAAGCAGCTAGGATAGATGGACTCATACATTGCTCTTTGGTCCATGTCCTCCATCTCTCCTGCTTATAAACAGGGCTGGGCTCTGTTGATCACTGGGGTCCTCCCTAATCGGATGCTCCATCATCATGCCTGTGCTTACTTCCACCTGCTTTTGTATATATTTCTCAGAAATAGCTTTTTACAAAAAAAAAAATGCTCCTCTTACAGTTAGAGGTTACACATTGTAGCTGCAACAGAAGCCCATGACCCTGGGCACCAACTTCCCTTTTCCATCCTTCTGAGTATTCTTCCGTTACCTCTTCCAATAACCAAAATATTCAAATACATTAATCAAAATGCTGCTCTCCCCCTTTGTCAGAGGGGATGTTGCTTAGTTACACCATTTTTTAAAATCTTGTGTGACGTTCTGAAACATTAAATAACATCTGAAGATGAAAACTCCCACTCAGAGTGGAACATTCTGATATTTTGAGGGGCAGGAATCTTCACTGATGTCCTGCTGAAGGATGCAGCTAGTTTCCATCCCCACGCAAACCACTCCTCATTCTGTCCAGGACTGTTTTCCTCTCTGGTGACCAGCCTGTGTGTGTGGTTTTGTAATGGGTGATCTGTGGAAATCCCCTCAGCTGTTTGCTTCTGCGACACGCAGCTCTGTAGCATTTGGGGGCATTGGATCTGCCCACAAAATCTGCTTTTGTGCAATTTAAGATACATTGATCTTAGTTTCAGGGATTCTACTTTGTCATCTGGGTTGGAGATTTTTGTTATAGCAAGAAATAAAATAACACCCAAAATGGGTCAGCCAGCAAAGTTGGCATGATTATCATCATTCTCCAAAAAAAAAAAAAAAAAAAAAAGCAGTCACATTTCTTTTTTATCTCATTGTCTGTTACCTAGTTGACTATTAAAACCTTAGGAAAAGCAGATGGCATCCTAACTTGAGACAGAGTTAGCGGAAGATGTCTTATAAAAATGCACTTCTCTCTGTGGAAAAAATGGCCTGCTCACTTGCTAACCGTTGATTTGATCTATGAAGTGCTGCCTGTAGACAGAGCCACCAACGTTGCTTCCCCAGCATGAAGAGTGCAATGCCAATGAGCTCATGTCCAAAGAATTCAATCCCCATGCACATTACCACACTTTATTCTGCTCTGACAGTCCTCGTGCATACTACTTAGCTTTGTTCTTGCAGACTAAATGCTATTGGTCTTGGAAAAAAGCAAGTGGGAGAGTAAAGTTTGCTCATATTTGTCCAGCTCTTACTATTTCAGAAATAGCCAATAATCTGTGTTAGTGTCCAGGAAAGTCATTTGCAGAAGAGTTCTCAGGGAGGCAAAGTAATAGTAAAGCTAGAGTTTCTGCGTAGGTCATCTCGCCATTTCTCAAACCCAGCATGCTTCATCTGTGCCTCCCTGCTTTTCCCATTCTTTACTCTAACTCTCTCTAGCCCCATTTTGCTCATCCATTAGACCTGTTTTTGTCATGACACCTTTCTGACTCCACCATTTCTTCCCTGATCTCCACGGTCTCTATGCTCTTCGACCTGGTGCTCTTCCTTTTTACTGTGTGTCTTCTGTATTTTGCCATGCCTGTGATTGGCATCTGAGCAGCTACCCTACAGAACACCCATGAGACCAGAAACCTTTCCTTGACTCCCTTGCACTGTCTGGCACATTGCTGCCTGGCCATGTGCTGTGGCAGGTACATAGTAAAAATCTTCTGGCTGATGATGCTTATTAAATTATGAGTTACTGAATAGTGATTAAAATAAATAATAGAAGGACTCAATATTTTTCCTCCATAACAACTTTTTTTTTGAGATTTAGTATTTGGTCATTGGTAGGAAGAGTGTAATGATATAAATTCCTGTGAGAGGATTTTTCTTCAGTTATTATATATTTCTCTTAAAATAAGGAAACCAAAGACTGCAGGAGGCCGTTTGGTGCAGTTGGGAAAGTCAGTGGAAGAGGAACTTCCTTAGGGAAATACGTTGAGCAACCGCACTTTAATAGTCCTGGTGACTCATCTGAGAGAGGAACTCCCTCCCATAGCCTAGGATTCTCCCTCCAGGGCCTGCCCATCAGCATCCTTGCATATTTAGAACACACCTTGGGAAAAATGCATCTCGCAGTGACACTTCAGTGACTCAGGCGCTTTGTATACAGAGAAATTCCAGTGACTGTAGGTTTATCTTTAACACAGTTTGGTTTCATGCTCTTTGGAATTGTAGTTACTTTCCAAAAACCGTAATTGGCATTTGTATTACTTTCTATCAAAGTGGAAGTATCAGAACAAAATTTATGAAATGTGTGGATTGCTACAAGCTGTGAGATATAGAATCAGTTGTTTGTAGATTTGATCTCTGCCTACTGGGTATATTTAAATGACTTGGAAAATTAAAATAATGTAGATTTCCAGACCCTGTCACTAGAGAATCTACTACAGTATACTTCCATGCTTTGTTAGACTGCTTTTCCTCTATTTCCATTGGGAGCTACAGTCAATGTAGATAGAGGTTATGAGTGAAGGCTTTGGAATCAGACAGCTTGGGTTTGAGTCCTGACTCTGTCATTTCTTATCTGTCTGACCTACAGCAAACCTCAACATCTCATCGGTAATATGGGGACAGGAATTTCTGCCTCCCAAGGTTCTGTGAGGGTTCACTGACAACATGAACGTGAGGCATAACACTGTGGTACATTGTGGAGCACCTCAATAAATGCCAGCTAGTCCCATTCTTATCACTACACTGTTTCTATTTTGACATGATGTTTCTGTGCGTTATTTTTCTGATATGTTCGAGAGGTTACAAAGTTTGGGAGAAGCATATAATATCAAACAGAAATTGATGTAATCTGTTGCCTCTGAGTGGAAAAAAAAGAGGTCATTCAGTCATGAGTAGGATTCCCTGAGAGGTGGGATGGTGGATTTCCACAGCTGATTCCTAAATGACGTGTTTCACTGTTTAAATTACTGTTTTCTCCAATTGCTTTGCAGCGGAGATTAAAATCTGTTTTAAATATTACCACGGCATTAGTGGGGCCCTGCGAGCCACGACCCCCTGCATCACCGTGAAGAACCCGGCTGTAATGGTGAGTGCCCCTCGCTGCCAGCTGCCTTGTGAGATCCATGCTGGAACTTGATTTCTATTTTTGCCTGTGCGGCCCTGACAGGGTTATGAGGAACAATGAAAAGGAAACATGTAACAGTGTGGGCACTGTTATAGGAAAGGAAATAGCTTACAAGGTTGACATACCCGAATTCCTAATTCAAATCAGTGGAAACGTAGGATTTGATTTGTAACAGCCGTTTGTAGAGTCAACTCTCGAGGAAACCCATTCATGAAGCAAAGTAGCAAGTGCCCTATTCTGGAAGGTTTAAACTTAGTCTGGGTGACCAGTTGGTAGGAAAGAGTGGCATTGCATCTTATGTGAATTTTAAGCATTTAAAGTGTGGGTGATTTACCTGCCAGTCAACTCAAGGAGCTGTTGCTGCAGAGAGTAGAAGTGGGGAGTCACAAATGCACTGTTTCCTTAAGGTCTTAGTGCTGCTTCCTTCTTAGTGCTGAGTTTGGGTCTAGTGCCTAGAGGTACTGCTCATATTTTGGGTAAAGTGTGGTCACTCAATGGAAGTCAACTTCTTTAACTTCAGAAGTTGACTTCAGAAGTCAGGCCTTCAGTTGAAGAAACAGATATCTAATTTACTTTTGTAGGAAACTTGTGGTGTTGGACTTTTGAAAGAAAACCCGCCCATTTCCAACATGGCAATTTAGTGATTTTTCTAAATTTTATTTTAGAATCTAACAGTCTAACAACACACAGCTCCTCTGTATATGGTGGTTTGGGGAGATTCTTAGAGTCCAAGATATGTAAATTACTTCAGTTGTAATTAGTCATTACTAAAAATGAGGTCATGAAAGCATAGAAAAAATTACTGACTCCCATGACATAGAATCTTTACAACATTGTATATGTGGGTGTGTGTGTATATACACAGTTATAGATGCTTGCATTTTTGGAAATAGGCAAGTAGTCAGGTTGAAATTCAGAAAGCAGTCTTTGCAAATAGCACTTTGAAATTGTTCAGACTCACCCTATGCTGTCTCTGATAGTGCTTGTACCTCTGTATCAGGCATTCTTTCCCTCTCATCTATTCATTTAAGCAAATATTCGTTAAATGTCTGCTAAGTACTAAGCATTGTGCCACCACTACAGATGAAATATGAGGAAAAACGCCATCATTGATCTCGTAGGTCTGGTGCAGAAAAGAGACATCAATCAAATATTATATTTGTTTGAGTGATAATTGTATGAGAGGGAGCAAAATGGGGCAAGAGAGCATGTTCTATGTAGTAGGATTTGTCCTGATCGGGAAATTCCTGGAAGGCTTACCTTAAGAAGGTGTGTCTAAGAGACAAGCTGAAGAAGTTTTATAGGTGAAGAGGGAGGGAAGAGCATTGCAGGCAGAGGGAATAGTGTGTGCAAAATCCTCAGTATCTAAGTACTCTGCTCACATTAGAATTATATTTGAGTTTTCATTGTAGTAAACATAGTATAGAACATAAAAGAAAAGCCTACATTTACTATATAAGACTTTGAAGGTCACAAAGAGAATAGCAATTGTTGATTACAAAGTCTGCCATGTCACATAGTAAGCACTGGAACAGACTTCAGTTACTATTCTAAAAAGAAAAGTTACAAAGCTAGAAGAGTGGGGCTGTTTTTAATAAAATCTTTAAGAAAATCGTTGTGTCTGAAATTAGACAACAGCTTCCAAACATGATTAAGCATTTTCTGGATTTAGATTTTTATACTTGAGCAATTTCAGTATTCAGATATCATCTAAGGCAGTGGGAGTTTATGGTTTGTTGAACACTGATCTTATTCCATTGATTTTTGCATTGAGATTGCTCTGTCAAAGCCTGTGGATAGTTTGGAGATAATTAATTTGCTTCAAATGGGTTTCAGAGCATCTTAAAAGCATCACAGATACAGCACTAGCAATCAGTATAGTGTATTTTGGTTCAGAGATTGACTAATGCAATGAGTGGTTAATCGATTTCTGACCAAGCTTGGGACAGTTTGGTCTATGTCCAAAATTGAAAGGCTGTGCCTCATGGGCACCTCATTTTGGGGGTCAGGATTATGACCATAATAGCATGATGGTCACCTAGGTATATGACGTATGTTTAGTTATGTGACTGATTAACATCCTTGATACGTACACATCCCACTTAGTACAATTATACCATGGCCAGATACAAAGAGTAGACCTGGAAGAAGTAATTGAGAAACTCCACATGGAATGAAATGAGCTGTTATCCTAATCATGTGGTTTCTTTTCTCACATATCCTTTTGCAATGAATTGAAGATTAAAAAAAAATTGTGACTTGTCTGTCATTTGTATTTTGTTGTCATTGTCATTCATCAGCATACACAGTGATATGTGTCTCAGATACTTGGAACAGGAAATCTTTCGGCTTCAGGGACAAATTAAGGCTGCCATTACTCACTACCATGTATTGTTTCAACACTTGGTTGACATTCTTGTTTCTGGATTTTCCTGGAATGAATCTATGGAGTGAGTTTATTTTAAAGCCAGTCTCTAAACATTGAGTGCAGATGTGTTTATTATCCCTAATGTCCCTGTATCTAATGGTAATGTCTGGTTTTTCCTGGCTTTATTGTAATGAATGATAAAAATTGAATTATTTGGATATGATTTCAGATGAGCATTTTGCCAGAGTTGTTGTGCAGTACACTTTTTCTGTGAATTCTTTGAGAATTGCTTCAGGAAGCCTTTTGCCAGAGGGTGAATTACATTTGAAAAATGAGAATTAGAGGACATTTTCTCTTGTTTCTCATAATTTCTTATAATTTTCAAGTAGGTTTTAAATGAAGACAGGTTATGAATTTTTTCAGCCTCATTAAACTCACTGAGCACAAGTATCCATAGCCGACAGAGATGTGTTTTGAGGGGTGGCACATCTTACTGGGGCATGTGGCCCATTTGTGGAGAGGCCACAGTTTCTGGGATATCTTCCTATGTCCAGGCACAGAAGGAGTGGCAGGTTACCGAGGGTGTGTCTCAGTCGTAGTCCAGCGTGGTGTGTGGTGAAAGCAGGGTGAGATGGCCACAGCAGTTTGTTGTCTGGCCAGTGTACTGCTGCCTGTGCCCTAGTTAATCTGGGAATGCTGAGTCAGTGGAGTACAATACAATATAATAAACCACCTGTGTTTGTTGAGAGCCAACTCTATGATTGAGGAATAGGATTTGTAGATGGAAGGAAATACAGATACCTGGATGGACCCTGGTGTGTTGCAGAGGACATGTGAAGCAATCAGGATGCAGTTAAGTGGCACGCAAAATAGTTTGACTAAAGTACAGGAGTTACAGCGGAGGCAGTAGAAATTTATACTTCAAAATTTGAATGGGATTTCTCAACTTTGCTTGGATTAGTGATGACTTTTATCTCCTGGGGGTATGTGATTTTTATAGGAGTGTGGGGAGTGCAGCAAATATAAAGTGGAGAAAAAGTTTAAAAAAAAATCAGACCTGGACAGTAGTTAAGTAGTAAAAGCAAATTCGGGTCAGGAACTATTGCATTAGGGGAAAAGAGAACTCACTATAGAATTGGCTCAATTCCAGATATAACAAGGGAAAGTGGGGGTTAGAAGCCAAAAAGCAGGGTTGGAGTGGAGGGATTGGCAGATGGAAATTTACCAAGAGCTCAGGGGGATTCTTGTTAAACTGACCTAACAGAATTCTTGCTGAAAGAGGGCCAGAGTGATCAGTTATCGCACGGAGGATGGTGGGAGATGAGGAGTTTGATCCGATATCAAGGGTGATCACATATTGAGGGTGGGGATTGACTCTAAACTGACTTACCAGGGATTTTGCTAAAACTAAACTCTATAAGGATGGAGATAAAAGCCCAAGGCCTGCCTGGTTGAGCAGAGGACTCCAAAGAGCCTGAGTAAAGTTTGCTCAAGGAAAGAATCTTTGTCAGAAGAACTTAATCTAAACTTCAGAATTAAAACGTGGTTCTATTTCCCACATTTGGGTATATTCTGCCTTCAATTCTGTCTCTTACAGTATTGTTGACTTCTTTTGTAGAGTATTGTGAAGGTTTTTCTTCCTAATGTACCACAAATTGTGCATTAATTGCACATAAATTGAGAGAAAGGTCTAAATTTGCTGGGTGGTTTATAAATTACTGGCTTCTTGTGAGGTATAATTTACTCAAAAGCTTTCAGGAAAAGGTTATCAGTGTAATAGCACTGCAAATTCTTCTTATTGCTAATTATAATAGCATGTGCCATGTACCTGCAGCATAATAGAACACAAGCCTACAAGGGAGATAGGACTCCAGGTAGATTTTCAGAAATACTTGACAAGAGAGGGTAATTCTATATATACAGGTAGGTCTGATATAAATCAATTGTTTCATTTTTTCTAGATTTTCCTAACAAATCTGAAGGAACTTGATATTTGTTTTTTAACTAAAGAGAACATTTAGTATAGTAATAGTAATATATTTACTACAAATCAACTATATTCTTATCAAAGGGAAAAAAAGATGTAAATTAGTTTGATTCATAGTTATTGAGAGTTTTTAAGCTTATATCTTTTTTATTTGGGGTAAAGATTACATTTTAATCTTTCCTCCAAGAATCAGCATTTGTGTCTCTGTTCCAAGATTTGGAAATGAAAGGACACATGATACAATACCTGTTTGATGCAAAAATCATTGCATCTGGGTGCATACATGGTTTCCTAGACAGATCCAGTGGCATCATACGCCTCTGAAACTTCAGACGCATGTTTTTTTTCCTTTCAGATGGGGGCAGAAGGCATGGAGGGAGGTGCTTCAGGAAACCTGCATTCTCGAAAACTCGTTAGCTTTACATTGTCAGGTAAGAATGTCTTTAAACATGACATTCACTTTGAAAGTGTACAGTTTCGAAGGTATAAATAGTCACTTCTTTCTACAGACTTTCGTATATAATATGATGATATGTGAACTAGTTTTTGGGCATCATACTTCTGAAAATTCAAGTATATCTCTTACCATGATAAATTAATTATTAACATAAATTCAGAAATTATTTCTTCTACCAAGTTTTCTGGCGATAGACTGTCTGTATAACTATTATAGTTACTTTAAAAAAAACTGCAACGTAACATGTGCTAACCCCACTGAGGAGCTTTGATTATTGAAAATCATTTATTCTTACTTCAGCTAGAGAAAGGAAAAGTTTGAAGACTGGAGAAAAAAACCCAATATACTTCTTTATCTGTGGAGGAATACACATAAAAATTGGAAAGTGGAGAAGCCAATTGTTTTTGGCTTGTCGAATTGCTTGTATGTTTACCATACAAGTAAAGCACTGCTTTTTAAGTTACGAGACAGGACTCATTTCCAGTTTGTAAGTTTGATTTAGTTAAAATCAGTAATTTAAAAAAAGAATAATGTCAGAGTTTACCACTGAAGGGAATTTTTTTGGGTAAAGCATCGATTTATACAAACTGAAAATTTTCATATACAATAATATACATCCCTATATTTGTGTGTACTAGGTTGCAATGTAAAATGTATTTCATACATAGGACACTGTCGAAAAAGTTTGAAAGACACTGATTTTAGAAAATAAATTGGTAGTCATAAAGTCAAGAATACTCTAAGAAAATCCATATTTGAAATAGACTTTTAAAACAGATAACCATGCTACAATACATAGAAAAGAAAGTCTAATGGATCTCCTTCACTGGAATATGTTTTGTTTTCATTTTTTTGTGTGTTGTAGTACACTGCAATACATAGAAAATAAAGTCGAATGGATCTCCTTCACTGGAATGTCTTTTTTCATTTTTCTGTAGTTGTACTTCCAAAATTTAAATTAGATCCACTTTTCTCGACTGCAAAAAACAAACAAGCAAACAAAAACATGTTGTGAGAGTGAGCGTTAAAAGACCTGATCCTGAAACAGATGCTTCCACAACGCATAATTACCACATATGACTAAAGTGTACACATCAGTTCACTGTTGGCCCATGGCCTTCTGAGTATCTGTGTTTGGTTTTGCATGTTTCTCCTTTCCCCATATGAGCTTGCTTTTTTGCTTTGCTTCTCTGGTGAATCTCAGCATCTGTAAACTAGTGACTTATGGTTCTAGTTTGACCAATAAATATGTTCCGTTAGGAACCATCAGGGTTTAAAAAATATCTAGGTTTGTAGAAGGGCACTAAAAATAACCATGCCTGTGGTACTATCTCCCTACCCCTCTTATCTGCCTGTTTCCTAAAAACATCTTGGCTGTACACCTGTGCTTTAAACCTTCACGGTACTGAGGGTCTGAAGCTACTGAAATCCCTGATGATAGGCAAGAAACAATTTGTCGACCCAAATAGCTCAAAAAATTTAGAGTATGACCACACCATGGGTTTCTTGTTTTTTTTTTTTTTTTTTTTTTAATTGACTGGTAAAAATTGTTTTTTTAATGGTGTACTGCATGATGTTTTGATATAAACCATGGGTTTCTTAGTTTAAAATTATTACCCTGTGCTTTTAGGTGATCCGTATCGCATGACACATGCTTATTGGTTTTGACTCCAGATGGGATGTTATTAACTATGTGAGAATGACCATCTGTGAGTTAAAAATCTTAGGACATTTTCCTAAAAAGTAGGAAGCAAGCTTTGAGGCACAGCCAAATGCTTCTTCCTTACACATTTCTTCCAACATCGCACCTCTATTCACATGGAGGCTAGCTACCTAACATCTGTTTTATTTCTTACCGTATAGCCAGACATTTGCAGACAGTATACAGAAATGACAAGGAGCTGAAACCAATTCTATAATGTTAATTCTAAAAAGTTAATCTGGTTATAGCATACTGACAGTGGATGATAATATTTATCTGAGAGCATTTAAGCAGTATAGAATGGCTGCCTGCAAATATTCCACTGTTGATTATATGTGGATAGGTAGGGGCACAAATACTTGAATTTTACAGCTAAAATTAAAAATGTATTTTCATTAATATTTTAAATGTGTTTCAAATAAGGCTTTACTTAGGATATTTAACACGTCAAACCTTTGTGACTTTGAGTCCTTCTTTGGCCTATTACATGGTGTGGATATTTGTGAGCAATAGCATATGTAAAAGACAAAAAAGAAAAGATCAGAAATGAGATGGATAAAGGGAACCAAATAATCAGATTACAAATAATTGGTAGTTTGTTGTATTTATTAAGGAAGATTTATTTGTTCAGTGTTCCATTGTGGAAAAATTTTGTATCAGGCTTATCTGACAGTGATATTATTTATCACAGTGACTTAATCATCTGGTGGGATGCTTTTTGTTCAAAGGAATATTTTTTGTGAGTTATTTAACTCTGTCAGACTTTGTGGCATTCATTTCTGTCTATGTTACTCTTCATTTACTACAAAGAAATCCCTTTTTTGGGCATAGATTTAATACATAAAGAAATTTCATTCTTCTGTCTGGATTCAAGGGGAACATAATCAAGAAAGGCAAGAAAATAAATGTGGCAATTGCCTTTTCTTCTCAAAGCTGTTCCCTGCTGAAGAAAACCAAGTGAAAGTAGCATCATTAAATTGACAGTAAGATGCAAATTCTGCATTTAATAATGAGTACGTAGTTTATGAAGTGTCAGGAATGGGGATTGCAAGGCTAATGAGATAGTGGCAGCCTCTCTGAAGTACCTATCTAATTCTTTACCCGTCTTTTCCTTCTCCTACTGGTTTTCAGATCAAAGATCTTACTATATATTTCATGCAGTGTTCTCAACGCACAGTGACTCACGCCTGTAATCCCAGCACTTTGGGAGGCCGAGGCAGGCAGGTCATGAGGTCAGGAGATCAAGACCATCCTGGCCAACATGGCGAAACTCCATCTCTACTAAAAATACAAAAAATTCACTGGGTGTGGTGGTGCGTGCCTGTAATCCCAGCTACTTGGGAGGCTGAGGTATGAGAATCGCCTGAACCCGGGAGGCACAGGTTGCAGTGAGCCAAGATCACGCCACTGCGCTCCAGCCTGGTGACAGAACAAGATTCTGTCTCAAAAAAAAAAAAAAAAAAAAAAAAAAAAAAAAAAAGCTCTTGGTTTAATTTTTGTATATATAAAACTTTCCCCCTCTACTGCCAGGTATGTGTCATTAGACACTTCTGGAGTGTTTTCAGCACATGTGCCTGGCCATGAGTTCCTGTGGGCCGCTGGTGAGCCACCTCCTGGGAGCACTCATTCAAGAATATGGTTCTATGGGCAATTTCAGGCCAATTCTGTTTTTCTAAGAAAGACCTTGTGTTTCAGGAGTGGGCTTGTGTGGGATGACCCTGGTGACCTCCTGTAATTTAGGGTCACTATCCAGGGTCTGTTTGCCAGCTGATCTGGGTAATCCAAAGGTCTGTGGAGGTTCAGGGGCCATATGCAAAATTTCTCTCTGAACCAGTGTTCAGAACTTCCCAAGATTCATCTTCCAGCATTTTCTAAGATGACTTAGCTCCCAGGCGTATCTTATTCAAACCAATATTCTCAGAAATGTTGAAGACTCAGTGGAGCCAGCTTTATTTCCTGACATGTTTGTGTCTCTTAGCCTGACCATGGAAAAACATACAGTCTCCTCACTAAATGGACTTTGGCTAGGACTTTTAGCAGCATATAGTATGAAACAGCAATTTGTGAATCTAAGGTGAGTTATAGGACATTCTCCAAATGTTTAAGTTACTTTACTGGCTATTTAAAATAGCAGGTAGCACTTACATTTCAAAAAACATTTCCCCTAACATTCATCGTATTTATGGAATATATATGACATTTTAAATGTGGTACAAATGGATATATGCTCTGATGTTTCATCTCCCATTAAACTTAGTTCTATGTATATGTAGAAGATTCATTTTTCTCTCATGAAGGAACATGTTTTTCAGTGAACTGCTTACTAAGTATTTCTCTCAAGACGTTGTCTGGGGAGGCCGAGGTGGGTGGATCACGAGGTCAGGAGATCGAGACCATCCTGGCAAACACTGTGAAACCCCGTCTCTACTAAAAATACAAAAAAATTAGCCAGGTGTGGTGGCGGGCACCTGTAGTCCCAGCTACTCTGGAGGCTGAGGCAGGAGAATGGCATGAACCCAGCGGGCGGAGCTTGCAGTGAGCAGAGATCGTGCCACTGCACACCAGCGTGGGCAACAGAGCGAGACTCCATCTCAAAAAACAAAAACAAAAACAAAAAAAAACGACATTGTCTGAGATTCTGGTTGTCGAATTACATTGCCCTAGGAAAAAGGTGGTGAAGGTGCACATGTTGGAATCAAAAGGGAGCTGAAAAACTGAAAAGTCAGTTTAGGGATGTGAGGTGGTGCTAAAGGTTTGGCTTCACTTATGCGGCCTGTTAGGTGACCCCTCTGCTGAAATTACTGCCATAACCCATTTGACTTCACCTATCTAAGCAATCATAGTGTGAATACTGCTATTGTGTTACTGAGTTATTTCTGTTTAGAGCTTCCTGTGTGTTTATTTAAGAACAAATTGTCTTTGAGCTGCTTGTTCTAATCAGGACATATGGATCCTTCCTTCTTCTATCCCTTGTTCTCTCCCTTCCTCCTTTCTTTCCTCCCTCCTTCCTGCTTTCTCTTTGTCCCTCCCTCCTTCTCCCTCTTTCTTTAAAGATCTTAGGGCAGTTGGGCTAAAGAAAGGGATGTTCTTCAATCCTGACCCTTATCTTAAGATGTCAATTCAGCCAGGAAAGAAGAGCAGTTTCCCCACCTGTGCCCACCATGGGCAGGAGAGACGGTCCACTATCATCAGTAACACCACCAATCCAATTTGGCACCGAGAGGTAAGATGATCCCTAGGGGTCTCCTACTTGTCAGTGAGGAAGTCAGCCCAGTCTGTCTCTTTCCTCGGGACTTTTGCATCCTCAGGTTGTTGATGAAGTGACTAGGGGTTCTGTCGGGAACGGGATACAATGAGAATGAGCTATTCCTACCTCTCCAGAGCCGGGTCTAAGGTAAGACAAATGAAGCTGTGACTTCAGGGGAACAATTTAAGGACCCTCCGAAAAATTCAGTTGTTAAAATAAAGATCCTAATGCATTTTTTTAAAACTCACAATTAATGCAAAAAGTTCATGAATAAAATATGAAAATTTGAAGTAAGGACAGGATCAGTAACATTGCCTTGTAGAGTCCTAGTGGGACCTGAGGCAAGAGGAAAAATCAGCAATACTGGTCGTGTTTTTCTTTAAAATTTTGATATTTTGTTGTAGCATACATTTAGTATAAATTAAAGGAATTTCTCTCTCTACGGGCTTTGGCAAATGTTTTATGAATTTCTAGATTTTCGTTAATTAGATGAGCCATTCAAGGAGTCATCATCCTGCGTGAAGCCAGATTGTGTTGATGGTATTTTAGACTTCCTCACAGCTACAGTATGCTACCAGTCATCTTAGTGCACCATATCAGTGAAATCAAGCAAAGGGTTTTCTCATTTGAACTATGGAAAGTCAGAGAATGAACAAACAGACACTTCTTATCTAGTGAGCAAAGCTTGAGCTGTCCCTCCATTTCTCAGAGATCTGAGGTATGTTTTACATAACTAGTGTGAGAATGTTTCTGGGCTGGCATAGGAGTTACGCAGTTAATTAGATCATACCCTCAATATTTAACGACAACAATATGTTCTAACAATGTTGTAGAAATATTTAATTGGAGAGAGGTATTCAGGGGATCTAAAACCAATTGGAGAAAAGATATGGTTGTTTGAGACTTGCCAACACAGCAAGATATTTCTCCTGGGCGGTTCCTATGGTTTTGGAT
>NW_012105720.1:1298482-1333557 GCF_000951045.1 Mandrillus leucophaeus | reverse complement strand
GAACCCAGCGGGCGGAGCTTGCAGTGAGCAGAGATCGTGCCACTGCACACCAGCGTGGGCAACAGAGCGAGACTCCATCTCAAAAAACAAAAACAAAAACAAAAAAAAAACGACATTGTCTGAGATTCTGGTTGTCGAATTACATTGCCCTAGGAAAAAGGTGGTGAAGGTGCACATGTTGGAATCAAAAGGGAGCTGAAAAACTGAAAAGTCAGTTTAGGGATGTGAGGTGGTGCTAAAGGTTTGGCTTCACTTATGCGGCCTGTTAGGTGACCCCTCTGCTGAAATTACTGCCATAACCCATTTGACTTCACCTATCTAAGCAATCATAGTGTGAATACTGCTATTGTGTTACTGAGTTATTTCTGTTTAGAGCTTCCTGTGTGTTTATTTAAGAACAAATTGTCTTTGAGCTGCTTGTTCTAATCAGGACATATGGATCCTTCCTTCTTCTATCCCTTGTTCTCTCCCTTCCTCCTTTCTTTCCTCCCTCCTTCCTGCTTTCTCTTTGTCCCTCCCTCCTTCTCCCTCTTTCTTTAAAGATCTTAGGGCAGTTGGGCTAAAGAAAGGGATGTTCTTCAATCCTGACCCTTATCTTAAGATGTCAATTCAGCCAGGAAAGAAGAGCAGTTTCCCCACCTGTGCCCACCATGGGCAGGAGAGACGGTCCACTATCATCAGTAACACCACCAATCCAATTTGGCACCGAGAGGTAAGATGATCCCTAGGGGTCTCCTACTTGTCAGTGAGGAAGTCAGCCCAGTCTGTCTCTTTCCTCGGGACTTTTGCATCCTCAGGTTGTTGATGAAGTGACTAGGGGTTCTGTCGGGAACGGGATACAATGAGAATGAGCTATTCCTACCTCTCCAGAGCCGGGTCTAAGGTAAGACAAATGAAGCTGTGACTTCAGGGGAACAATTTAAGGACCCTCCGAAAAATTCAGTTGTTAAAATAAAGATCCTAATGCATTTTTTTAAAACTCACAATTAATGCAAAAAGTTCATGAATAAAATATGAAAATTTGAAGTAAGGACAGGATCAGTAACATTGCCTTGTAGAGTCCTAGTGGGACCTGAGGCAAGAGGAAAAATCAGCAATACTGGTCGTGTTTTTCTTTAAAATTTTGATATTTTGTTGTAGCATACATTTAGTATAAATTAAAGGAATTTCTCTCTCTACGGGCTTTGGCAAATGTTTTATGAATTTCTAGATTTTCGTTAATTAGATGAGCCATTCAAGGAGTCATCATCCTGCGTGAAGCCAGATTGTGTTGATGGTATTTTAGACTTCCTCACAGCTACAGTATGCTACCAGTCATCTTAGTGCACCATATCAGTGAAATCAAGCAAAGGGTTTTCTCATTTGAACTATGGAAAGTCAGAGAATGAACAAACAGACACTTCTTATCTAGTGAGCAAAGCTTGAGCTGTCCCTCCATTTCTCAGAGATCTGAGGTATGTTTTACATAACTAGTGTGAGAATGTTTCTGGGCTGGCATAGGAGTTACGCAGTTAATTAGATCATACCCTCAATATTTAACGACAACAATATGTTCTAACAATGTTGTAGAAATATTTAATTGGAGAGAGGTATTCAGGGGATCTAAAACCAATTGGAGAAAAGATATGGTTGTTTGAGACTTGCCAACACAGCAAGATATTTCTCCTGGGCGGTTCCTATGGTTTTGGATGTTGAATATGGCTTGTATTCTTATGCTTGGTTTAAGAAACTACTAATGATCTATCATGGTAAAAAACTATTAAGGGCATACCACTTAGTCTAATGCATTTCAAAGCCTGGAAGAAATAAAAATGTATCTCAATATGATTCCAGAAGGCACATAATAGATATGATGATGAAACAAGCAGTAACTATTTTCCTAACATTTTAAATTTGCAAAGTTTTTGACCATGTCACCAGTGCAAGCCTGAAAGGGAGGCACAAAGGATGAGATTATTATGTCTTAATCTTGGTGATTAAGAAATTGAAGCTTAAGGTGTTTATGGGACTAGGTATTCAGAGACAGAAGTGGGGCTTAAACTCGGCTTTTTTATTCTAAGCAAGTACTTTTTTCCATTAAGCAGACTGCCAAATTGCATGGTCCTTTGGAAAACCTTAATTGTTATGACTAGATAAACCTAGAGGCACCTAAGTGAAAAGTTGGCTAACACTGTTCACATCACTGTAGTTGATGGATACTCTCAGGGAAGCCGTGAAATAATTTAGGTTAGATTCCTGGCACCATCATTTACTTATACTGAGATTCCCATCTTTAAAAAGAAAATTATATCATTGTAAAGATAAAGTGAAGATAATATATGTAAAAGTCTCTGTGAGTAAAGCTCTTCATATTTATTTTATATCTTATTAATGTCCAATCCAAATTTCCCCAGTGGCATTCTTAAAATGAAAACAACAAAACCTATCTTAACTTCATACTTTTATTTTTCTGTCCCAGAAGAAAGAAATAACCCTGTGTGCCTTTTAAACTTAAGGAAAAATTCCATCTGAACATTGTTTTAACATTTATCAGGGAAACCACAGTATTCTGCAGATGTTCCTATTTTAACCACTAAGTGGAGGAGTATTTTAAACTGTTTTGCAACTTCAGAATTTCATGAGATTAGGAATTCAAATTGTCAATCAAATATACTAGTTAATTCTAAACCATTCTATAACAAGATATTAAATATCAAAGAACTGAGATACAATAAATGTAGAGAGTACTCAAATTGCATTGTGCATAACTTAATATTTGATAACATCTCCTAAAACTGTGAAACTAGGAAGGGCTGCATGATTGACTGAGAGGGCTTCTTTTGTCATACAGATCTTTGGTGCTTTTTAGTCATGGTGAATGCTTCTGCTTCTGAGTGAATAAAGGATTGACAGTAGCTGCAGCTATTTCTAGCTATGTGGAACTCTATGTTGTTAGAATTTAAGAGATACCATTTCCTATACAAATAAAATGATACAGTATCATATTTGTCTTTCTTTTAAACCAGCATGTTATCTGTTTGTGTTTTCAGAAATATTCCTTTTTTGCACTTCTTACTGATGTCTTAGAAATTGAAATTAAAGACAAATTTGCCAAGAGCCGTCCCATCATCAAGCGTTTTCTGGGGAAACTAACTATTCCAGTCCAGAGGCTGCTGGAGCGACAGGCTATCGGGTAATCAGCCCTTACCTTTGGGGATCTTGTTGAGATTAGTTCGTATAGGAAAAAATGAAATGAAACTTGGTACTCCTAGGATTTTTCAGACTGGTAAGAAGTAGTAACACAATTCTTTTAAAAATAAAAATGTCCTTACACTTACTAAAATATACTTGACAAAAAGTAGTTTATTTTAATTATATACATTTTTTGCATCTTTATCTTTTCCAAGAGGTACCCACCATTAACATTTCAGTGTCAAATCTCATAGTGTTTGATTGTTTCTCAGTATATTGGAGTTTTTTATAAAACTTTCTCCCTAGGGCAGAATTTTAAGGTCAGGTTGATGCCTATCTTATCCTGATTAGTTCCATCCAGAGAACTTGTTACTCTTGAAAAACAGAAACAATCTTGTTTTGGAGCCATTTAAAACAAGACCTAGACTTGAGGAAGTGTTATAATAAAACTCGTAGACATATACATTCATTCAAGCAATTAAAATTTATTCATTGACATACTCTTAAAGTTTAGTTAATGTGTAATTAATGTCTTTTCTTTTCGTGAGCTTTTTGTAAGTTGTGAGTAAAGTAGTAAGTCATACTGAGGAGATAGAGAAGACCAAAAACAAGTTATGCAAATTAATAATGCATCACTGACTAGAGGCTGTAAACTGTACAGTGGAGCAAACGGTAGATAGAAGAAACATGGTGTCTTCCTTCTGAAATAGCCATTAGAGGGCAGAGGTGGAGTGATTTGGCACTATCCTTTTGATGATTTTCCTTAATTAAGAATAGGTTGGCGGGCACGGCGGCTCATGCCTGTAATCCTAGCACTTTGGTCAGCCGAGGTGGGCAGATCACCTGAGGTCAGGAGTTCAAGACCAGTCTGGCCAAAATGGCGAAACCCCCATCTCTACAAAAATACAAAAAAATTAGCCGGGCGAGGTGGCAGGGCCTGTAATCCCAGCTACTCGGGAGGCTGAAGCTGGGAGAATTGCTTGAACCCGGAGGCGGAGGTTGCAGTGAGCCAACATCGCACCACTATACTCCAGCCTGGACAACCTCGGCAACAGAGCAAGACTCTGTCTCAAAAAAAAAAGAATAAGTCATTTAATTCAGAATAAGATTGTTGCTTGTGTGCAAGAAAATGAAATGACTGCATTTGACTTGATAAAGAGTCAGACTTGAAACAGATGGACAGCTCCATCCTTGAGGAGGCAGGCGGCCTCGAGCCCGGGGCCCAGGCAAGGCAAAAACTGAACCTGCTTCCAGATCTGGGATATGACCCCACCATAGTGGCACATCTGACTTTGCCAACCATCCCATCAGCACTGCTTACAAGGCACCCTGAGAATCAGTGATAGGCCAGGCTCCCCAGCAGGGAGGGCCAGCAGCTCCAGCCTTCTTACTCTACAGGCGAGGAAGGAGAGCTTAGTGGCCCTCTCCCCATCACACAGCCAGGGCTGCTGTCTTGGGTATGAAGGGCCCTTTCCTTCTTGTGTTCTTGTGCTTCTTTCCCCTAACTCCCAGTTCCTGTTCTTCAGGGTATCACACAGTGCCCTATGTGCTGTGTTGGGTGATAATCCTTAGCTGCAAGTGTCCTTTTAGAACCAGCTTCCTGTTGTGCTAAATGCTGAGGAAACAGGCCCTCTCCCCTTTTACGCCCGAGTCAAAAAACCCCTAAAACTTGAGGCCTTTCACAACTCCTTTATGACCTTCAAAATGTCCTTTTCCTGGTCACCCCTTAAAAGTGAGAGAGTGAATCAGTGTCCTTAAAAATATTCACATAGCGTGTGATACCTTATGCTCTTAATAATAATTTTTCTTAGGACAACATTTCGTTTTATCCCAGGGTTTATAAGTGTTCCATTTGTGTGAATGAATAATATTACATTGGACTATAATGTGCTTGGAGCCTTTAATGTTCTTGTGAGTCTGAAAGTTTCAAGAGAGATAGGAGGGATTTGGGGGGGTGGCCTGTGGAAAGAAGGCGAAGGCTGACTCCAGTGTAGTCAGGATGAAAGCAGCATTTCTCTTCTTACAGTGATCAGATGCTCAGCTACAACCTTGGCAGAAGGCTTCCAGCTGACCACGTGAGTGGGTACCTCCAGTTTAAAGTGGAGGTTACATCTTCTGTTCATGAAGGTGAGATATCAGTATATCTGTATGAATACATTGCTATAGGAAAAGCTTGTTAAACCTAACTCAATTGTCAGTTTGCTTCTGAACAGAATTGAATTCATGTTCTGTTTTGAAAGTAAAATAACTGTCAAACAATTACCTGCTGAAATTTTCTGAGCAAGTACGAAAGCCTGTTTCCCCAAAAATGTCTCTTAGATTGATGCCTACATTTTGAAACTGGGCTGTAGAGTTTTCAGCCATACTAACATATTTAGCTCCTGTGCCAAACCAACTAGCAGTCTCCTCGTTTAGTAGTGAGTGGTGAATCTCAGCAAGTCAGTAGAAAGCCCTCAGTGGAATGACTGATTTCTTTGAACTTAATGGTGGCAAAGCAAGTAGGTCATAAAATGTTCATTTGTTATTTCTAGTTAATTTTTAGAAATGCTGTTTTCTCATTCAGATGCCTCTCCGGAAGCTGTTGGCACAATACTTGGAGTCAATTCTGTGAATGGAGACTTAGGTAGCCCTTCTGATGACGAGGACATGCCAGGGAGCCATCACGACAGCCAGTTGTGCTCTAACGGGCCAGTTTCTGAGGACAGCGCTGCCGATGGGGCCCCCAAACATTCATTCAGGACTAGCTCCACACTGGAAATAGACACCGAGGAATTAACCTCCACTTCTTCAAGGACCTCACCTCCCAGAGGACGTCAGGATTCACTCAATGATTACTTAGATGCTATCGAACACAACGGCCACTCCAGGCCAGGGACAGCGACCTGCTCTGAGAGGTCCATGGGCGCCTCTCCGAAACTGAGGAGTAGTTTTCCCACCGACACAAGACTCAATGCCATGCTTCATATTGACTCAGATGAAGAAGATCACGAGTTCCAGCAAGACCTGGGTTACCCATCTTCCTTGGAGGAGGAGGGAGGCCTGATCATGTTTAGCAGGGCATCCAGAGCTGATGATGGAAGCCTGACATCTCAGACAAAGCTGGAGGACAACCCTGTTGAGAATGAGGAAGCCTCCACACACGAAGCCGCTTCCTTGGAGGATAAGCCAGAAAATCTTCCAGAGCTTGCAGAAAGCTCCTTACCTGCAGGCCCAGCCCCAGAGGAAGGTGAAGGCGGCCCAGAGTCTCAACCCAGTGCTGACCAGGCCAGTGCTGAATTGTGTGGCTCTCAAGAGGTAGATCAGCCCACAAGTGGGGCAGACACGGGGACTTCTGATGCATCAGGAGGAAGCCGAAGAGCCGTCAGTGAGACCGAGTCTCTTGATCAGGGCTCCGAGCCTTCCCAGGTGTCCTCTGAAACAGAACCCAGTGATCCTGCCAGGACAGAGAGTGTGAGCGAAGCCAGCACCAGGCCCGAGGGAGAGAGTGACCTGGAATGCGCTGACAGCTCCTGCAATGAGAGTGTGACCACGCAGCTGTCCTCTGTGGAGACGCGGTGCTCCTCTCTTGAGAGTGCACGGTTTCCTGAAACCCCAGCCTTCTCTTCTCAGGAGGAGGAAGACGGAGCCTGTGCAGCAGAGCCCGCCAGCAGCGGCCCTGCCGAAGGGTCGCAGGATTCCGTGTGCACTGCTGGTTCTCTACCTGTGGTACAGGTGCCCAGTGGGGAGGAGGAAGGGCCAGGGGCAGAATCGGCCACTGTACCTGACCAGGAGGAGCTGGGGGAGGTCTGGCAGCGGAGGGGGAGCCTGGAGGGAGCTGCAGCTGCTGCCGAGAGCCCTCCCCAAGAAGAGGGCAGTGCTGGGGAGGCCCAAGGCACCTGTGAAGGAGCAACTGCCCAGGAGGAGGGCGCTACTGGAGGTAGGATATGGACACCACTGTGGCTTTTGGCTCGAGCGTAGCTGTGCAGAGAGAAGTTCTGTAGTTTTCCCCTCAATCTAAACAAGGCCGCAGGTTGCATATTACCTGAATTCCTCACCTTGAGGTTCAGCAGGGGAAGAGAGGCACGATTGAAAACAGGGCCAGGAAGAGAAGGAAACAGGTAACAAATGTGTGGGCGGCTGAAACCCTTCCTCTAGATTAGGCCTCCTGTTTCAGAGTGGGGAGACCGAGGGACTTCATCACATAGCTAGGAAGAAGGCAGCATGATTTGCGTCCAGATGGGCTTGAGTTCAAATTCAGTGCTCTTTTAAAAAATGGCTCTTCTGCTGCTGAAGTAACAGGCCTGTTAAACAGCAGTCTTCACACTTAAATAATGGGTCTCTTTTGGAACCTGGGTCTGTAGATACACAACCACACAAGCTGGCAGCTTCAGCCTTAGTGTAATCTGCAAAGGTTATGAGAAACACCTAGTCACTCCTCCTTTCTAAAATTTCACAGTGGAAGATTAACATATGCTATGCATCAAAGGTAATATTTTTGTCTTCTACAATTTAGTAATGTCTACTAAGTTAGGTGATGCATTCTGACTTGGAGAATAAGCTGTTTTTGTATCCAAGGATACAAATTTACACCTGAAATTTGTATTACTCTCAGTGAATGTGGCTCTCTAGAATGATTACTTCAAAATGCCCTATAAGGATGCATTAAAAATCAAAGAGCAATTTCATATGTCTGGCTGGCATAACTCAAAAATAGGAATGATTTTCTTATTCTGTAATTTATTTTTCTACCTACATGATCCCTTCTTTTCATCCTCCTCTTTTTTTTTTTTTAAATTTTGTTTCCTTCATTATATTGTAGCCACCATGTGACCCTGAAGCATTAGCGCATGGCCAGGACAGAGGCCATTGTGAGTGAGGGATGAGGAAGCGGAAGCCGCATGAGGGGAGGGATACGTGCAGAGGACAGTTCTTCAGGAAGCCTGCTTCTAAGCATTCACCTCCTATTCTCTTCTTTTGTTTCTAGGTCCTCATATGGGAAATGAGACTAAACAGAGAAAAGAAACTAGCCTTGGAATTTGTGTTAGGTTTTTATGTAGAGTCTGTTTTGATACTGAAAGAGAAAACAATATCTGGTAACTTTCTACCTTTAATCCTAGGTTCTCAAGCCAACGGCCACCAGCCACTGCGATCACTACCTTCAGTGCGCCAGGATGTTAGCCGGTACCAGAGGGTGGACGAGGCTCTCCCACCAAGTGAGGACCTGTTAGTTAAAAGGGCCCACCTTAATCAAAGGGTGAAAGGTGACAGGCAGACTCATTCCCATGAGTCTTAAAAGATGGATACGTGGTCTTCAAGTGGAAGGAATCTGGGGGCTGCCACTTAGCATAGCAGGTGTAGTCTGGGATGTGCTAGGCTAATGACTCTTCTCTGGCACCATTCTGCTGAAAGAAAGGGCAGCTGTAAACCCTGCGCTGCCCATGGGGTAAACACTATAATAATGGAGGTAGATCCAGATATTTTGGGAAATTGGGTGCATAACAGAATTTTTTAAAATTATGCCCAACCACAGCATGAATGTTCTATCAGCTAATAGACAAATTGGTACACTCTCTTAGAAAAACCTCACTCTATGTAATATACTGCCTTTCTGTTCACTTACAGCATTTAAAATCATTAAGCACAAGGTTCTGATATTTTTCCTTAGGGATATGCAGGGAAGTATTGTTAATTTCAGAAATTAGTCTACTACTTATTTGGGACATGACAGTTATCTGGGGATTTGAAAGACATTTCATTTATTTCACTTTCAGAAAACACGTAGCACTTAAAGGAGAGATGGTGGAGGATTAGGGATGCTGGGATATAGTTACATAACCTGTGTTAAAGGTATGAGTGATACCCTCAGCCAGTCATAATCCAGATGAAATGTAAACTCGTATGTAAATTTCGACAGTTATTTAAAGAGATGTAGCTCTATGAGAGCAATGCATTTTGACGAATATTGATAAAGCCTGGTAAACATTGCTTTGAAAAAAAACACTGTAAGGTACACCCTTTTGCCTTACCCCTTTCCTTCTTGCTCCCCCGCTCCACTTACCCATCTTATATGTGATCATGACAAGAGGTTGATGCCTGGGTTCCTCTGTGTTTTAAAAATGGTGGGACATAAAGAAGAGAGGGGACGAATTTAAAGGGTTACAATTCTGAGTGGTTAGTCTGGCAAGTACCGACAAAAGAGCTGAATGGTACTGTGGAGAATTTATCCAAATATCGCCTTAATCCTTTTGAAATTATTTTGGGCACAGATCTTTCCCTCGTTTGTTTATTTGGATAACTACGGGCTGTGACTCATAGGAAACATATTTTAAGCAGTTTAAAATAAAATGGACTGAGAGATTAATTAACCTTATGTCATCTTAGGCAGGTAGAGGGGCCCAGGGACCCGAGAGGGCCACAGAAAACTTCCTTACTGATAACACATTTGGTAAACCCTTAGAGAAAAGATGAGTCAAAAAAGTAAAATGTTCCTGGAAGATATTTAGGTATAATTGGAGCAAAACAAATTCGGAGCACTAGGAGAGAGTTCTGGGAGAGCTGTATTTTTATGTATATACAGATTAATAGTCATTTAGAGTTTCAGAGTGTTGGACAGTAGCATTGCAGAAGTGCATTGATAAATCACGTCTTCCTAGCCACATCCAATTGCTGTAATTTTTGCTATGTAAGTTTGGTCTCCTGATTGTTTTTAATAAAGACAGATACTTTCCTGCTGAAATTATGACCACTGTTTGTGATATCTCAATGTATTGTTTAAATACTGGTGTTTGCATTACACCTGTAGATACATCTTGGGAAATTTTTTTTTTTTACAATTGGCAGTTTCTTTTAATGAGTTGATGTATTTGCAAAAGTAAAGGCAACTTAGTGACTCATCATATTTAATCAGTGACTGACAAACAAGAGGAAAATTCTTAAGAAGTATTCCCTTTTATTCAGAGGTTTTCAGTGGTGGCAGGGGGTGCCACCCACTAGGCGATGTTTAGAGTTGAGGCGGGGTGGGTAGCCTTTCAGTGTAACAGTGGTTGAAGGGTGCTACTGGCATTTAGTGGGTGGAGGCCAGTGTATCAAACATCCTGCAATGGTGAGACAGTTGGATACAACTAAGAAGTGTCCCACCCAAAATTCGACAATGTGCCCTCTAAGAAACACTTCTCTGTGCTAATTTATTTAATGCTTGATAAATAACATTGTTTTTGTAAAATATAAACAGAATTTTTATATTTTAAAAACTCAGAAGTAAAGATGCCTCCCTCTAAAAATATTAGTTATACACACACACACACACACACACACACACACACTCTCATACACTCGTGTTATAGGACCAAGCAACTTGCACATTTGGGGATGTGTCTTCTCATGGCTAGGTTGTGGATTGTGGTCTGAACATACCTGACTGCTGTTCAGCTCTGTCAACCATTCCCATGTGTGTCTCGTCCTTGTGACAGTGGTAATCGCTTGGCTGCCCTTGCTACTTCTCTGTCCTCACCTCAGCTAGGTCCCTGCCCTCCTTTTCTAACTGGACAACTCTGCTACTACCTCTGGCCATACATCTGACTTACAGCTGTGGCATCTACACTTTGTGGTGTCTTGTGGCTTCTGAGGCTCAGCTAGGGGTGTCGGCTGGATCGTGCAGACAGGCCCATCTCTTAAATGACCTGGCTGAATTTTAAGGCTAACAGTTGTGATTTTTAACACTGTCAGTTATTATAAGTTCATTTTTGTGGTGATTTACACTTTACAAAGCACGCTTTTGCATGCTTTCCTTTATTTTTTGTTCTTTCAATAATTTTGCGAGGTAGGTGAACAGGTCTTGTCTGTAATTTATAGGTTGTTGCATAGAAGTCAGCTAATCTGATTCTTTTATTTTATAGTTGCAGAAACTGAAGCCCAGATCAATTAAGTAATTTGTTTAAGATTTCATGCAAGTAAAAGTTGAGACAGAGTCTCAGATATTCCCTCTCCTCTAACAGGTATTCTGATCTGAGATTGGAAGGGAAGGGCCTATTGTGTGGGTAGATGAATGTAAATCCTGAAGGTCTGGTTTGAGGCAGAGGGTGGCTTACATGGTGATGTGTTATTTATTGGGCACCACCAATGCCTCACATCAGAGGGTTTGGAGGTTTCTCTGAAACTTCAATATATTGCCGTGCTTTGAGGTCAGACCCACCAGAAGACTCAAAAAGTGCTCAGCTTTCTCTTCCTCTGGGATAGAGTTATGCAAAGAGGCCCTCCTCAAGGAGGCCCCTCACCTAGTAGGGAAGTGGCTGCAGTGGTTTGAGCCAACATGTTGTAGTCCAGATAGATGTGTTGTATTCAGCATCTGTATTAGACCCAGCAGCACCTTTCCTCTCTGTGCAGGTCACTTTCTTTCTACCCTAGGGACAAGCTACTGAAGCAGTGTAGTTTGAGCTTTGGTGGCCGCCATTCTTGATTCTTTTTTTTTGCTCTGTCACCCAGGCTAGAGCACAGTGGCATGATCATGGTGCACTGCGGCCTCAAACTCATGGGCTCAAGTGAAGCTCCTGCCTGGGCCTCCTGAGTAGCTGGGACTATAGGCGAGCATAATCATGCCTGGCTGGTTTTTTTATGTTTTTATGTTTTGTAGAGGAGTCTCACTGTGTTGCCAGGGCTGGCCTTGAACTCCTGGCCTCAAGCTGTCCTCCCACCTTGGCCTCCCAAAGTGCTGGGAGTATAGGTGAGAGCCACTGTGCCTGGGCTTGATTCTTTTTTTCTTTTTCTTTATCATTATTATTGTTGTTCTTGTTATTTTAGTTCCTTTTCATCGTATTTTCAGGGATTTACTTGTTTGCTTTCTTCTTTTTCCATTCTTATTTCTCCCATCTCAAGAAGGGAAACAGATCTTGGACTTAGTACTAAGACTGATCAGCAGTGACGATGATCTACCAATTGGTTCTCAAAATCTTACTCTTGCCTTAGGCCACACAGAGTGCACTGTGGCCTTGTGGCTTGTGTAACACCAGCTCTAGTTGAGAGATATTCTAATGATTTGTAAAAAACAAGAAAGTTCCAGGCCTTGGAGGCAGCATGACACTGTTGAGAGCCTCCCAGGGAAGTAGCTTGGACTCAGTTATGCACAGAATGCCTTAAGAATTTGCTGTATCTTCTCATTCTGATGTTACTGATGGTCCTGGCAGCTAGAGGTAGTTCAAGGCTGAAGCCCTCTAGAATATTATTGGCATGACAACTGTTGTTCTTTTTAGCATTAAGATGAGTGAAAAAAGAATCACTAGCCCAGCCCCTCTGAAAAACTATTTTCTTTTTCTCTTATTGATTCCAGTGTAATTGTGACTTAACCCATTGCTGCGTTGGAGACAATATGGAATTGTTGTATAAATGTTTTTCCCCCAAAATGGTAGTTTTTGTAGGAATAGGACTAGAATTCAGAATGAACAGTCTGGGTTAGTGTACTCCGATAGGATTCAAGATGTTGCATATTGTTAGGACTAGTCTATTACTTACGTGAGGGGTTCAAATGGGTAGTTCTGGACAACTATAGGGGAACATTTATCATTTTTGTGTGGTTGTACACTTTCATTATTAAAGTGTTTTTTTAAATGAAGGCCTAAGACCATGCAGTGAATCTGAAAAGTATAATTAATCTAAACTTAGAGTTTCTACTACGTTTAGGATTAGGGGCTCTTATTCTCTAAGCTTACAACTTTGTTTTGAGAAAAAAAATGGATACTTTCAATCTAAAAAGCTACCTTTTTAAAAATTGAAGATTAAGAGTGCCAAATATACAACTACTTGACTTTTTAAAAAACTTTTTGTTCAAATAAAATAGCAGAAAAGAGCATATACGGCCTGCTGAATTCTTTCTACTAAACACACATGGCAGCCCACACCATCAGCACTCTAGAAGTCCCCTTTGTACCCCGTTTCAATCACTGTCCGCCACTCTGTATGGGGAAATGGGCCTACCGTTCTGATTCCTAAAGTCATAGATAAGTTTAGCCTACTTTTATACTTTATACAAATGGAATTTTACTTCCTTCAGTGTTCAAATAAGAAAAAAATAATCTTTTAAACACTGTCATCTGTCATTTATCACAAAGCTTATAATTTTCCTTGAAAGTACCTTTAGTTCATTAGAACTTAATCATCTCGTCATTTTGGTGATGATACCTGTGGTGTTTGCAGTTTTTTATAGTGGATTTATACATTTACTTCACAACATTCAGGGGCTTGATTTTACTAAATCCAGTGATAACCAATTCAAAACCCTGCCCATAGCCTACCCCCTCCCCACCTCTAATATGTTGTAATTCATGCCGTTTAGTTGTTGACTTCCCAGTATCAGCATCCGCTGAGATGTATTCACAGCTCATCTGATCATGAGCCGAGTGGTGCAGTGGAGACCGAGGTCTGGTCTGAAGGGAGTGGGAAAGGCTGATGAGATGAGCCGAGAGATCATAGGAACAATCCTACCCCCTTCTGGCATATGTTGATTTTAAAAACTGAAAACTTTAACGACCTTACCTCTTCTACCTGCCTCTGTTCCCTGCTGAGGAGACCAGTGCTGTGACAGCAGCCTGGAGTAGTTTTACCCACTTTCTAATTCTCCAACTTTCCCGTAGTGTCCGGCCACTTAAAAGGGCCTATTTATATTTAAGTCTTAGGGTGTCAAAGAGTCCACTTGCTCCTGGATTTTAGGCTGAGGTTTAGGTTTTGTTTGTTTGTTTGTTGTTTGTTTGTTCGTTTTTGAGATGGAATCCAACTCTGTTACCTAGGCTGGAGTGCAGTGGCATGATCTCAGCTCACTGTAGCCTCTACCTCCTGGGTTCGAGTGATTCTCCTGTCTCAGCCTCCTGAGTAGCTGGGATTATAGGTGTGCACCAGCACCCCCAGCTGAATTTTGTATTTTTAGTAGATACAGGGTTTCGCCACGTTGGCCAATCTGGTCTCAAACTCCTGCCCTCGGAGATCCGCACGCCTTGACTTCCCAAAGTGCTGGGATTACAGGTGTGAGCCACCGTGCCCAGCCACTGAGGTTAAGTTTGTAGTGAGCCTCCATTTCATGGTCTCTGAGAAATCTGGCATTTGCTTCGTGGGTTTGTCCAGCAAATTAGCTACCGTTTTAAGTTATTATTCATTTATGTCAGTGCTGCTCAAAGTTTAGTGTGTCTAGGAATAAGCTGAGAAGGTTGTTAAAAATGCAGATAACTGAGCCATAGCTTCGGATAGTCCGATTCTGAAGACCTGGGGCACATCATAGAAATGTGCATTTTTATTGATCCTCAAAGTGATTCTGGCACATGTTGTCAGAGTCCCACCAGCCTTGAGAAACATTTCTCTAGGTAATAGTTTTCAAACCTTATTATTGTCATGAAGTTATTTATGCAAATGAAATATTATGTGGAACACCAGTATACACAACAATAACATTGGAGCTGTCATGGCTAAGATAGAATTGGCAGATGTTAGTGGAGCCCTGTCCCTTGGGGACTCAAAGCTCCTGGCCCTTAAGGCTAGCCTAGACATAAAATGTTGCTAAGTTCTTGCTGAACCTAATATAATAAAATGAGTATCATTTTATAGATTCATACAATACTAGAACTGGAAGGGACCTTTGCAGTTGATTCTGTCCTCTAATTTTTCAAAACTGTGATTCATAGAGGTGAAGTGACTTTTTTTTAAGGTCTTGTAGTGAAAGTGTGACAAGCCACAGCCAGATATCAGGCCTTCTATCTCCCAGTTCAGTGCAGAACAGACACAGACAGACACACACACACCACCCCCCCACCAAACATTGCTCTCATTTTCACTGCACCCTGATTATATAACCTATTTGACAATGTAGCAAGACAAGGAAGTAAATGTTAAGTCCCCAGTCTTCTAACTGCCTATCTCATTTTAGCATTGTCTATCTGAAAGAAACTTTGATGCTATGAAATGAGTTTTCATATGCTTTCTTATACCAAGAACAAACCAGGCCCGATATAAAGACATATAAGATGTTGGAGCAGTTGTACTCAACGAAGTAACTTTGATAGGTACAACAGAGAGCTAACCTTACTGCAGGCACCTCTGCTACCTTTGCCTGGGTAGAATGATATCAACAGTGTGGGTAGAAGTGGATACGTAGTTCATGGATAAACCAATAGCATAACAGCCCTTCCTGATTTCAGAGTCAAGCATTCACTTGAAATCGGCACTATAGAATTTGTCTTTATGGGGACTTGAGTAATTACATCAGTGTGAAGATACAATATTTGATAGGGATAATTTTAATATGCATTCAGTGTTCCATGACCTTAGAAAGCAAATTTTTGGTCCTTGTTTTCTTGTTCTCCCCATTGCACATTGAAAGGTCTTTATTGAACTATAAATTAAGGCTATTACTGGCCTTTGTGGAAGGTGAATACAAGAATCATTCTTTTTTGTGGCTTTGTGTCATTTTAAATTATTTTTTCATTTATTACATGCTGTGTGCAAGACACATTTATTTGGCTGTTCTCTCTTCCACCTCGCCATTTTGCTACACATAGACCTCAAGCAAGCCACAGTCATACCTCACTTGGTAAATTCCTACTTTGTTAGTTCCAGGAAAAGATTCCATCTTTGAGAATTTTTTTTTCACTGTTTTTGTCAGAAAATGGAAAGTATGCAACAATGTGTTTTCTTTTCTGCCATAACTGCCAGAAAATTGAGAGCCAAATTTTAGTAATAATCTAATCTTGGGAGTTTGGCAGCATCTCCTCTGTCTGTTTCCTTTAGTTTGTCTAGTTGGTCTCTTATTTTTTTTATCCTGAATTGACCTATTCTACATTTTTAAAATTGGGGCTCCTGTAAACATTCTTCGGAGAAGGATTGGTCATTTCTTTTCATGTGCGTTTGATTTGATGTCTGTGTGCCTGAATTACCCTGACTCTCATGAGAAAGGAATGAGATAGGGGTAATTGGTTCCCAGAATCTTTGAGATGGAAAAGCATGCAAGGAGCAGAGCAAAACAGTGAAATACATCAAAGTGTTTTGAAAAATGGTTCCTGAAGATGCTTTAATGTACTTGCTATTTGTGAGCATATCAACAGGCTGAGCATGAGGTCTTTTGAAAATGTCATTGATGGGACTGTAGTGCCCAAAGAATTCACATTTGGCAGGCCGTTTCATGGAAGAGTCTGTGTTACCTTGGAGCGTGAATGGCATTGAGTTGTTTACTGTCTGTGTGGTGCTTTTGTTCAGCCCAATTCCTCTTTCTTTTGCCATTTGTCATACATTACAATGTGCTTAGATCAACAAAAGATGTCTTTCTGCTCCCAGCTGAGGCGATGGCCTTCAGCGATGGTCTGGTGCAGGCTGATCTCCACTATGCAGGTCTTTCCAACCGTCCTAAGGACGCTGTTGGTAAACTTGCCCTCTTCCCTTACAGAGCAAATGCCATAGGTGGTCAGGAGAAAATATGCCCTTCTCCTGGTCTCCAGGATGAACCCCACTGTGTCTGTTGATAAGCATGTGATCACATGGACAGTTTTGAGATAATTGAATGTGTCAGGAGAAAAATGCTTATTAATTTCAAGAAATAACTTACACAAAAATATAAATGCATAAAGAACTTTCCTGGTTAAAGAATAGATTTCTGCTGTTTTCATGTTTCCTGTGTAAATTACCCTTCCCACGTGTAATAAGTTTCAAAATTTTGCCTTTTGAAAAGATCAGCTCATGCTCTGTGGATTTCAGTAGGGGAATGGCCTTTTAGAGAGTCACAAAGGTGGGGTGTCTGACTCTGAAGACCAGTCTGCCTTCTGAGCATTCACTTGTGTATTTCTCTAGAAAGATTTAACACACTTAAAAATAAAATTAATCTGTTAAAACGTTATGTTTATTTGAAGTTGGAAGGCAAGAAATTGCCCTTGCTCTGAAAATGCAGTCTTCTTTGGAGAAGTGCAAATAGAAGTTTGTAGATAATGATACTGTTTCATCACTAGGCGAGCATAGTTATTTTAGTTATTTTTTCCTGAGGACTAAATTTACTACAATTGTGCATGAATATGCATGTGGAAGTTTCCAGCTATGAGGTTTTCGTTGAAGCTAGAAAAGACTTGGAGAAATCAGTTTTTTTGGTGAAAATAAACATCAATAGCCATTTTGATGTGAATATCTGAAGTGAAATGAAACCAACTACATATATTTTTTAAATGCTGAGGCTCATATGTGAAGGGTGAGCATAGTGGGCAAATTTGGAAAGATTCTCTACATGTAAAGATTATTTGAGGTACTGGTATTATACGCACAGGATAATACCAGCTTAATAATCAGTCACAACAGATTCTGGAATGGACTGGGGAGAACTATGGGATAGTGCGGTGAGATGTATGTTATTAGTCTCAGATTATAGCATGTCAGAGAAAGAAAACATATGCCGAACTTAATGAACCCAATTAATGGTCTCAGCTCCTCCTCCTAATTCCTTTCGGTGCCTCACTGCTATTTAGACTGGGAGGCACGCATTGACAGCCATGGCAGGATCTTCTACGTGGATCACGTAAACAGAACCACAACGTGGCAGCGACCGACAGCTCCCCCAGCCCCGCAGGTGCTGCAGAGATCTAACTCCATACAGCAAATGGAGCAGCTGAACCGGCGGTGAGGATGAGCATTTTGCTGTGACTGTTGTATTTTGTGGTTGGGCTAATTTTTACCTGGCACAAAGTAGAAGACATGGTTGTCTCTTTGATCTTTGGGTGTCCTGTCATTAAAGTGTAGCTGTTACCTCTTTTGATTCCCAGACTTCAATTGGACTTCTCTTAATTAAAAAAAAAAATACCCACATATATACCTTGTTTGGAAACCAGAGAACAAATAAATAAATATGACCTCTTTTGTCAACCCAAGCCTTGATTTTTAGTAAAGCAGAACATATATATTTGCTGTTTAAAGCCAAACATCTTTTCTAGTCTCTAGAATCTTTATTTGTGGCTTCTCATTATTATCAACCTAAGCTTTTTAGATGAGTTATTCTTTTTCAAGAATTAACTGCTATGGAACATAAAGGTTTTTTTCCCTTTAACAATATAGGAATTTACTTTTCTTTGGTTAAGGGCCACAGAATTTTTTTAGTGTTATTAATTTGCCAGGAAAATGTTCCCCAAACAATGGACAGAAGAAATTTAATGCAGTGTAATTTAAACAGCAGATGGCCAAGAAGTCCAGGGAATGGGGGTTGGAGGAGGAAATAGTTGAAGCCAAGAAGATAGTGAAAAATTCTAGACTCTTGGGGAGCAGTTGAGTCCCATCTTTTGAAGGCTGCTGGAATGTAATTCTAGGCTCATGATTTTAGATATCAGAGTATCCGCAGAACCATGACCAATGAGAGGCCTGAGGAAAATACCAATGCTATCGATGGGGCAGGGGAGGAAGCTGACTTTCACCAAGCCAGTGCAGGTAAGAGCTTTGGGCTTTGTTTTTGTAATTTCATAAAAGTCAAAAAAGAAACAAATAAGGATTCCCAACAGATGAGGCTTTTCTTTTGGAGAACTTTTTCTCTTCAGTATGATCTGGTAATCCAACTCAAAAAACAGAATTCACCAGAAACCTCTTCTAATCCTCAACTTTTAATATTAAGAAAGAAATCACAAAACCCAAGTAGAATATAAATTACTTTAATTTCTTGATCTGTGGGATATTGGAAAAAGAATCAGATCATTTAAAACACATAAGAATGCATTAAAATGTTAATAGTGACTAGAAGTATTACGTGACTGAATTTTAGTGTAATTAAGAACAGTCATGTTTTATGTATGAATTTACGGCAAAGAAAAAAGCATTGGGGGATTAAAATGATAGCACATGATGTAGGTATCCTATGGTTCTTTTAAAATACAGACTGAAGTGAGTAGATAGTTTTCACATCATAGGAAGATTTCCTTGACAGCCTCTGTGGTCTGCCCTGTCTAGATTTCCGACGGGAGAACATCCTGCCTCACTCTACCTCCAGATCCAGGCTCACGTTGCTGTTACAGTCTCCCCCCGTGAAGTTCCTCATCAGCCCAGAGTTCTTCACCGTGCTGCATTCTAACCCTGTAAGTAGCAAATCTGAAAGAGTGTGAAGGAAAACAACAGGCCAAAGAAAATGATCCTTGTTTTTGTAGTAATAGCAGGAATGATAATGGCGAATGTTTCCAGAGCACTTAGTGTGTTCCGAGCTCTGTGTTGAGCACTGAACACTTTAACCCTTTTAGTCCAAAGAAACCATTTGAGTTCACTGGGCTGCTGTAACAAAGCACTGTAAGCTGGGTGACCTATCAGCAACAGAAATTTATTTCCCATGATTCTGGAGCTGCGAAGGCCAAGACTGAGGCACTAGCAGGTATGGTGTCTGATGACAGTCCATTTCCTTGTGTGTAGATAGCCATCTTCTCCCTCTGTCTTCGTATGGTCTATGGGCTGAGGGCTCTCTCTCAGCCTTCTTTTATAAGGGTATTAATTCCTAATTATCTGTTAGGTCACCTCCTGCCCCCACCTCCTAATACTATTATATTGGCGATTAGGTTTCAACATACGAACTTTGGGGGACACAAACATCAGACCCATAACAGGAGGATTTAAAGGATTATTCCATGAGTCTCTGAGGGCTGAGGGAGTAGCTTGCTGAAGATAATAATTAAAGGAAGGTCATCTTAACTGCACATGAAGTGATTTAGAATGAGGAGAACATTGACCATAGAAGTCTAGCTGGATATAATCCATTCATCATGGCATGTGTTGTTAGGAGCCTGGACTAGGATATAAGAAAATAGAGAAAAAGGATTCAGCATGAGAGGAATCGTAGGCAGGGAGTTGGCAAGATTTGGTGGATGAATAGGTAGAATAGAAACTGAAGAAGTTGACCTTGAGTATTAATAATAATAATAATAATAATACATAAATAATGAACAATACATAATTAATAATACTGGGAAAATTCGGATGAGGGACTTGTTAAAGGAATTGAAGGAGAACATATTAAATTTAACAAGACATATCATACACTTTCAGAAAAACAGAGTAGATCATAGAGAAAAATAAAAGTCAACATAGTCCTATCACCAGGAGTTGGTGGTGAGGTAATTAGTATATATTAATACATATTTATTTATGTTAATTTTTCTGCCTTCTTCAGCTTTGCTTTACAAGTATAAACATCTGCCTGGCTTTCCTCATCATTGTCTCCTGGTTTACAGATTTAGCTTGGAGCAGAGAAGACTTGGGAGGAGAGTAAGCAACGAATAACATGCTACCTATCCTCATATATTATGCGAGAGGGGTTAGATTTACTGAGCACTCAGCTTAGCAAGTTTGTTGATGATTATGTACTAGGCACTGAGCTAAGACCTAGGGATACAGAGATGACAGCAACTGTGGGCCCTGGCATCCCAGACTTGAGAGTAATTATAATGTCATAACCAGAATTACAAGTGCAATAATGGATGGCTATAGAAGATACACTGCTGGAGTGGACGATTAACTCTAAAGGGAAGGCACATGGAAGGAGCCATAGACAGGTTTGCATTTGAGATGAGTTTTAAAGACTGATTAGGAGCTTGCCCCAGAAACAAGATGGGCAGGAGTGCTCTAGGTAGAAGGAGCATCATTTGCAAAACAATCGATTCATGAAGCTGCAAGTCTGTCTTGATCATTACTGCAGAGGTTCTAAAACTGGATTATTAGTATTGTAAGCAATTCAGTGTTGCTGGTGTATTGAGAACATAGGACACTAGTGAAAGTCAGATTTGAGCCTGGGAAGGGATACAGAAGCTAGGTTACACAAACCTAAACTCATGTATGGGACAATTCTAGGAGGTGACAGGCTTTCATGCAAGGCAGAATGGGCTAACACTTAAGCTGTCACTGTAACACAGAAAAAAAATCATGCTTTAATAGGAAGAGCCTCAGACTTGGAGTCAGATGGCACAAGGTCCCCTTTGTTTTTTGTTCATTTGTTCATGCCTTCATTTAATCAGTATTTATTAAATGCCTGTGATTTGCTTGGTACATTCTAGACTCTGGGAATGAGTGGTAAATAAGACAGAGTTCTAGATAACAGACTAGTGAATAAAAAAGGTAGTGCAGGTACTGCAGTGTGGTGTGAGGCAACTGAAACCATACACTGGGATAGAGTTACTTGGGGATGAGGTGGAGGAGGCACTATTTTATTTTTATTTTTTTTTAATCTCAAAATCTCACAAGGAGGCACTATTTTAGATCAGGTGGACAGGAAGGTCTCTCCAATAGAGCTACATTCAAGCTGTCATAAAATGCCCAGAAGCCGATTAGGTAAATGTCTGAGAAGAGAACCTGCCTTGCCACGGAAGTGCAGAAACTCAGGGGTAGGAATGAGTTTGCGGTGGTACGTTATACGGTCAGGGAAGCAAGCAGGGCTACAGAAGGTTGGGCTTGCATGATCTGGCAAGGCATTTGAGCTTTATTCTGAAAGAGTTTTCTATATGGGAATAATGTAGAGTTTTAAAATTTCCTTCTAGCTGTTATGCAAAGAATGGGTTTTCAAGGGCAATATTGGCATCAGGGAGACTAAGTGAAAAAGTCCCGTGGTAAGGCATGGAAGTGGCTTGGGCTAATGCAGTTAGCAGCAGAGACGGTGACAAAGTGGATGAATATTGGATATATTTTGAAGACAGAGATGACATTCTTGCTAATAGATTGGAATACGGGATAGGAGAAAAAAAGACTTCAAGAAGGAGCAACTGTAGCTAGACTAATAAAGAAGAAAAGAGATAAGACTCAAATAAACACAATCAGAAATGATAAGGGACAGATTACCACTGACCCCACAGAAATACAAACAACCATGTCAGAGAATACTATAAACACCTCTATGCACATAAACTAGAAAATCTAGAAGAAATAGATAAGTTCCTGGACATATACACCCTCCCAAGACTGAACCAGGATGAGATTGAATCTGTGAATAGACCAATAATGAGTTCTGAAATTAAGGCAGCTATAAATGGTCTATCAACCAAAAAAAGCCTGAGATTAGATGGATTCATAGCTGAATACTACTAGAGATACAAAAAAGACCTGGTACCATTTCTACTGAAATGACTCCAAAAAATTGAAAAGGAGGGACTCCTCCCTAACTCATTCTGTGAGCAGCATCATCTTGATACCAAAACCTGGCAGAGATATAACAGAAAAAGAAAACTTCAGGCCAATATCCTTGGTGAGGATCGATGTAAAACTTCTCAATAAAATACTGGAATCCAGCAGCACATCAAAAAAGTTATCCACCAAGATCAAATTGACTTCATCCCCAGGATGCAAGGTTAGTATATTTACAACATACGCAAATCAATAAATGTGATTCATCACATAAACAGAACTAAAGACAGAAACCACATGATTATTTCAATAGATGCAGAAAAGGCCTTCGATAAAATTCAACATCACTTCATGTTAAAAACTCTCAATCAACTAGGTATTGAAGGAACATAACTCAAAGTAATAAGAGCCATATATGACAAACCAACAGCCAATATCATGTTGAATGGGCAAAAGCTGAAAGCATTCCCCTTGAAAGCCAGCACAAAGCAAGGATGGCCTCTGCCACCACTCTTATTCAACATAGTATTGGAAGTTCTGGCCACGGCAATCAGGCAAGAGAAAGAAATAAAGGGTATTCAACTAGGAAGAAAGGAAATCAAATTATCTTTGTTTGCAGATGACATGATTCTAAGTCTAGAAAACCCCATAGTCTCAGCCCAAAAGATCCTTAAGCTGATAAGCAACTTCAGTCTCAGAATACGAAATCAATGTGCAAAATTGCTAGCATTCCTATACACCAACAACAGGCAATCAGAGAGCCAAATCATGAATGAACTCCCATTCACAATTGCTACAAAAGGAATAAAATACCTAGGAATACAGCTAACAAGGGAAATGAAGGACTTCTTCAAGGAGAACTACAAACTACTGCTCAAAAAGAAGTCAGAGAAGACACAAACAAAAGTAAAAACATTCCATCCCCATGGATAGGAAGAATCAATATTGTGAAAATGGCCATAATACCCAAAATAATTTATAGATTCAATGCTGTTCTCATTAAACTACCGTTGACATTCTTCATGGAATTAGAAAAAAACTATTTTAAAATTCATATGGAACCAAAAAAGAGCCTGAAGAGTCAAGACAATCCTAAACAACAAGAACAAAGCCGGAGGCATCACACTTCCTGACTTACACCTATACTAGTAACTTGTAACTATACTAGTAACTTACAACTGTACTAGTAACCAGAACAGCATGGTACTGGTACAAAAACAGACACATAGACCAATGGAACAGAATAGAAAAGTCAGAAATAAGACTGCACACCTATAACCATTTGATCTTCAACAAATCTGACAAAAACAGGCAATGGGGAAAGGATTGATTCCTTATTTAATAAATGGTGCTGGGAGAACTGGCTAGCCATATGCAGAAAATTGAAACTGGACGCTTTCCTTACATTATATACAAAAATTAACTCAAGATGGATTAAAGACTTAAATGTAAAACTGAAAGCTATAAAAACCCTAGAAAAAAATCTAGGCAATACTATTCAGGACATAGGCACAGGCAAAGATTTCATGACAAAAGTGCCAAAAGCAATTGCAACAAAAGCAAAAATTGACAAGTGGGATCTAATTAAACTAAAGAGCTTCTGCACAGCAAAAGAAACTGTCATCAGAGTGAACAGACAACCTACAGAGTGGGAGAAAAATTTCATAGTCTGTCCATGTGACAGAGGTCTAAGATTCAGAGTCTACAAAGAACTTAAACAAATTTACAAGAAAAAAACAACCCGATTAAAAAGTGGGCAGAGGATATGAATAGACGTTTCTCAAAAGAAGACATACCTGCGGCCAACAAACATATGAAAAAAAGCTCAACATCACTGATCATTACAGAAATGCAAATCAAAACCACAATGAGATGTCATCTCATGCCAGTCAAAATGGCCATGATGAAAAAGTAAGAACACAACAGATGCTGGCGAAGTAACAGAGATAAAGAAATGCTTCTACACTGTCGGTGAGAGTGTAAATTTGTTCAACCATTGTGAAAGACAGTGTGGCGATTCCCCAAAGATCTAGAACCAAAAATAGCGTTTGACCCAGCAATCCTATTACTGGTTATATAACTAAAGGAATATAAATCATTATATTATAAAGACACATGAACATGTATGTTCATTGCGGCACCATTCACAATATCAACGACCTGGAATCAACCCAAATGCCCGTCAATGATAAACTGGATAAGGAAAATGTGGTACATATACACCACAGAATACTATACAGTCATAAAAAGGAATGTGATCATGTCCTTTCCAGGGACATGGATGGAGTTGGAAGCTATTATTCTCAGCAAACTAAAACACAAACAGAAAACCAAACACCACATGTTCTCACTTACAAGTGGGAGCTGAATGATGAGAACCCATGGACACGTGGCAGGGAACAACACACAGTGGTGCCTGTCAGGGGTGGGATAGGAAGAGGGTGAGCATCAGGGATAATAGCTAATGGATGCTGGGCCTAATACCTAGGTGATAGGGTGATCTGTGCAGCAAACCACCATGGCACACGTTTATCTATGTAACAAACCTGCACAACCTGCACACATACCCCTGAACTTAAAAGTTGAAGGAAAAAAGAGCAACTGATTGCATGGCAGTGTTCATGAGTTTTCTGGAGAAAAAAAGTGTGTGTGTATTTGTGTGTATGTAGGTTGTTTTTATACACACATGTTTGTATATGTTTAAATATATGCATGTGAGATATATATATAGAAAGATATCTATATATGTATGTATAGATATAGATATCTATGTATGTATAGATATAGATATCTATAATTTACAAACAATAGTAAAAGAGACACTGAATGGTTTGTTGATTTTGGTGCCTACAGTGGTAATTGAAGAACAAGTATAGTTCCAACAAGAATATTTTCATTTGCATTAACAAGCAAAGACAACAGTGTAACAAGGGAGACATGTTGGAATTTCATATTCCTTTGTCAATAGTTTTTGCATACTAGACTTACATTTCTTCATTTTATGTGTGTTTGTGCTATTTGCAATGTAACAGCACAATTTGAAGTTTCATCTGCATTTTAATTTTCTCCATTAATTTCTTAAGTCTGGACCTTAAGTAGAAAAAAAGGCAGTAAACTTTTCCTATAAAGGACCAGAGAGTAAATATTTTAGGCTTTTGGCCCAAAGACAACATGTAAGCAAATGGCCCTGGCTGTGTTCCAATGAAACTTTTTTTAATAAACACAGACAGGTAGCCATTGGGCCTGTAGGTTGCCCACGTGTAGTCTAGACAGCCCACGGAACAATAAATTAAGCCCTGATACTGCATTTCCTGATTTCTGTAGTGTTAATACACCCACTGTGGTCAACGTCAGACCACCAATGACATCACGAAGCACAGAATTCTAACTTCTCTCTTTGGGCTGCCTTCTTTCATACAAGTTCCTCATCACTGCAGTGTTTCAAGTAGATATTGGATTAATAGTCATTGGGTTGTGATATAAGACTGTGGAAATTTTTTTTTTTTTTTTTTGAGATGGAATCTCACTCTGTCACCCAGGCTGGAGTGCAGTGGTGCGATCTCAGCTCACTGCAAGCTCTGTCTCCCGGGTTCATGCCATTCTCCTGTCGCGGCTTGCGGGGTAGCTGGGACCACAGGTGCCTGTCACCACGCCCAGCTACTTTTTTGTATTTTTAGTAGAGACGGGGGATTTCACCATGTTAGCCAGGATGGTCTCGATCTCCTGACCTCGTGATCCACCCACCTCGGCCTCCCAAAGTGTTGGGATTACAGGCGTGAGCCACTGTGCCCGGCCCAAGGCCGTGGTTTTTAAACTTGGTGAGTTTAAAAAATAAAATGCATATTCTTGGTACCCAAACCTTAGAGATTCTGGTTCAGTAGGTCTGGAGTGGGTCCCAGCAGTCTGTTTTTATTTTGCTTTGTTTTGTTTTAGGCCCTTTAAGTGATTCTGATACAATTGTTCTGTGGCCTGTAGTCTGGGAACTCCTAGGATAAAGAGATTTTGCATTAAATGCCCTTACCTTGTTTGTCACAACTATAACTCTCTTGGACTTTTGACAACTAACATGTTTTAACAGTATGAAAATACTAAGCAGCTTACAGGCTTTCTTTTTTTTTTTTTTTTTTAAACTTATTTTGTTTTCATGTTTTTGTCATGTTTCCTTTTTCTTTAGTTGAGCATGATTTTAGAATTTATTTTGCTGGATAGCCTAGTTTGTTTTCAAAGTATTCTTTCTAAAGCGTTTTAATTTTTTTCTTCCTCTTACTGAACTGCATTCGTATTAGCTAAAAAGATGATCCATGCTGTGCATTTGTACATTTCTATAAGACTTAAATTCTGCGGGTTTAGGAAGTATTGTTTTCCTGACTTATATATGGGAGCTATTGAAGTAGCTGGATTTGTCTTGCTAGAGGTCTCAAGGTATGAATTAATGGAGATAACTCAGACAATTTTTTCTAAAGGGCATTACTTGCTGGAATGTTTTCTTTTTTCCTAGATTAACAGAAACTGTTACAAAATAAACTTTTATTTGATTTCTGTATTTTAAGATTTATTGTCTAGGGTTCTTTGCTTGAATTGTTTATGATCTACACCTCTTTCAGTGAATTCCCTGTTTGTATTATTGAAAATGTTCAATATGCAAAAGGAATGAATTTAATAATTTTCCTAACCTTTTTTTTTTTTAATGACTTGAAGGTATCAGTTTATGTTGAAAGAAAGTCATGAAAAACAGATTACGTGTAGTTGTAATACCTAGTAATCCTCATTGGAAAGAAAAGTGTTAAATAGATATATGGTTGTCATAACACTAAAGTAAAACTTGAGAAAGAAAATTTTGTGGGTTTTTTTTCTTTCTTTTTTTGCATTGTGGTTGCTTTAGGAATTATTCTACTGCCCTCTAATGGTTGTGATCAGATTTCTTTCAAAATTGTTCTGACAAACAATTTCTCTTGTAAATTCAAGATTTAGTTATTAGTGCCATGTCTTTTATAGCTCATGTGCCTGTATTTGTCTAATTAATGTCATACATAAATATATTTCATTATATTCAACTGAATAATTTTCCAACATACATGCCAAATAATTACTACTGTGGCTTTTAATGAGCTCTAAAAATACATTAATTCTATCATTTAAGTTTCTTAGTACTTAATGAAGAAAAATACTGTTCCAAAATCCACAAGTATATTCTTAAAACTCAGGAATTCCTGCTATTGCAAAATAGAGGAATTGATCATTTGTCGTTAGTTTTGTTAATGTTAAAATTCTCTTCCATTTTACTCTAGCTAGATGAAAACAATGTAAATCCTGTAAAATTAAAAATATTATGAAGACAGACTGTATAAAACAAGACTTTTCATATCTGTGCCTACCTATTATGCAAACTTTTCTTGATTTTGTGTATATTAAATTTTTTTAGTGAATAATGTATACAAGTGCTCAAATCTGCTCCCTTGTGAATGTGAGAGACGTTTGCTGTAGCTTCGGTGACGTGCTTTTCCAGACCTGAATTCAGAACGCCTATTCTTGATGAAGGCTTTCTGAAATATGAAAGAAAGATTTTATTTATCAGTAATGTACTTAACTATGTTATCGAAGAGAACAGAATTAGGTGAAATTAGGACTGGGCCAGGTAATCTAGGACATTTGGTCATCATAACACTAAGGAAAACCTGCAAAAAAAGGAGAGGGGATTGATTATTATTTGTATTGCAGTTGATAAGAACTGAGTATTTGCATATAATTTTCTTATTCTGCTGCCAAATGGCAATGACATTTACTTCTACAACCTCAAACAAACATGTAACCAAACAAAAACACATTTAAGTTCTAAGGAGTGTTATTTAACAAAACTCCACTCAAGAAATTCAGTTGATCATTCACTCAACCATCAAGTGTTTATTTCTTGCTAGGAAGACGAGAAACAACCAGGAGGGAGTTTGGAACAGGGATTTTTGGAATTGAGAAGGAATAACTAAAAAGAATATTTAAATTATGTCAAAGGAAAACAAAGTGTTGTTTCCTTTAGAGATCATTTAAAGGGGCTTTGTCTACTGTTAACAATTACCAATTCTTCTTAACTGCTCGAGTCCACGTGCAGCAGCTTCCCAGGTGAATTCTGTTCATTATCATGAGACTATGTTTTGAAATAGGTATCATGGGTTCTTCTCTAATCTACTTTTGTTTCAGGTAAAATATCAGATTCATTTACTGCATCTTTTTCTATAAGATAAGCAAGCAAACAAACAAACATAGAAAAGGATCCTCACCTAGTTAGAACCACTAAACCCCAGGAGAATAAATATGCCTCTTTTCTCTTAACCCACAGCTTTGTCAATATCAGCTTCCATGAAGACTAAACTCTTGTCAGCCTAATTCTATCTGTTTAGTGGTTTTGGGTCTTTGGACTGCTCCTATTCTTACCTCGGCTCGTTCTGTCAGCGTGTTTCGGTATTTTCACCACTCTCGTGGCCTTTGTTTTTCCAACTCTTTCTGCCTCCAGTGAAATCTCTTCCTTCCACCTCCCCCTATAATTCTCCCTCTTCATCCTTTTGAATGATCAGGCCTTGCTCATCTCTGTATCCTCAGGGTTTAGCACGGGGCTTAGCACATGGCTTAGCACATAACTGATGAAGCTTAGCTGGCGCAAGATCTTTAAAGACTAAAAGTGGTGAACAATTTTGCCACTCTCTTTATCTGTTATAGCACAGGTATGATAGATATAATCCCCTACATATTTTTATTTACTTATAGCCTGTATTCGTAAAGTGATTTTGACCTTTTCAAATTACTTTACCATCCTTTGTCTAACTGGATTTGAATCTCACGTGCCTATGGAGAAAGCAAGGGAGTTATTATTATCCCATATTACAGTTAAGCAAATTGAGACAGAGATTAAGTAGTTTTCTTTGTCTCTCTGAGTGACAGAGCTGAGACTAGAATCTGCACTGTAGTTCTATATGGAGTATACATATCCTTCCCAAACTGTAGATCTATAAATTATATATATATACACACACACATATATACTCTATATATATATCTCTATACATGTGGTTTTTTTGTATACATATATATGTGCTTTTTTTCACATTTTTTTTTTTTTTTTTTTTATAGACATATCGGTGTCTAGGTGTGTTTTTGTTTTTGTGTGGTGTTTTTTGTGTAGCCTCTCAGTGTTGTGTTTTTTCTTTTGAGTTTTGAAGAGTGTGGATCTAAAGGTTGTTTACTAGTTACTGAGAGAAATCTTTCTTGCTTTGAATTACTTTGGTAGATGCTCTTTGCAAAGATCGGATGTGTTTGGCACCATATTACATGTTTCATTGAGTGGAGAGGAGGAAGATGAAAGGGCATAATTAATTATAAGACCAGCATTAAGATTTCTGTGCTTAAAGAGCTATTCAGCCCCAGGGAATTACTTCAAACCTGAGGTTGGGATGGGTTTCTTAACTTAATTGCCACTACTTCTTGCCCTAATGAAGTTCTTTTCTAACAAAGTGAGGAGCATTTCTGGTGCTCTAGATAAGAAATCAGAATGTGGCCTATTTACTTATTTTAGCGAGAAGAGGGAGCAGTGAAGGCGACAAAAAGGTATACCTATTTAGAACAATGGTTAATGTAATGATTTATCTGACAGAATTATCCCCCAAATAATTTGTCCCTGAAGAGATTTAATATTTGTTTTACTCTTAGGTAGTTAGACCTGAAAGCTCACTATGATCCCTACACAAACTAGTGTGGTCTCAGAACTCTAACTTGCAATGACTTATGTGAAAATATATCAGCAACACTGAGCCAAATGTAGAAAACAGTTGCCTTGCTGATTGTAATTAAAACTCAAAGCAGTCAGCCAATAGAGGCAAAACTATTACTTAGCTGAAGTTAGGTTTTTTTCTGACATTGCCCAACTTCTGTTATTTCCTTCTCTGCTTTCATGGTATCACTTTCCTGTTCTCTCGTGCTCTCTAATAGCCCAGAGCCCCTGCATAGGCCTGCCTGCATTGACAGTACTCTCTGCTCTGAACCACACAACTGCTCACAGCCATCAAAACCTCCTCTCATTTAGACTGTCGGTTGAAATATGACTCCAAAGTACTTTATATTCAAGTGTACTGAGGAACTAAGGTTCAAGGATGGTTCATTGTGGTCTTCTTTCTTTTTCCGTTCCTCCTCCCTTCCTTTCGTCTTTCCTTTAATTTGTTTTGATAGGGAACAAGTATTTAATGATGGTGAATCAATCAGAATAGTTTAAGTTGTACTTCAGCAATAACGACCAACAAATCTCTGTGGCTTAAGCTAACAAAGGATTACTTCTTATTCCAAGTCAGGTTATCAGGGTCCCTCTGGTCACTCAGGGACCCAGGGAGCCAGACTGGGGAGCATCCCTGTTCAAACATTGCCAGTTGCTGTGTCAAAGGGAAGAAAGCTCTAGAGGGACTCACATCAGCAATAAATGCTTTGACCTGGACATGACACATCTTGAGGGATCCTAGAAAGACTGGAGTACTGTTGACTGTCTTCATACTCATTCCTCTTTTGATCCCTAATAATGACCACAGTACTGGGCACAGCGAAGACAATAAATGTTTATTAAAATGAAGTCATTTCCAGAGACTTTAGAGTCCTTGTGGTTTGCCTTGGGCTGTCTTAGACTAAAATAGATAACAGAACCCATAAAGTTTAGACTAAAATAGATAACAGAACCCATACAATGTAGACTAAAATAGATAACAGAACACATAAAGCTGGAAGACCTCCAGACTCAGTCTAGTGTCCCTGAGACACTAAAGATAAAAGGAATCCAAAGCCCTTTGAATCAATCTGAGAAGAATACAGTTCCAGGATAGATCATTCACGGCCTGGTCAGTTTCATGAATATCATATTCCCTCTGATGATTCAAGGAAACAGCTGCCGTACAGTTATTCCTCTTCTGCTGTTTTGTGCATGGTATTGTGCAATAAATATTTATTGACTGACTCATATGTGGACAATCATGACTTATAATCAGTTTGTGGAATCATCTTTAAAGATAGAAATGAAGACTGTAAGGTTTTAGATAAAACAATCGCTTTTCTGTGTAGTGGTGTAGTGGAGTTTTTTTTAACTTGTATTTCATTTATATACATCCAACCAAATATACACAGGGAAAAAGAGAGAAAAAGAAAAAAGAATGAGATGTACAGCCTAGGCACCTCAGCCTGCTATTCCATTCACCAAGCTTATATGCCTCTATGAAGGGTGAGATTCTAAAACCTCAGTCTATTGTGATCTCAGTTGAGTGTGATGGTCAGTGAGAGCAGCTCATTCCATTGCATGTCCTTCTAGTATAGAAATATATGGCAAGCATTTTTCCATGCAACTTGGCCCTAAAGTATATACTACTTGTGTCATCTGGCACTCATTCAAAGAGCCAATAACCTAGTCCAATACTGGGGGAGAAACTGGCTATGTCAGGGCTCTCTGTAAGGTGGCATATTCATCTCCAGTGTCGTGTAATTTTGACTATGTGTTTCTTTCCTAAAACCAGCTTCAGGATTTAATGGCCCATGTGTAGTGAGACTCCACAACATGCTTGTTCTTTAGTAAATTAGTTCAACCATTGTGGAAGACAGTGTGGCAATTCCTTGAAGATTTAGAACCAGAAATATCATTTGACCCAGCAATCCCATTACTGGGTATTGACCCAAAGGAATATAAATCACTCTATTACAAAGATACCTGCACATATATGTTCATTGCAGCATCATTCACAATAGCAAAGACATGGAATCAACCCAAATATCCATCAATGATAGACTAGATAAAGAAAATGTAGTATGTATACACCATGCACCATGGAATGCTATGCAGCCACGAAAAGGAATGAGATGATGTCCTTTGCAGGAACGTGGATGGAACTGGAAACCATTATCCTTAGCAAACTAACGCAGGAACAGAAAACCAAACACCGCATGTTCTCACTTATAAGTGGGAGCTGAACAATGAGAACACATGGACACAGGGAGGGGGACATCACACACACTGGGACCTGTTGGGGAGTGGGGTTGGGGGAGGGAGAGCATTAGGAAAAAATAGCTAATGCATGCTGGGCTTGATACCTGGGTGATGGGTTGATAGGTACAGCAAACCACCATGGCACACATTTACCTATTTAACAAACCTGTGCATCTTGTACATGTACCCCAGAACTTCAAATACAAAAAAAAAATTTAAAAGAAGAGACCTAGACACCAGCTGTGGAGACTGCCTTACCTTCTGTGGTCTTTATGTTTTCTTTCGTTCAAGATATTTTGCTCTGTCTGCTGTTTCCATACATGGGTCTAGAATTCTGTCGAAGCCTATATATGCATTTCATTACTTATTGGAAGAGTAGCCATACCCATGTGTAGTATTTCTGGTGCTTCTGCATGTCACAAGTGGGTTAACATGGGTTCTCCATTCTTTTCTTTAGAGTGCCTACCGCATGTTTACAAACAACACGTGTTTGAAGCACATGATCACCAAAGTCCGGCGGGACACCCACCACTTTGAACGCTACCAGCATAACCGGGACCTTGTGGGATTCCTCAACATGTTCGCGAACAAACAGCTAGAGCTGCCGCGGGGATGGGAAATGAAACATGATCACCAGGGCAAGGTAACATGAGGGAGATGCCTCAGGGAGTGCCGAATGCCTGTGGGCTGCTTGTGGCTTCGGCACTTGGCTCTATCCTTCAAGTGAGGGCCAAGGCTCTTTGTGAGGTGAAACATTCCACCTTCTGTTCAAGTGAAACCTGGACAGCAGGTTGTTTGTGACCACAAACAGTGACTGTGCCATTCCGAAGTCGTGGAGGGAGCGGAGGGAGGGCTGTGAGGCTGGCAAAGCATTCGCTTCTCCCTGGAAACTCTCCTGCCTGTCATCTCTCTCCATGCTCTGCTGATTAGAGAAAAGGGTTCTCAGGCAGTGCTTCCTTCTCCCCAGTGACTCAGCTTGTGTTGTAGATATTTGAATAAAAAGTTGTGGTCTTGTTTGGAGAAGGTGGCTAGGAGGTCACTAACCAAGCAACTGCATGAGGTGTGTCTTTGTGACACTGTCTGGGCTTCGGCCTCAGTCTTACTGGTTCAGAACCATGATTTTGTTAGCACATTAACCAAAACTCACTGATTAATTTATGACAAGAAATATGTAACTGTGCAACACAGGCCAGAATAGCTACCTCTGTACTTCCTCTGTAGATGGATGAACCGGAAAGCCTGGTTACAATCAGGAAGTCATTCTATGAGTAAGAAATCAGAATGAGAAAGTTAGTGCTTGTTATAAGGTGACCCTCAGCTAAGATTTAATTTTTATTTATGTAACTCTTATGTAGTACCTACTATGAGACCTGAACTGTTTAAGCTCTTTATAGATAGAAGGCCCTCACCACAACTTTGATAAAGCAGTACTATCATTATTGCCATTTACAGATAAGCAGCTCCATGTCCAGAATGGTTCAGTGATTTGCCTGACATCATAGAGACAGGCAGTGGCTGAGCCGCACTGTAGGCCAGCCAGGCTGGTTCCAGGAACCATGCTCTTAACCATGACATTATGCTCTCCAAGTATTGAGTAACCAACTTCAGTTTCTCTGTCTATAAAAAGTCTGGGAATATGTGACTTGAAGGGTAGGGAAAATTAAAATGGCATGATATTTAATGTATTTAACAACCCTTGGAGTGTTTGTTCAACAAATATTTATTGAGTACCTAAGCAAAACAGATAAGCCAACTACTTTGTGGAACTGCCATTCTCATGAATGCAGCATTCATGTCTCAGAGACAGGCAATAGACAAATAAACAAACATACTATTCTTTGCATACCAAGAGCTGATTAATGCTATGATTAAAAATAAAGCAACAAATGAGGTCTAGTGAAAGACAGGAATGGAGAATATTATTTCATAGAGGGTGGTTGGGGAAGGTGTCACAGATAAGGCCATAGGTGAGCAAATACCTGAAAGAAGTAAGGAGTAAAGTATATCCATATTCAAGGCAAATGGAGCACGTAAAGTACTCAGTAAATGCCATCCCTGCTCCAAAGTTCCCTCTAGCAGAGGGACCTTTACCACAATAGCCTCTTACTTATCCTGAACTCAGCTTCCAGCAGTATTACCTGAGAACCTATGAGCAGCCAAAATGGTTGTCAGAAAATGCATGTATTTTAATGCGTGGGAGGAGCCCTCAAACTCTCATTCTGCAAATGTTTTTAATAAACCTCTAATTCCCAGGCAAGAGAAGATTAGAAGTGGCAAGCACGAAGTTTAGGAGAGGTGAAAGAGAATTGGGCTTGTGATTATGTCCCTCGACCACAGGTAAAATGACACTGAATTAGAGTCAAATGGGCATGACAGAGAAGCCTTTCCAGAACACTACGCTGGAAGCAGGGACACCAGGGGAAGATACGGCTTTGCTGGTACTGCATTTGGTTCAACAGCCTGAGAGCCCAGTGTCTGTAAATGTTCCGTTGGATGGAAGGGCATAGATGGTCCAAGTAAGGACTTTGAAAAATACTGGTGGTATTATACCTGGGTATTAAAGAGTAGTAGCACAACAAGAATTCATCTGTTTTCAGCTCTGACAAGATTTTACCTGAAATCATGAATGAGGGAGCTGTGTTCATTAGAGAATCAGAGGTCCAGGGAAAACCCAAGTTAAGATAATGGATAATGCTGCATCTGTTTCTGCTCTGTGTTGAGATTTAACTTGTTAAGGCAGGGGTTAGTCCCTTCTTGCCAGTCATACCTTGCCAGACACACTTTAGGAGAGAGGTTCTTTTACTAACCCCTGGACCTTGAAAAAAGTTTCAATTACATTTAGGAT
>NW_012105720.1:1292219-1294002 GCF_000951045.1 Mandrillus leucophaeus | reverse complement strand
CATCTTGTCTTCTCTAGTGTAACATCTTCCTTTCGTGTTTTCACTTATTTAGTCATTCAGCAACACTTCTGAGGTGTGCACCATTGTGCTAACAATGATAAAAATTTACCGCTTAATGTAGCATTCTGGAGTGTGTAGCATTGCCCCTGGGCCAGACACTGGTTCATTTAGTGCTCACAGCAGCCTGGAGATAGGTGCTATTTTTATGGACATTATATGGAAGAGGAAACTGAGGCACAGCGTGATTAAGTGAATTGACCAAGGTCCCACAATTAGTAAGTGGTGGAATTGGATTTGAACCCAGGCAGTCCAGCTCCAGAGTCTGTGCTCTTCTCCTGCCTCTCACCAGTAAGGAGGGTGAAGGGATAGCTTCAGCAATTATAATGAAGATAGTAAGGGTTTGGCAGGATGCTGTGGGAGCCTCCTGATAATTTGTAAGGTAGGTATTATTATCATTCATAATTTACTGAAATTTAGAGGTAGAAGCAGGGATCTATATAGAACAGTAACTAAAAAGTTTCATCAGTTTGGCATTTCGTGAAAATGATACAGATTTGTTAATTGGCGAATCCTTACTCTTATAGGAAATACATGATGATGTAAAAGGGATATACTGTAGAATTCATGTCAGCGTCCTATTCCTCCTCTTAAGGAACTGCTGGTCTCCCTTAACCATGGCGGTCTGGTATTTTCACAGCAGGGTTTCTTTTTGGTGTTACAGTTCTTTGCTGTCCACGTCGTTCTTGATTGCTGCAGGGTCGTCTGGCCTGGGCTGTTTGCTCCTGCCTTACACCTGTATAATGACGTGGAATGTTCTCTGTTTCTCTACGATGAGTGCTCTGATACTGTGGTGTCTCAGTGGATTTATTCTCTTGCTGTACCAGTGGACATCTACTCTGGTGGTTGTATTCTCCATCAGCCATGATCATGAAAGTAAGGTTTTAGAAACATTCTTGAAAGCCAAATAACTTAGAACTGGAACTGAAATCAGATCCACACTTTGGCACAAAATCATGCCCTTCCTGTGTAAAGCCACTAACCATTCCTTTCCTAAACATTGCTCTTTTACCCTAAATGCCTCTTCTTTGAATTATAAAAGAATGTGCGCCTTAGCACTGATTTGTGCTATGCAAGGGTCCACTGTCGAATGACTTATTTCTGGCATGAGATACCTGGAAAGTTTTCATAGTAACAGCAGTATTTGAGGTGAGCTTTAAATGAGGGGTTGAAGTTTGGTTAAAAGAGATTTTGGAGGAGAGAAAAAATAGGAATGGGATGGGGAAAACACCCAAAGTAAAGGCACAGAGACAGGAAAGCACCAGGTGGGTATTTCTGGTTCCTGTGAAGAAATAATGAGTGAATTTCAGGAGAAACATAACAATTCAATGAAATCAGTGGATACTACACTGCAGAGAGTTAAACTGAGAGAATGCTACAAAATGACTTGGATAATGAGTAAACAAAACTGTGAAAGTTGTTATTTCTCAAGTTTACATAATGGGCTTATTTGATTTAATTTTGGGGGGGGAAAAAAGTCTTTTTCTTCTTCTTTTTTTTTTTGAGATGGAGTCTTGCTCTGTCACTTAGGCTGGAGTGCAGTGGCGCGGGCTCACTACAAGCTCCACCTCCCAGGTTCACGCCTTTCTCCTGCCTCAGCCTCCCAACTAGCTGGGACTACAGGCGCCCGCCACCATGCCCGGCTAATTTTTTGTATTTTTTGTAGAGACGGGGTTTCACTGTGTTAGTCAGGATGATCTCGATCTCCTGACTTTGTGATCCACCC
>NW_012105720.1:1288322-1291534 GCF_000951045.1 Mandrillus leucophaeus | reverse complement strand
ATAAATTGATAGATAGCACTTGGTTTTTAAGGACTTCTTGTCTATTTTAAAAGGTAAAAATATGTTAGAAAAAAATAATGCATAAGTATACATAGAAGGCAAATGGCAAAAATAAACTGTCTAGGGGTTATGTACCTTTCTGAATGAGAGAATAGAGCAGAGATCAGTTTTATGAATAAATTTCTGAGTAAAATGGTAGACTCATGGAATCTTGAAGGAATTGCCTAAGTACAGAGATGGCTTTTGCCTTTTCTTTTTTAACAGTTGTCTTTATGACCTGCATGGGTTATATACATACATATATATACATATATATATGTGTGTGTATATATATATGATTTCAACATTTCATGGTAATGCCCTTCTACTCCACCTGAAATGTGATAATTTGGATAACTGTATTCCCAGTCTTCCACAGCTGTAAGCTGGGAAATGTTGAACAATCTGCTCTCTGGGGCAGGTGGAGAGGAGGGCTGATTTGTAGCACTTGCCAATTTTCATGGTGTAAATTCTCCCAACATGGTCAGTTACATGCTGTCAGCATCATATCAACCTGCTCACAGAATTCCTTAAAATTACAGTTAGCTTTCACGAGCTGGTACAAGCTATCTCCAACATACTACTGGCTCCCCTCTTACGTTAGGTTGAATACCTAAATACTGTCACTCCCAACACATAAAATACCACTCCCTTAGCTAACATTTTACATCAAAATGTGGTACTTATATTATATTTGTCCACAGCTACTAATCGTCTGTTTTCAGGACTCTGGCCCAAGTACCACAAATCCCTGTTTCCTCTCCTAGCACCTTTAGAGCTACAGTCATAGCAGTTAAATGTAATACTTTTCTATAACCGTTTTTGTGACTTATACAGATGTCATGAAATAATTGGGACTACTGATTCCTTCAAAAGAACTAAGTTAGCATGACGATTTTTTACTGAGGATAAGCTGTATCATTCAGCCCTTTTCATCTCCACTATTTGTGACAGAGTTTGTCTGAGATATAATGTAGAGAAAATAATAGCTTGTTTATTCCTTATAACTGGGAGAATCTTGGGGGAAGGAGCCAGAAGCTGAGAAGAGAGTTATAAGTTGGAAGGAAGAGAATGGGTAAGTAAATACAATCTTTAGAAAATGAAAGTAGATTACAATGAGCCCTTATTTGAGCACTTCTAAGACTTTGTAGGCTAAGAAACCAGAATTTAGAATAGATACAATACATAGTGCTTCTGGCTTATCAATTATTGTCCTTTCACTGTTTCCATCACTGTTTATAGAAAGAAAAATGGAAGATCAGATGTTCTGTCTTTCTGTAGCATAGTTGCAAGCACTTTTTGTTTTATTTTGTTTACATAGCCTTTTAATGTGTATTCCTTAGTGGCAAAATAGTAACTGGAAACAATTTCAAACTTCTTTAACTTAGATTTGTTGAGCCTGAGATTGGTATTTCTTCATAGTGATGGCTTTTTCTTTTCTTAAAATAATAGGAGTTTGTTGTTTTTTTAAAAAAAGAAAGAATGAAAGAAAGAATTGTGTCAAGAAAAAATTGTATTTTGTTTGGCTTCACTAAAATACCACTTGGCTCCAACTAGCCCATATTTTTTGACTCTGACTATGCCCCGAAGCTGTGAAAGGGTAGACATTTTAAAAAATGAGATTCAAGTTTGTGTATTTGCATTCCTTTCAGTTTTTGAGTTGTTAGTTGGCCCAGCACTGTAAAGCTTGAGTGAATTTCCTTAATGAAACTTAGCATTAGGGAATCAATGTTGTTCAAAATTTGCTTTACTAGTGACCAATGTGAAAATGATCTGTTTTTCCATATGATTTCTTTTTTCATGTCTGCATTATCAACATACTCTCCTCTAGACAGTATTTATTAATACATGGTAGATACTTTCATAAATAATTGAAGGCTATTCAAAAATTGTGACATAAAGTGATCCAAATTTACTAGGTCAGCTTCATTGCTGGCTTGAACTAGGTAGCACTTCCTGTGGGAAAGTGATCCATTTTCCTGACATAATTGATATGTGTGTCACAAATAGAAATGCCATGCTTGGACTTTGTGTGCTCTCCTCTTCGTTTTAAAGTAGAATCTATTTTTCACAATTCGACTGTGACCTGAGTAATCTCCTTTAAGTGAATAAAGCAAAGCTCTAAGGACATCTGTCCAAGGTCACACAGTGGGTCCAGAGCGGAGCCAAAACTCACACCAAGGGATTGCTCCTTAGAAGTGCTATATTCAGTCAGTGCCCTAGCTGTGTGGCTTTGATGGAGGTCTTAATCAAGACTTTTCCCCCAAGTACTTGGCAGACATAAAAAGCATGTGTAAACAATATACACATTCCATTTGACTCTGAAATAGAGCCCCTTGTGGGATACAAATAGGACCTATTTTCCACCCATGGCCATCTTTCCAACAGATTAGCAATGAGAATTGGGCATAGTATGTAGAGCATGCTGTCTAGGATCAGTAGCAGTCTTTCCACTTGAAATTTTGCAGTGTTGAAACTGGTGAGGCCAAGCACTGTGAGTGGCTGTTACTGTCAGTCTCATTCAATACCTACTGAAATGTTTTCCTAAAATAAAGTATGATATAAGGTGTGAGGGGAGTGGGAAGAACATAAAAAGGAAAAGATGGTAGGCAGAAAGCAGAATGGAAAAAAGGAGATGATGTATGAAAAGAAGAGAGGTGGGGGGAAAGGTATTGCTCATTGGACTTTGGGGTCAGACAGAAATATGGGTTCAAATCCCAGCTTGATAAATTCCCAACTGTACATTTTACTTAAATTGGGAATTGTATTCTAACTGTATTAAAGGTGAATGATAGATATATCACTATTCACCAAATAGGGAAAATCCCTACATATAATGGTGTTTTCTGATTTTTCTTTTAGAGAGACTGTCTTTCCTCTGCAGTGTGGAAACTTCAGTGTTTCCAGTAGGATTTGATTTAACTGTATTGTGGTGCAAAACCCATATACATTTTAATGTACAAGATTGTATTCTTGCCGGGCATGGTGGCTCACGCCTGTAATCCCAACACTTTGAGAGGCTGAGGCAGGTGGATCACCTGAGGTCAGGAGTTCAACACCAGCCTGGGCAACATGGTGAAACCCTGTCTCTACTAAAAATACAAAAAATTAGGTGTGGTAGTGTGGTGGTGCGTGCTTGTAATTCCAGCTACTTGGGAGGCTGAGGCAGGAGA
>NW_012105720.1:1278918-1287752 GCF_000951045.1 Mandrillus leucophaeus | reverse complement strand
GTGATCCGCCCACCTTGGCCTACCAAAGTGCTGGGATTAGAGGTGTGAGCCACTGCGCCCGACCGCTCCTTCCAACTTTTTGCTCAGCCATCCTTCATCTTGTAAACCAAAAATAAAATTCTAAGCCCCTAAGCCATCTGAATGCACCCCTCCTCTCAGCCAAGGACATTCCAAAGTTAACCTAAAAAAGCTAGTTCAGGCCGTGATGGAAAGTGGGGGGGGGGGTTGGATACGCCTCACAGCTGACCGGTGTTAACACCAACAGAGACCTTAAGACTGATAGAACAGACCCTTTGAGTCTGATAAGAAATATTTACAGCCTTTTGTCTCTGAAGCCTGCTACCTGGAGGCTTCATCTGCATGATAAAACCTTGGTCTCCACAACCCTCATCATAACCCAGACATTCCTTTCTATTGATTGCATCCAGATCTTTAGATAATAACCAACTGCCGAACAGAAAATCTTTGAATCTCCCTATGACCTAGAATCGCCCCCACCCCTACTTCCAGTTGTCTTGCCTTTCCAGACTGAACTAACATATATCTTGCGTGTGTTTTTGGTGCCTTAGCCCTCTCTAAAATGTATAACACCAAGTCTACCTTGGGTAGACATTCTCAGGATCTCTTGAGGGCTGTGTCACAAGCCATTGGCCACTCATGCTTGGCTCAGAATAAATCTCTTCAAGTATTTTACAGAGTTTGACTCTTTTCCTCAACAATCCCCATGGTTCAGTATGGCTACTGGAGCTCCACTATTAAATTTGTGTTTCAGAGAGTAAGATAGGCGAAGAACAGAACGAGGGATCATCTGTCCTTCATCAGGAGATTTCCCAGAAGTACCATGTTTTACATCTTACTGGTCAGAACTTAGTCTTGGCCACACATACTTACAAGGAGCCTGGTAACAAACAGTTTTCACTGGTCCTCCTTTTTTTGAGCCTTGTATATGGGCTTTAGCAAGAAACATTGTGATCCTTAGGAAATGGTTTCAGAAAAGAAAACTATTATTTGTGATAATAATAGTACCTCATACTTGAGGTGTCAGAGGCAGCATGCTCAAAAATTCATATGAACCATCTCAGTTAACCTTCCTTTAATGTAGTTATGATCCCCTTTAACAGGAAAAGAAAGCGAGGTTTAAAAATTTTAACTAGTTTGCCCAAAGTGGCATTACTAGCAAGTAGCAAACTAGAACTCAGAACCAGGCTTGTCTTTTTCCAAATTCCAAGCATTTAATCATTATGTTGCCTCCTACTTCTCAATTTTTAACCTAGTGCTTTGTCCATATTTACAATGGGATTTTTAAAATCTTCTGTTTGTGGTTTTAGGGTCTTTAGCTTCCCTCAATTTTTTTCCCCCAAATCTTCAGTATTTTTGTAAAAGAACGTGCTTTTTTTTTTTTTTTTTACATGGGGTCTCACTCTATCACCTACCCAGGCTGGAGTGCAGTGGTGCAATCTTGACTCACTGCAATCACCACCTCCCAGGCTCAAATGATCCTCTCACTTCAGCCTCCCAAGTAGCTGGGACTACAGGTGTCCGCCATCGCGTGCCTGGATAATTTTTGAGTATTTTGTAGAGACAGGGTTTTGCCATGTTGCCCAGGCTGGCCTCGAACTTCTGAGCTCAAGCAATCCACCCACCTTAGCCTTCCAAAGTGCTGGGATTACAGATGTGAGCCATCGCACCTGGCCCAAGAACATGCTTTTTAACACTTGGTTAGTTAATTGTTAGTTGTCTCCTTGTATTTTGGTTGGAAATTCAAGTTTTTGGCAATTTGTTTTTATCTGAGCACCCTCTTTCTTCCAGGCACAGCCCTAAAAGCTATTGGGGATAACAGAGTGAGTAAGATAGAGTCACTACTCTCAAGGCTTTTGCAGTATAGTTCTTTCGAGAATGGATTTTAGACAAGCCTCTTAAAATCACATTAGGCTATGACACTACATGCAAATCACGGTTGACCTACATGTAGACACCCATTTGTCTTTATAATTACAAGTGCATCATTGTACCGTTAATGACCACCCATCCCTTCAAAACATTCCTGAGAAATTAGGTAAATAGGCCATTCTAATTTATGCTCTTTGTATTTTTCCCTTAAACAAGATGGTTAATAGGATTGTGTTAGTAATAAAAGCTTGTTACTCTCCATTTACATAAAAAGGATATGGGTTTGGTTCTAATATGTATTATTTAAAAATAGGTATTAGCCACATCCATTGGTACAAAATAATTTAATTGCTATTTTATGACATTTTGAATAGTGGCAGAAATAGTGGACAATTGTATTAGAAGCACAAACCAAATGGGACCAATGTGACATTTGGGGTCAGAACCTGTCAATGCAAGTCCACACAGGTTTTATCACTGGAGTACTTTTTCCAAGACCTGAGAAGAAGGATGTTTCACCCAAGGTTAGTGAAGAGGAAACATTACCCAGGATGTAAGGCTGATGACAAAATGTTACACAAAGCCTTTATTTTTTGTACCCAGAAATTGGATAGTAAGAGAAAGGACTGGGAAAGATTCCTGTTCTGTCCATTTTTCTGCTTTGTTTTCTGGTACATCCATTGCTTAAAGTTATTTCTTTATAAAGATGTAAAAATGTTTTCTATATGGGACCTGCCCCATTTCTTAATGATGTACATACAGTTCCATATGAAACATTCGGTTCCATAATGGGAAAGTAGGTTTCTAAATAGGCATAAATATACTATCTGCCTCTGGCATTTGCCTAGATAGCTTCATCTCTAGGTGTTAAGGTACTTTGTTAACTGAGCTCCATCGATTTGAAAGGTCAGTTCTTTTTGCCTGTTATTTGGCATACATCATGTGCCTTGACACTTGGTTTATAGGTACTGAGTCTCCTGGCTCTCCTAATAGCCCCTTTCATCTTTGATGACCTAATTAACTATCTGATCTTGGAAAACTTACGATTTCTAATTGTACTTAAGATAATGGGTTTCATTATTACCTTGAGTAAATTTTACTTTGAAAACTTACAACATTGGGCCCCTAAGGATAATGATAGATAGCACTTGTATAGTTTTAGAATTAAACAAATAGACCAAAAACTGCTTTGCTACATTGTATTTCATGTTACTGCAATGCTGAGGTAAATGGTTTATGCTCATTCGTGATTTCATGTTACCAGAGATTCTACAGTGATCATGCCAGACATGGCTTCCACTCTCCTAACACATTGTGGGGGAGAAATGTTTGTTAGGAATGAAAGAGACAGGTTTTTGTAAGAAATATATAGCTCAGAGAACTTAAGTGCCTTGCCCAAAGTTCTAGACAGTATGTGATGAATTTGAATGGGTGTGTAATGGGTGACTAAACTGGAAAGGCATGTAGGCAGACTGTTAAAGAGTCATGAAAAACTGACCAAAGAGTGGGAATGTCTTTTCTGTGGACAATGGATAGTCACGAGAAGCTTTGGATTGGGTGGTGTGTAATTGATGTATTTAGAAAGAATATTCCTATAGTAATGGGCCAGTTAAATGACTACGGTGATAGAGATGTGGAGCAGCTGAGAAACCACCAGTACTTATACACATAAAATAAAGTCCCAAAATAATGGGGTGGTGTTCAGGCTGGGAGGGGACAAATAGAGGATACTACAGTGAGAAAATGAGAAGGATTTGGTGGCTTACTGTATAGGAGAAGGAAAAAAGAAGAGAAGTCAATGATGTTTAAAAGTTTCAAGGTGGTAAGACCTTTATAATAACCACCTATGATAGTAAGAGCTCAAAGACCGTCAGTTAAGAGAAGCCCAAATGTCCATTCTTCTGGCTTCCTTCTCAGATCATATCTTTGATGACTATCTTGTAGAGTATTTCCTAAAACCAAGCATAATGTTCCTTCCTGCTCTCTTCGTTCTGGATCTCATCTAAGCTTGGCTTTCTCTAATGTGATCTGTCCTGTGGGGGTAAGGAGAAATTTCCCCAAATATTGAAAATTATGAGAAAATAGAGCTAAGATCGTGACTCAGAAGTGAGTCTTTTCCTGACCGTCTGATGTTATAGCTCAGCTAAGACATGTGAGCGGCATGTATTTGACTCAGTGTATTGTATCCTAGGCGTTCTTTGTGGACCACAACTCCCGTACCACCACTTTCATTGATCCTCGGCTCCCACTTCAGAGCAGTAGACCTACAAGTGCGCTGGTTCATCGGCAACACCTGACAAGGCAACGCAGCCACAGTGCGGGTGAGGTGAGTCAAGCATGTTGGGGACTGACCTGTTGGTTGATAGAAGCTTCTAGAATGTGATGGTTTGAGAAATTGGATTTTTTTTTAAGTATTTTTTTGTTTTGTTTTTTTGAGTTTGATTTAGAGGCTGAAAAGCTTTCAAATGTTGACAGGGCTTCTCTGGAAATACATACAGCCTAAATCACAAATTTAAAAAGGTAGGATATGTGAGGAAAAACTGAAGAAATTTAAGATATTTTGACTCAGACGAAGGTGAGAGGGAGTTGATAATGTACTAAAATGTTCAAGACAGGGAGCTGATAAGCCTGTTTGCACACCCATTTTCAGCCTCACAGGAAGAAATGAATATAACTTGGTTAAATATAGAATTTCTTAAGTGAGGTGTTCTATATTACATTAAAATATTCATCCAGGGCTATGGGATTATGGAATCCTCACTAGTATTCTTTAAAATTAGGATATTTTTGAGAGAGTTGTTTTATATACTTTATGTGCCTGGAGAAAATGGGCTGAACTAAGAATTGCTAAAAACTGCTTAACCAGTTTGCAGGCACCAATGGTAACCACATGAGGGCCCTCTAATATCCTAACCAAAAAAAAAAACACAAAAAAACAAATCTTATTTCACTTCTTCCTTTTGCAGTTTAAATATATAAAAGAAATGTCTTAAGTCAAGTTTTCTTCTCCTTCCTATGGGCTTATGATTTGATTATATACCATCACTTGATTTACATTGTCTCTGAAAATTCCCTTTAGAATTAGGATCCTTTACCCGCCTTTACATGCCTTTTCTGTGTCTATGTGCATGTCATGTTTTCAATATTATATTGTATATCAAATATCTTTGTAGCCATATATTTTGCATAAGAAAAAATATGAATACAGTAAATAACTGGATCTGATTCATCAAAATTCTGCTCTTGGAATTTCCCCTCATGATTTACATACTTGCTCCAATGCATCATGTGTTCACTGGTTGTAAGTGCAGATATAGAAGGGTACACATGAGAAGCTCATATAAAAATGATATACAAATATATTACAGGATGAGGTATGTACAAAAATATTTATGTTTTATGAGTAGCTAATAAATCTTTACCTTGCTGTCATGTAACCCATTAGTGGTGAACTGAATGACGCTAACAGCATTCATCTTAAAAGCAGAACAGACCTCTCACCTTTGGACCTTGTGTGCGATGTGTAGCACAATTAGGGCTCTGTCTGATATTTTATTGCATAGCCCGTGCCCTTTAACCACTCACCTTATCATGACTTCACAGTATGAAGCTGGCTGTTTGGTCTAGTCAGGACTATTTTTCTGGGAAAACATACATGAGATTAATAGCTATACTTTCTTTTTTTTTCAACCCCTCTACCTTAGAACATGAATTATTTTCATGGTCTAGTAGTAGTAGCCTTTATGAGAGGGGACCCTAAGGGATACGTTAAGGCTTTTCCTCCTATGGCTGGAAACTGAGCAGTGGCCCAGAGATAACTCCATACAGACTGAGCGTCCAGCCCTCCACGTTGTTAAACCTTCCAGGGGAGTGTCCTTTCTGACACGGCTGTTGGAATCATGCACATCTTGCAGTGCTGCCCTTCCGAGGGATTGCCTACTGTCTGCTGGTCTGGTTACAAGGACTGAGGTCTCAGAGAGAAGACCTTTGGCTTTTCTGGGAAATGATGAGACATGGCAACATACTGTAAGGAGAGAAAGTATATATTGGAGTGTCAAAATGATCAGATATCTGACTAACAATCTGTACTTAGTGATCAGATCTCCCCAGAGAGTAGCTGTATTCATTCCTCAAAGCCAGTAACTCAAGAGAAGCAGGATGAGAAAACTTCTAATTACATACATGAGTCATTTCAGCCACCATCTTGTATTCCTTCAGCAAATATTCCAGTCAGTAGAAAGATTGATGTCCTTTCCATCTAACAAGCTAACACCAAACACCTACTACAATGAAGAAACATAATGGTTGCTGTTATAAGGGATGCAAATAAATAACACATTTCCTGCATCCTTTTTCTTTTTTCTTTTTTTTTTTTTTTTGAGACTGAGTCTTGCTCTGTTACCAGGCAGGAGTGCAGTGGTGCAATCTTGGTTCACTGCAACCACTGCCTCCCGGGTTCAAGAAATTCTCCTGCTTCAGCCTCCCGAGTAGCTGGGACAATAGGTGCCTGCCACCACACCCGGCTAATTTTTGTATTTTTAGTAGAGATGGGGTTTCACCGTGTTGGCCAGGATGGTCTCGATCTGTTGACCTTGTGATCCAGCCGCCTTGGCCACCCAAAGTGCTGGGATTATAGGCATGAGCCACCACGCCTGGCCCACACATTTCCCGCATTCTTAATAGGCAAGTAAACATGAAACCATACTACAAATGAATAAAAATATGAATGAAAAATGCTTTGTAAATTTTCTTTTTTAATAGTTGGGAAAGAAAAATATACCTTTAGATAATCATGTTTTTTTCTTTTTATTTATATCTTTCTAGCTTTATTGTGGTATAATTGACAAATAATATAAACTGTTCACAATGGCAGCTGCTTGTTCTGCTTGTTCTGTGGGAGCTCAGAGAAGGTTGTATTTAACTTGGGCTTGAAGGAGAGGGAAGACCTTGTCGAGGAGGGGCTGTTTGAACTACTCTTTGAAGAATGAGTGAGAGCATTCTTAAAGGACAAGCAAGCGGTGGAGGGTGGGGAAGATATTTCTAGCATTAGGGTCTTTAGAAAAATCTTCAGCAAATACCCAAGTGATGCAATATGATAAAAGGGCTGCAAATGGTTGTGGGTGGAATAAAAGTCTATTTTCAAAATCCCAGTTTATAAATCCAGTGCAGTATGTTATTTTTTCTTATTCTCTCTTATACTACTGTTCTACTATTATCTTAAAAGACTTCTGTAATATGGGGAAAAATGCTAAAGCAGAAGCGAAAAAAACATTAGAGTTTTCTGGTAAGACTGTTGATGGGTATTTTTGGTTATCTACTTGTGTGTATGAGTTTCTAAATCTATATTAGGTGCAATAAATAATTCAGGTTAGGACAACCCTATTTAGCTCCTCCACACCTGTTCCTATTAGCACCCTGGTGTGGGAGGCTCAAACCAGAAAGATCTGTTGTACCAGGTGTTCTAATAGGCACGGAAAATTGCTCCTGAGGAGATAATATACTAACTCGGAACCCCACATGAAGATTGCTGCTCTTCAACCCCTCCTCTGCTGAGCCAGGGAATTCCCTGGCCTGCCTCAGCCAAAAGAAGAAATATCTTGGCACTGCCCCAAAACATTTTATACCACTCAGTCTTCCCTTTGATTGTGTTGTTGCAGACTGTGCTCTGTCAACGCAGAAGTTAGTCCTGATGAACAAGTCTGCTGTTTAGCTGCTGCAGCCTCCGTAATTATAAGCAGATTGAACTACTTCTGTGCCGCTTGGTAAAGAGTCACTGCCCCAGCCCCTCTCAAGAATGTGGATGCCTCAAATCCTTCCCCCCCTCCCCATTTAGCCACTAAAACAAGACTTTCAGTAACTAAGAACCCTGCTTCAGCTCCACAGCTGGTGTCCGTTCTGATCAAGTGGTACTTCACCATGCTCATTGTTAATATTTTGAACAACTTGGTTTGGAATGCTGATACATAGCATTCTGGCTCTTGGTGCAGAATATAAAAGATGCCTCTGTTCGCAGGTAGGAGAAGATTCTCGACATGCAGGACCACCAGTTCTTCCCAGGCCATCCAGTACATTCAATACAGTCAGTAGACCACAGTACCAGGACATGGTTCCAGTGGGTATGTCATCCCTTTCCAGAAATTATCTGTCCTTTTGTCCTATTATCTGTACCATGTACACTGTGCTGATACTTCTCCTGTTGTTAGCCTGCTACTTTTTGCCCTGTATTGAGAAATTGCTGCATTATCCTTAAGAAATGTACAACAAAATCCTATGTACTTGAGTCTCAAAGGGCTTCTGTCTTATAATATCCTAAAGGATGAGATTGTTTTTTAATAGCACCCTACCTTTCCTGAGTAGAGGTATTATATTAGATTATTGAAGTTAAGGAAAAATAATTTATTAAGGTAATATGTTATGCAATCATTATAAATTAAGAATTTGGACAAGCGTATACTTAGTATATATTTAAGGCTGAGACAGAATTTAAATGGCGTGTGAATCTGTAGCAGCCTCACAAAATAAACAATCAAAGAGAGCACATTCTCAAGGGCTTTTGTCACAAATAGGAGGCAGCAAGAACCTCTAAAATAGTAAAATAAAAATAAATGAATGTAGGAAAAAGTCCTAAAAAACAACTTGAGTTGTTATTAAAAGGATGAGGTTGAAGTAGATCAGTGGTTGCCAAACCTGAAGTGCCTAAGGCAGGGGGAGTGGACAGACTGGTGGGAGGCCATATGGGCTCCGTGCTCCGTCTTAAATAAGACTAGGTTGGCCGGGCACAGTGGCTCACGCCTGTAATCCCAGCACTTTGGGAGGCCAAGACGGGCAGATCACAAGGTCGACAGATCGAGACCATCCTAGCTAATACAGTGAAACCCCATCTCTAGTAAAGATAAAAAAAAATTAGCCAGGCCTGGTGGCATGCACCTGTAGTCCCAGCTGCT
>NW_012105720.1:1216208-1278313 GCF_000951045.1 Mandrillus leucophaeus | reverse complement strand
ACATATGTATACATGTGCCATGTTGGTGTGCTGCACCCATTAACTTGTCATTTACATTAGGTATATCTCCTAATGCTATCCTTTCCCCCTCCCCCCACCCCACGACAGGCCCCGGTGTGTGATGTTCCCCACCCTGTATCCAAGTGTTCTCATTGTTCAATTCCCACCTATGAGTGAGAGCATACGGTGTTTGGTTTTTTGTCCTTGCAATAGTTTGCTGAGAATGATGGTTTCTAGCTTTATCCATATCCCTACAAAGGACATGAACTCATTCTTTTTTATGGCTGCATAGTATTCCATGGTGTATATGTGCCACATTTTCTTAATCCAGTCTATTATTGATGGACATTTGGGTTGGTTCTGAGTCTGCTATTGTGAATAGTGCTGCAATAAACATATGCGTGCGTGTGCTTTATAGCAGCATGATTTATAATCCTTTGGGTATATACCCAGTAATGGGATGGCTGGGTCAAATGGTATTTCTAGTTCTAGATCCTTGAGGAATCGCCACACTGTCTTCCACAATGGTTGAACTACTTTACAGTCCCACCAACAGTGTAAAAGTGTTCCTATTTCTCCACATCCTCTCCAGCACCTGTTGTTTCTTGAGTTTGTAATGATCACCATTCTAACTGGTGTGAGATGGTATTTCATTGTGGTTTTGATTTGCATTTCTTCTACCTCCCTGGCTGACTACTAATTAATCAGAAGATGGTTTTTCGTTTCTGACTTGCCATTTCTGTGAGGCTGATTTTCGTAAGCTTAAAATGATCAAGATCTAGAATCTCGTTGGTGACCTCATCTTGCCATTTGATAATAAATTTGGCTTATCAAATGAGTTTACTAAGAATGTTTAACTAAGCCACAGCTAACAGATCTAAGTCCAATAATCATATAAAAGGTTAGATAGAAATTGGAATGTAAGCACCTACAGTGGTGAGCACAGTCTAGTTCTAAACTATAACTTTGAGTATAAGTAATATTAGCCAGAAAAACAGATTTCATTTATTTTTTTATTTTTCAGTAGAAACAAGTTCTCACTATGTTGCCCAGGCTGGTCTTAATCTCCTGAGCTCAAGTGATCCTCCCAACTCAGACTCTCAAAGTGCTGGGGTTATAGGCGTAAGCTACCATGCCTGGCTGAAAAACAGATGATTTTGAAAAGTTTGGATGTACAGTCCGGGTGCAGTGGCTTATGCCTGTAATCCTAGTACTTTGGGAGGCCGAGGCAGGTGGATCAACTGAGGTCAGGAGTTCGATATTAGCCTGGCCAACATGGCAAAACCCTATCCCTTCTAAAAATACAAAAAAAAAAAAAATTAGCTGGGCATGGTGGCGGGCACCTATAATCCCAGCTACTTGGGAGGCTGAAGCAGGAGAATTGCTTGAACCCGTGAGGGCAGAAGTTGCAGTGAGCTGAGATGATGCCACTTCACTGCAGCCTAGGTGAAAGAGCGCAACTGCACCTCACACACACATACACAAGTTTGAATTTATATACATAAAACGAATAATAGATTATTTTTTAAATTGTTGTCTTTTCTGATTTTTTTTCAGCTTACAATGACAAGATTGTTGCATTTCTACGTCAACCCAATATCTTTGAAATTCTACAGGAGCGTCAACCTGATCTTACCAGGAATCACTCACTCAGGTAACAATAATATTGGTATTTGGTTCATGTTGCATAAGCACGAAGTAAATCTTAGTTGTACTGATATTTGTCTTGGAAATTTATTCTTTCTTTCTGACATCCTTTGCTAAAACATCTTGTATGCAAATATTTTGTCATCGTCACCAGGTATTGCAGTGCTGACTTCTCTCTATTAAGTATAAAAGTTGAATAAAATCAGCCAGGCTCAGGGACTCACACCTGTAATCTCAGCACTTTGGGAGGCCAAGATGGGCAGATCACGAGGTCAAGAGATCAAGACCATCCTGCCCAACATGGTGAAACCCCGTCTCTACTCAAAATACAAAAATTAGCTGAGCGTGGTGGTGCGTGCCTGTAGACCCAACTACTCGGGAGGCTGAGGCAGGAGAATCGCTTGAACTTGGGAGGTGGAGGTTGCAGTGAGCTGAGATCATGCCACTGCATTGCAACCTGGTGACAGAGTGAGACTCCATCTCAAAAAAAAAAAAAAGGTTGAATAAAATCAACTAAACAATCCAGAACCCTATTTAAAAAAAGAAATATGAAAAAAAAACACAAAAAAATTAAGCCAAGAGTTTATCCTAGATGTGCAGATTATAATGAAATTAATGACATAACCTTTTTGAGTGTAACTTGAGTAAGCAAAAGTAGCATACAGTTTATTGAATTGAGATGTGTAGAGTTCCAGATTTGGTATTCACATTTTTCCATAATAAAAACAGATTAGAACCTAAGTAGGGAATGTGATACTCTCTAAAACTGAGCCTCCCCTTGCATGCACCCTCTCTTCTAAACAACTTTTCAAAGCATCATGCCTCAGGCCCAGTTTTACTTTCCTGAATACATGCTGTTCCCATTCCCTGGCAAGCTTTTCTCTCCTTCTGAGTTTAGGAAGCAAGATTTTTCCACTAAAACCCAGCAGAAGCTTTCCCTCCTTGAAATCTTTCAACTCCACTGTGGACTCTCACTTTCATGATCTAGATTAGTATTTCTCTATCTAAGTGTGCTAGGCATCAGTGGGGATAGGAAAAGAAGAGTTTCTGCTGACAATCTTTCTTAACCCCAACTCCAGTTGTCACCTTTACTGGTAGAAGTATATTTGCCTGGTGGTACCATCCTGGCCCACAGCAGTGATTCTCAAATACTGATCCACTAAGTTGTGCCAAACTGTTTTCATCAGTATGACCTGGGAAGCTTATATAATACAAAATGCCAGGTCCTGCCTCCTCCAATTCCTCTCCCTTCTGTGAATTTATACCCGCTGTTCTCCCATGCCCCACCCAGAAATTTAATTCAAGAGGTCTGGGGTAGGGCCTAATAATTATTTTTTCAAAACCTCTCTGTATAATTGTGATGGCACAGTTGGCTGCAATAACCTTTGGTCTTGACACTATTTTGATGATTAGTCATGAAATGTATCACATTGTCCTTTGTACTGTTTTGACTTTATGACTTTTGTGTTTTGGTTTGACTTTTCAAGTCCTTATGTGTTATTTTCCAGTTAGATTTTAAGAGCCTTGCAAATAGGGATCTTATCCAACTCATCATTATTTTTCCTCCTTACTGTTCAAATATCTAGAATAGCATTTTGCACATAGTGAATGTAAAAATATGTATGTATATAGTTGTTGATTTGAAAATAAATTACCAAATATTCTTACGATATTCTCGGTCTCATGTCTTTTTTTTTTTTTTCTTTTTTCTTTTGAGATGGAGTCCCACTCTTATTGCCCAGGCTGGAGTGCAATGGTGCAATCTCGGCTCACTGCAACCTCCGCCTCCTGGGTTCAAGCGATTCTCCTGTCTCAGCCTCCCGAGTAGCTGGGATGACAGGTGTCCGCTGCAACACCCGGCTAATTTTCGTATTTTTAATAGAGACAGGATTTCACCATATTGGTCAGGCTGGTATTGAATGCCTGACCTCAGGTGATCCGGCTGCCTGGGCCTCCCAAAGTGCTGGGATTACAGGCATGAGTCACTGTGCCTGACCTTAGTCTCATGTCTTTAAAGTTGTCACTACCTTCTAAAGTTTGTAAAGGCTAAAGCTACACAACATTTCAAGTATTATGCTATAAACATTGAGTATATAAAAATCCCAGTTTCACCTGGTTTCACATGGTTAATAACATTTGACTCACCTCTTAGTGCCTTCCCCAACATAAGCATGCTGTTCTTAACCACAGAGAAATTATAATAATTATACGAGTGAAGATTTTGTATGTTTGTTTATTATGGCATCCACTCAGTAATCCATGTTCCCCTAGAGAATCTTGTGTAAGAAGTTTTAGCTTTAAAAAATTGCAGAAACGAGCTCGTCGGTGGTCTAATTAGAAATGTTAGCAATCCTAGACCTCAAAGCAAAACAAACAAACAAACAGAATTCTTCCTCTTTTGCTAATCACAAAATAAAGAGAACTCTATTTCCTCTCTCTTCTACCATTTCCAACCAACACACGCCACACATTAATATCTGTTCCTCTAAGTGTACCCCATCCCCCACAAAAAAGAGGAAACTCAAGAAGTTTTTCACTTTTTCTCTGCACTTCACATTAGTATGTAATACGAATTAACATATCTTTAAATCTCCACTATCAGAGAGATTAGGTGATCTAATCTACCGGGACAGGGCATTTGTCATTATTCTGTAATGATTTGACAGAATCTTAACAGATCCTAACAGAGGGAAAAGCTGCAGGCCCAAGTTGGTAGCTTCAAGTTTTGTTTTGTTTTCTTTTTGCTTTTTAGAGTCTGAAAAGTCTCTAATCTCCTAAAGATTGTTGAAGATTTTTTTTTTTAGTGGCATCTAGGGTCCTCAGTTAAGCATAATCTTTCTTCTAACATAGGATTCACATGGTAATCTATTTTATGCATTTATTTGATAGGCTATGAAATATATTTCCATCTTTACAGAATGTGACTGTGGAAAGCAGATGCAGTCATGATAAGTAAAAGGAAGGGGGAACTTAAATCAATGAGATAATGCCACTCCTCCTATCCAGAGTGTGTGTCACACTGCACTTTCATTTTCTGTCGAGTTTTTGGGAGTTAAATATTTTGCTTATCATAACATTGTAAAGGGGAAGTTTGTATATCTAAGAGAACATTCTGTTTTATATAGTTGAGGAGCATTCCCACAAACACAGGGGTGGGAAATCAGCTGAGTTTCTTTAATCTCCTATTTCAGTGATATTTTTGATAACAGATTTATGCATGGAATGGAGCCACTGAGCAATCTATGTGTCAAAGTTCGCTGTGGACCTTATATTCATACCTGGAACAAGGATTCCCAGTACCAACATAGCTTTGTATATGTTCTTTCTCATCTGTGGCATACCACTTACGATAAATATTCCTTCTTATTCTTCCCACAATATCCTGGTAAAAGTGGCAGCCCTTAAGAGATTGAAATAGGTATACCTCTTTACTTTGTGTTTTCCTGGTTTGCTTGTGATTCCTCCTAAACCAGAGGATAGCAGGCAATTCATTTAGTTTGCATCTATGTATAGTTTTCTCTTCCCTGAGACTTCACTGGTGTGTCTTCCTGTCTATGTGGCTATGGTTTTCCATGCATTGTGATATGGCTTTTACTTTCAACTGCTGTATTTAAATCACTGCTCCCTATAAATTCATTTATCACGTAAATGTGAATGGTACTAAGTTACTGTCCTTTTTTTTTTTTTAAACAAACCTCAGGAGATGTTTATTTCTCCTATTAGAAAAATGAGCTTCCAAAAGTTAGTACCACATCTGTAAAATGGGTAGTGTCCCCATTGGATTATTATACGCTACTACTGGTTCTCACTGAAAGAAGATGTTTGTATGCTATGACATTAAAATAAAAGCTGAAAAAAAGTTCTAACATTTTATATGAATATAGTATATTCATTAGAAAACAACCTTTAACAATATTTTATAGGTGAATGTAATGCATATTTAAAAGTTCAATAAAATTTTTAGTATTGGTGTTTGTACAGCACTGTGTAATGAGAAAGGCTATGAACCTGAGTTAAGAGTTGAGAATTTCCCTTCTAATATGATCATTAGGTCCAATCAGTAAATCTGTTCCCTGCTAGTCCAGCTCTCCCCAGGCACCAGTGATTATTTTTGGCAGCAGGCTGTTTCCTCCTTGAGTGCTTCCTATATAACTCCCCTTGCCATGAGGACATGATCTGTAATTATTTTTTCATTCTGTGTAGATTAGATCATTCCATATTTTATGTTATTAGGAAATCAGTAACTTGGGAGTCAATAAATTCTGAACCACAAAAGGCAAATGGATATGTGTTTCAGGATTCACCAGACTAGAGGCAAATGCAGACTTGAACCTTCTATTTCCTTTCATTATCCTATTTGAAGAGCCCTGGGGTTTTGTCAGAGTTTAACTTTACTCTTAATTTTTTTTTATTTTAAAAATAACTGCCCATTTTGAAATTTTTCAAACAATACAGAATTTTAGGTAGTAAAAAGTTAAAGTATCAAAAGCTGTCTTTCATAAGATAAACCCTAGTGTTCAAAATTCCTAATCTATTTCTTTTCCAGCTTTGTGGCAAATGAATTTTTCTACATGTAATATTAGACTGGAAATGTTAGTCTTGGTTAACATCTGAACTATTTGGGTGAAAATAGCATGAATTTACTTCTGTTGATCCGTATGCATTTTCCTGTTAAAACCTGCCTAGCTCTCTCCCTTAGTCTTCTCCTGACTTGTTTACTTATCACTCAGATGTCTGGACCAACATGACAAACTTCTGATCTTTGCTGTACCAAACTTAAATAATAGCAAATCTGGACTGAGACTATTATTTTCCTACAGACAATTTACATAGGGATAATTATTGAATTTTTAAAGATACCTTTTTTTTTTCTTTTGAGACAGGGGGTCTCACTCTGTTGCCCAGGCTACAGTGTAGTGTCGCGATCACAGTTGACTGCAGCATCAACCTCCTGGGCTCAAGCCGTCCTCCTGCCTTAGCCTCCCAAGTAGCTGGGACTACAGGAGCACACCACCTTGCCCTGCTAATTGTTTTATGTTTATTTTATTTTTTCTTATAGAGATAGAGCCTTGCTATGTTGTGCAGGTTCATTTTGAATACCTGGGCTTAAGAGATCCTCCTGCTTCAGCCTCCCAAAGTGCTGGGATAACACTGGTAATTTGTTGCCATTCAACACCATGAGCCATTGCTCCTGGACACCTGATTAAAATAATTTATTGACACCACATAGTAATGGTCATTGAGAAGTCCTAATAGTAGACTCTGTCTCACTGGGAGAGCAGCAGTAATGGCTCTTAGAAGGTAGTTGAGAATAGCTCTTAAGATTTTGTTCAGGTTTGGAGTCAGAAAGACCTAGGTTTGAATTCTGGCTCTGCAATTTACCCACCAGCTGACTTTGAATGAGACATTAAACAATCCTCCAAGTTGTCATCCTCATCTGTAAAATGGGGATCGGAAATTCTAACTTCCAGTGTCTTTTTGAAGATTAAATGAAATAATATATGTATAAAGCATTTGGTACTGTGTAAGCATAGTAAGCATACAGCAAATTTAAATCAATATTATATTAGTAGTCTGCCCTTCACTTCTTTGTTCTATCAGAAGGACTCAGTTTAAAGTAATTTGCCCCTAAACTTACTCTAATTCTAAAAACCACTATTCCTGAAATTGATCATACATATAAATGGAACCATGTGATTCTGTGGATATAATTTAAATGCAACTAGGATCTAGGATCTCTCTTCCTTTTGGGGGTGGGGAGCAGACGAAGTCTCACTCTGTCGCCCAGGCTGGAGTGCGGTGGGCACAATCTCGGCTCACTGCAACATCTGCCTCCCAGGTTCAAGCAATTTTGTACCTCAGCCTCCTGAGTAGCCAGAACTACAGCAATGCACTACCACGCCCGGCTAATTTTTATATTTTCAGTAGAGCTGGCGTTTCACCATGTTGGCCAGGCTGGTCTTGAACTCCTGGCCTCAAGTGATCTGCCTACCTGGGCCTCCCAAAGTGTTGGAATTATAGGTGTGAGCCACTGTGCCTGGCCATCTTTAATTCAACCATTAATTTGTTTATAGGAGGGCTTTTTAGTGGTGCTGTCACACTGTTTCCTACAGCGAGCTTTACTCTAAAATCTTTTACATTTATGCAATAAAACCAGCCTTGACTGCTCCATGCCTGGACTGAGGACTGAGCCTTCTGGCTCGAGGTTTAGCCAGAAATTACTGAGGGCCAAAATATCATGGCAATATCATTAAGATAACGTTTTAGAAGCCATCCAAAGGTATATTAAAGTATCTTTCCAAGCAGCTAATTATATTGTAGGCCTAATAAGAGATTAGAGACTTTGTTCTTCAGGGCAGTAAGGAACACAGATTCTTAGAACCTGTCACCTATTCTATGACTTCTGCAAAAGAAATAAGTGCTAGTCATGTTTTATTTGGATGGATGTGCTAATTTGTAGATCTACATATGCTTTTGAATTATATATCATGTATATATCTAATTTTCACATTTTTGATGCATGGAATCTCTTAACTATTAATGTCAACTTTAAGACAACTGGACAGTCAATCGCCTAAAATTTAAAAGGCCCAAAACAGGAACTCTAATAGCCAAAATTAGTTTAGGTTATTTTCATAGTATCACACTCAGATATTTGTTAAATTATTTTCTGATAAACATTGTTCTCTGATGTAACTTTGGAAGATTCCCCAAATTATACATACATTCATCCACTGGATGTTTCTCCAAAGCATTGTGGTTTTTTGCTAATAAGTGGTTCAATCATGTTTTTCAAGATGATTTTCTTACATGAGGAATAATCATGTTTTAGGTGTGTCTGTTTTACTGTTGATTTTTCCTGCATTCTGTTATATTTATGAAGAAAACAATTCAGTAAAATGTCATTTTCCTTTAGTCATTAAACTTGGACTCTCTGTGGACCAAAGCAAAATATCAGTGCTAAAACCAGTCTCAGTGCCTTCCCTAACCCAAAAGAATAATAAATCCGCTTCTAAATCGTAGAGAACAATGAATTATTTATGATAGCACAAAGTAGTTTTTAATAAAATCTGCTTTTTACTTATATTTAAATAAATTGCCCAGTTACTGAATCAGAAGCATTTCTTACAAAGCAAACAAAATAAGCATCCCTTCTATGTTAATAATGTGTTAATAATATGTTGGCAAGTTGATCTAGAACAACTTGCCAACAATACAAACAGAAAAAGGAGTGGGTCAACAGAAATCTAGTCTGACTTTATTTTCAATAGATCATATTGTCTGTTGAAAAAGGAATAAATAATTATGGAGCCTATCTAATAATATACTCAATAGTTTAAAATTATTGAGTGTTTCCTATATAATAGGCTCCAGGCTAAGTATTTCATTTGCATTCTATAATTATGTTTATTTTAACATGAGGAAACAGAGTTAAATAACTCTCTAAGTTCTTAGCATGCAGATAACTTGTATCTGTTTATGACAAACTTTGTCCCTACGCATGTGGCTAATTAATTTCACATATCTGGGTCCATAAGAATCATATGACCATAATGGACTTAAATTCCCATAACCTTTCAACTGCTTGACTGTATCTGTCAAGTCAGACAGTGCCCTGTGACTATAATAATGAGTGTGAATGATCCGTGCTGGTCTTCCTTTCTTGACATTATACCATTAGGGAAGTCAAAGCATTTCTCTAGAACTGCCTCAGGGCAGTTTTTAAAAACATGTATTTGTGAATGTGCCACTGAACTATATCTAGAGGAACCAGGATGTGCAGAGTCGGCAGTCCAGAGTTTTGTGGCTCTGAGCATTGGTCTTCTGGTTGTCTCCAAACACGTGCCCTTCTTTGACTTCACCAAAATGTTGGGTGGTTTCATGAGAATGTTTTCTGTGGGAATTCAGTCTTGAGACTTTGTTCATTGTCCTCAAATGATCTAGTAGAGTTGATCTTCTGGGGTGATTTCGTGCAGAGGAGGAAGTGGTTACACATACTGTGAGAGTCTGAGAGACAGCAGTAGCTGGAGACTTTTTCCTGAGCTTGTCACTGTATGGTTTAGGTTCTCGTTTTACGTTGTAAGTTTTCATGTTAAGAGATTGCCTTTTTACCTGGCTTTACGTTTCTCTCCAGTAGATTCTGTTTTAGTAAATAATTAGACATCAGCTTTCCAATTCTTTTTTTATTTCTCTGCCACAGCAAAAAAAAAAAAAAAAAGTAGATTGTTTATTCCAAACACCAAGTGGATTCTTAGGGGAAATTGTTAGGAACCACATATGTTATTTTGGCCTAAATTAATCATGTCCCTGGTTTGTATTTTACTAAGCACTTATCAGGTAGACAGAAAAGTGTTTGGTACTTGGGGAACACAAAGATAAAGGAGGAACAACTGGGCACCATAGCTCACGCCTGTAATCCCAGCCACTTTGGGAGGCCAAGGTGGGTGGATCACTTGAGGTCAGGAGTTCACCTGGCTAACATATGAAACCTCGTTTCCCCTAAAAATACAAAAATTAGCCAGATGTGGTGGCGCATTCCTGTAATCCTAACTACACTGGAGGCTGAGGCAGGAGAATCACTTGAACTCAGGAGGCAGAGGTTGCAGTGCGTCGATATTGAGTCTCTTCACTCCAGCCTGGGTGACACAGTGAGACTCCATCTCAAAAGAAAGATAAAGGAGAAAAGGCTTTTGCCCTCAAGAAACTTGTGTTTCAAAAGGAATTTAAGTTGTACCTCACTAGCCAAATCAGAAGGTGCACCCATAAAAGTGCTAGAATGTACTCTAAGGGGCACAGAGAGATAAATGTACCCATGTAGAGAGGACCAAATGACAATATGTTGTATTAATATAACCTTAATCTTCATTATATACCACTAAGGTTGAATTGAATTTATTTGTTAAGGAAGAAGCCAGGCTAATGCAGTAAGTAACTCACTTCTATAATCCCAGCAGTTTGGGAGGCTGAGGCAGGAGGATCACTTGAGGCCAGGAGTTCAAGACCAGCCCAGACAACATAGCAAGACCCTGTCTCTACAAAAATGTTTAAAAATTAGCCGGGTGTGGTGGTACATACCTGTAGTCCCACCTACTCAGGAGACTGAGGCAAGAGGATCACTTGAGCCCAGGAGTTTGAAGCTGTAGTGAGCCATGATTGTACCACTGCACTCTAGGCTAGGCAACAGAGAGGACTGCCACAGATTCCTTCTAACTGTATACATTAATAAACTTGAATAAATATATTAAAGTAATTTTCAAATATTCCTCTAGTCATAATCAGTTGTCTTTAACAACATTTCTCAAACTTGTTATGTTATTCCAAACGCTGCATGTACTCATGAAAATTTGTAGGAGTCACATCTGTTATTTTCCACTCTAAAAAGAAAAAGAAATATCGCAGACCTATAATGTTGACATTAATCGCTTTTATTTTAAACTTATGTGTACAAATATAAAATATGTATAATAAAAGCTTACAGCTTTTATAAACTACAAAACCAAAAGACATACAAATTAAGTTAAAAACTAGAAAAAAATCAATAATATTTGAATTAATGTTATTAATGTGAGGATATTTTGTTTTGCAGAAGCCAGATCACCGATGTTGAGACCATTATCGGTGGAAAGACATATTTGTGCTTTTCTGTGCTTGTGTTTGACTTGATTCTTTTGATTTTGCATCTCTGGCCTAGCATGTGCCGCCTTGGAATTATCACAGTCATTGTTTTTCCTTCTTAACAAAAAGCTTATTTTTATCTACTGATTCATTGGTTTGATAAGCCAATTCATTTAATAATGTAACCCAAAATACAATACTGAAAGATAAAACATATCATTGAATGTGCCCTGGGATGAGTGGATTCTACCACCACTTTTCTATTTGCAAACTATTGCAGAACTTTCGTTCTTAGAATAAGCCAGGGTATCTTTTATGCATTATTTAGCATGAATGCATAATTTTCTTTTTAAATCCATCTCTTTTGTTTTCTCTTTAGACTATGGTAATTTACATATACATTACTTAACCTCCCTTGATCGTTTTCATGATGCAAGTTAATACTGTAGAAGAAAAGGTTTTTCTAATTGGTAAGCGAAGTGTGCGTAAGTGGCAGATGGGGACTGGTGTTATTATCATATTGAACATCAAGGCCCTGCCAGCCTAAGGGCAGCCAGGTGTGTTCACTGTCCCTTTAAAAGCTCATCTCTGATCACTTTGCACCAAGTGCCCTATAAATACAAACATGGGACCCAAAGTCATATGGCAAGATTCAGTCATAAATGTCATCCATCTCATCTAAAATATTATTATATTGTTTCATGTGCTTTGATCATCAAAGTGAAGACACAACATTTAAAAATTCTTGCAGAGCTTGAGCTGATGTATGCAAATTTCTGGTAGACCAAGGATGCCAGTTTGAGAATCGCTGGTCTATAGCATATTGGGCAAATACCTGGTAACCAAGAAGCAGTTCCTTTGTTTTTCTCAGAAAAGATTGGTGACATTTCCGGGATGTCTGCTAACTTCTGTCTCTTCCTCAGCCTTGATCTGCTCTCTTTACAGGCAGTAAACTAATGCCTTCTTTGTTTCTACGTGAAAGGACTTTATAAATAACTGTTTAGACCAGGAGCAGGTATAAAGCCTAACCACAGTTCAATTAAGTGAACAGAAGAATTTAAATATTTTGACATCAAATGAGAATTACCTTTTGACTTTCTTCCACTGCACTGTAAGCTCCTTGAAAATGGACTTTCTCTTACTCCCCATTGGATTCCCAGTGTATGGTACCATGACTGGCACAGTAGGCACACAGAAAATGTTCACTGAAAGAATGAATCAATATCAACATAAGAAAGTACTTAGTGGTGTGATGTATATCAGACGACATGTTCCAGTGTCTGGTTCCTGGAAGAATATGACCCATAGCTTGTCATTGTGATAAATTAGCTGGCCTGGTAGAAAACTGGTCTCAGCCTACCTCTCATATATTCTCACCTGAAAAATCAGACCAGTTGCCTTCACAGCCTGCTAGTTTACATCTGGAAAGTGATGAAAACTTTCCCAGTTGGCATACTTCCTCTGGTGCCTTTGTTCTTTCTTTTTCTCACCCTATCATCCTTGTGACTCAAGAAGCGATGATGTTTTTCTTATTCACAGGAAACTTACAAGCCGCAGTCCAGGGCCTGATATCTACCATCACTCAACTCCTTCTGTGTAGCTCCAGTTAAGGAAGGAGGGGAGAGTGCTCAGCCTGTTTGTTTTTTGTCTTGTTCTATTTGCCTGGATTCACTGTGTTGATAGACAAAAGAGATAAGCTGCATATTTGTGGGAGACAGCTTTTGATTCTTCAAGATCAAAGCATAGTGTTACTGACCCTTATAAGAGTAGTTCTTTGGTTAAGTTATTATTCATTTTTCTTCAAGATAACTTTTCTCTGATTTAGCTTTTATTAGCCAACATTTACATCTCTTATCAGAGAAACCATTCACCAGAATGGGCCTGGGTTTCCATCACGTGTTTCAGATGTATATGATTCCAACACTTGAGGGAAAATGTTCCGCCTGGTCAAGCCTTCACTGAAATAACCTTCAGCAGAGAGAGGCTGGCCTTCTGAGCACTCCTTTACGTACATGCCTGCCACTAATTTCTAATAGTCTTAAAAAAAAAAAAAAAGTAGTTAGCTGCTGGCAATAAAGTACAGAAATAAAAATTTGGCAAATACTAAAGATTAGCTGCTTCATCTATCATATAAAATGGATCTAGCCAGAAGAAACCAAGGACTGAACTCTGTTTGTCATACCTCGTAAGCTGTATGGCTAAGGGCAAATCCACTGACTTTTCTGTGCATTAGGGAATTTTTCATGTGAACACGAAACCTTGTCTTCCACCTCAGGGCCTTCAAGTCAGCAAGCAATCTTAAGAAAAAATCTTTGAAATTTGGAAATACAAAAATCAGTGGAACTTGGCCAGGCGTGGTGGCTCATGTCTGTGATCCCAGCATTTGAGAGGTCAAGGCAGACAGATCACATGAGGCCAGGAGTTTGAGACCAGCATAGCGAACATGGAAAAACCCCATCCTCCCCAAAAATACAAAAATTAGCTGGGCGTGGTGACGCATGCCTATAATCCCAGCTACTCAAATGTCTGAGGCAGGAGAATCGTTTGAACCCAGGAGGCAGAGGTTGCAGTGAGCCAAGATCACATCACTGCACTCCAGCCTGGGCGACTGAGTAAGGCCCTGTCTCAAAACAAACAAAAAAATCGGTGGAACTTTGTGAAAATATCAAATGGAAAAACAAGTTGCTTTGTAGATAAGAACTAAATCTAAATAAACACTTGTATCAGTGATTGGTGTTTTACTTTGTGGTACAGGAATCAGAATACATTGTCCATAGCACTCAGAATAAAATTGCGTATTTGCATTATCCTCTATATTCCAATGAAATAGAATGATTTTAGTACCATAGTTTGTGTTTTTATTTTTTTCTTCACCTTATAAAAGTTAATATGGTGTGCTTTAAAATAGCACGATGTAAATAAGGGAAGAAAGCAACTAGGAAAAAAATTATTACAGTTGTATTCATTTAACAGATTGAAAATAGTGACATGATGATGACTCATCAAACAAAAAAAAAAACTGGTGTTATCACATTTATCTGTAACAAAATAGTGGTAGAAATAACTCACCTTGTTGTGTTTGACATATATAGGTATATGTACGTTTGTAGAGGTATGCACACAGTCTATTTCACCAACTGTTGTAGCAAAGTATTTCAGTGTTTATTTTAAAAAGGCATATGCTTTTATACTGAATATATAATGCATAGATACTATCTGCTTCCAGTTAGAAATGAGCTCATCACATGTAACTTAACAGTATGGCCTCAGGAAAATAGATGACTCTCCCAACACAATCCTTTTTTGGAACAGCAGGGGATCAGCCTAAGACTATCGCTAAGATTCAGGCCCACAGTCAGCTTTCACTCAAAGCAGACACTGATTTTATTGGTTGAATGGTATACTATTTATAGTAGTAGCTGGGCAGCAAAATGAGGAAGCCAGTGAAAGAATCTTTTTCCCCACAACTTTAGAACTGGGAGGTGTTGATGCTTACAGGATACCCCGGTTGAAGGCAAAGACCATGTCTCTCTTGGATGTGTATTCCTAGGGTATCACACAGTAGCTGCCACATAATAGGTACCAAAAAACGTCATGACTATTATAAAAAATGCTCTTTACTACTGAGTTATAGCCTAAAGGTCTACCATATACATTTTGTGCTATTTCTTTTCTTGAATAGGGAGAAGATCCAATTTATCCGAACTGAAGGGACTCCAGGATTGGTGCGCCTTTCAAGCGATGCAGACCTCGTTATGTTGCTGAGGTATGTTGATAACACTTACTCTTGAAGCAGACGGTCTCCTGTCATCAGATATCATGGAATATTGTGGAAAATAATATGCCAATATTCTTAAATTATTCTTATTCTTTAGACTTGTGGAAATACATTGAAGATTTAGGGCACTGATTGAGTGATCATTCACTTCAGGTTGCATTTGTTACACTGATAACTGTTTAATTTTCTTTTTACCCTGCTTGCAAGGGAGATGGTATTGGAAAAGGGAAAGGTTGTAATGAGTAGAATCTGCCACTCACAGAATGGAACAGAAGGGTATCTGAATAAACCATCTACCGTTTACCCCTCAGTGTTTACCCCTTCTGTTTATATATTCTTTCAAATGTTTTTCTCAAAATATGTTTTGTCCCCTTTTGCTGACTCAAGACATTATTTATTTACCTTGTGGTTTTGAGAGTGTACGTTTGGGAAATCATATCAGAAAGTTGACATTTGGTCCATACTACTCACTGCCAACTTGATAGCCCTTCATAAAACTGACCAATTGTTTTTTGTCTTTTGTTTTTTCACCCCCCGATGGTTCAGCTTTGGTTTTAAATTTTAGAGTAGTTTAGAAAGGAAACTGGCAAGTTTTCGAAAGACTTTCTCATTTTTTTGTATTATCCCTCAAATGTAGGCAAGCCAAAGTAAAATAATGCTTTGCTCTACCCAGTGGTTGGGATGCTCATCCCTGTAACCTCCACAGAATTAAAGGGAACGTCATACTGAGCCTTTCAGGCAAGGTTCTGTTTATCCCTGAGTGCTAATAACCTCATTCAAGTATTCATGATTATCTTGACCCTGACCATTTCTAATTCGCCATTCCATAGTTGCCCTATTTGTTGCCGTATTTCTGACTGCCCATGTGATTGTTGTCAGAAAGTTACTTTTTTTTTTCTTTTTTTGTGAGGCGGAGTCTCGCTCTGTTGCCCAGGTTGGAGTGCAGTGGCCCAATCTCAGCTCACTGCAAGCTCCACCTCCCGGGTTCACGCCATTCTCCTGCCGCAGCCTCCTGAGTAGTTGGAACTACAGGCGCCCACCACCACGCCCGGCTAATTTTTTGTATTTTTAGTAGAGATGGGATTTCACCGTGTTAGCCAGGATGGTCTCCATCTCCTGACCTCGTTATCCGCCTGCCTCAGCCTCCCAAAGTGCTGGGAGTACAGGCCTGAGCCACGTTATTTTTCTTTATGTGTAGTCAAAGCATAATTCAAAGGGATGTAGTCACTTTCTATAATACTTCACTTCCGTTGACTCTGAATAGGACCTATGGTGGGGGTAGCTTCTCAACCTAGTGGGTGGCCTCTCTCCTGTGGTATTGAGCCAGTTCTGAAAGCTGCATATAGTATGCTAGGTGGTCAGGAAGACTACTGGTCAATTAATATTAGAGTGTGATGTTTCTCTCATGGTTTGGTTGGTGATAAAATAGTTTAACTTTCTGTTAACAGAATTCTGGCCAGGATATGCTCTTTTTCTTCATTATAGAAAGCTAAGGTTTTTTTCTTTTAAACTAAGAATTCTGCTTTTGGAATTAGTAAAAAAAGAAGTCATAATTATCACTCACCTATCCATAGTTAAATAACATTTAGATGGTATAGTCTTAAATTTATTATACTATAGCTTAGAATATTTGTATTTTGATAACACAACAGTTTGCATGAGTTTCTATGTGTTATGTAGTAGAATTCAAATGTATTTGAATTCAAATAATTCAGAACTCATTCATACATAAAGAGCAAGGCTGCATTTTCTCCTCTTTGGGAAAATAAGCAGGTTCTCTAAAGCTAATGGGCCTTTGGAGAAGTGTGAGAAATTTTCTTACATATAATAGTTCTATAATTATTGCATACAAATGATGTCATTAAATTCTAGACTTTTCATGTGGGTGATCACATGTGTTTATTATTTTAATAATAGTAAACAACACAATGTATTATATGGACATACTTAAGTAATGTAATTAGTGATTATTGAAAAATTTGGGGTTTTATTCATGTCCTCAATTCTTTATTTTTTATTTATTTATTTATTTATTTATTTAATTTATTTATTTTTTGAGATGGAGTCTCACTCTGTTGCCCAGGCTGGAATGCAGTGGTGAGATCTCATCTCACTGCAACCTCCACCTCCCGAGTTCAAGCAATTCTCCTGCCTCTGCCTCTCGAGTAGCTAGGACTACAGGTGCATTGCACCACGCCTGGCTAATTTTTTGTATTTTAATAGAGATGGGGTTTCATCATGTTGCCCAGGCTGGTCACAAACTCCTGAGCTCAGGGAATCCACCTGCCTCAACCTCCCAAAGTGTTAGGATTACAGATGTGAGCTACAGCACCCAGCCCTTTATTTTTTATTTTACTTTGAAATTGGAACGATTTGAATTAGTGACTACAAACTTCAGTCAGCATACTTGTCACTTACATAATGGAAGCCTTTGTATCTATTTTAATGTTTTGTCTAATTTCTTAAAAAGGAAAATCACTCCTGGTACAAATTGACTTGATTATCAGTAAGCTGCAATGTAGAGATAGTATTGCTCTAGGACATTATTCAGTTCAAAATAAACCCACGTAAAGTTATTTTCCACTAAGGTTATTTTAAAATCCAATAATTTTTAAATGACCTTGTTGAATTTGTTATTGATTTTTCTATTTCATGTATCTTTTCACTAATTCAATTCATGTAAAAAATATACCTCTATCAGAGCTCATATAAGAAATGATTGATAAATTTGGCTACATAAATATTTTTAAATGGATATAATGAAAGATACCACATATAAAGGCATAGAGAAAGAAAATCAGCTGGAAGAATAGGTTTATAACACGTAAAAAAAACAGATCAGCCGGTCGCAGTGGCTCATGCCTGTAATCCCAGCACTTTGGGAGGCTGAGGCAGGCGGATCATGATGAGGTCAGGAGATCGAGACCACTCTGGCTAACTTGGTGAAACCCCATCTCTACTTAAAATATATATATATATAGAGAGAGAGTAGCTGAGCATGGTGGCTCACACCTGTAGTCCCAGCTACTTGAGAGGCTGAGACAGGAGAATCACTTGAACCCAGGACGTGGAGGTTGCAGTGAGCCAACATCACGCCACTGTGCTCCAGCATTGCAACAGAGCTAGACTCTGTCTCAGAAAAAAAAAAAAAAAAAACCAGAAAGAAAGAAAGAAAAGAAAGAAAACCAGATTGTGGATACATAAAGAAGGCCTTTAAAAGAAGAGAACCCAATAGAAAAATGAATAAAGGATATGAAAAGGCATAGAAATGGAAGTGTGAATAGCCAATAAACCCATGGAAAGATGCTAGTAATTCTAAGTGTAGTTTCAAATAATGAGATACCATTTCACACTATTAGATTTGTAAAAGTCCAAAAGTCTGAAATACCTAACGATACATAAGAACTCTTGTTTGGCTGGGCTTAGTGGCATTGCAGTTTCTACAGACTTGTTGGAGTACAAATTGACACTGTCTTGTACAGCTGAATAGAGCTCAGGTCTCTGGTTACTCTCTTTTAGGAGAATATCATAAACAGACATTTCAATATGGAGAAGAAAGAAGACAATTAAATGGTCTAAGATCCAAATCCTCACGTTTGAAAAATAGTAGCCAGGGTAAACAAGGGAGCTAATTATTTTGTGATTGTAGTTATTTAGGAGGTGTTTTGTTTTATTTTGCTTTTAATTATCCAGTTAAATCCTAAGCCCTTCGAAGGCTGAGACCCTATTGTTTATTTATTGGAATGAGGATATATAACATACTTTGTGTATTTATGATGAGTTCTCAATAAACATTTTCTATTTTGTGTTGGAATCCTGTTTCCAAATCTGAAAACCCAGGTATGATTTTCAAACAAACATGTACACTCAAACTTATATATTGAAATAGTAAAATAAAATCACGTTGTCCAAAGTTGGTAGGAACACGGTCAAATAGCCGCAGGGTTCACAAAAAGTACCACAGCCAGTCATTTTGTCCCAAGAATTACCTGCAAGAGAAAGGGGGTAGGTGCTGTCTTTGGGATGTAAACCGGATCTTGGATGGAATATTCTACCCTGTTGGGATTTAGGCTTTTCAGCACTACTTTGGCTGAAGGACTCATTTTGCTTCTTGTCTTTCCCCAGCTTATTTGAAGAAGAGATAATGTCATATGTGCCTCCACATGCCTTACTCTACCCCAGCTACTGTCAGTCCCCACGTGGCTCTCCCGTGTCATCTCCTCAGAACTCACCAGGTGAGTCCACCTGCTGCTCGCAGTGAATTCTCTGAGGAGTGAACCTTCAAGCCAGACGTTCTCTCCTCCCTAAAGACAGGACAGGAAGGGAACACTTCGGGTACATCTTTGGTGTTAGCATAGATACATGTGTGTATTTCCTGTCTCTTAAGAGTGGCTTATTTCCATGAGGATTCATTTTGACAAAGAGATAATGAATAGGAGGATTAGTGGTATGACATACTCAGATATAGAATTTACTTTTCATGATGTTATGTCATACAATATCAGGACACAAAATATTAGGTTGCTTTTTGACTTTAGAAAGTTCTAGTGAAGAGAACTTTTTTGATATACAATGAAGATAAAGTCTCCACTCTCAAGAAATAATATGGAATTGAAATTATTCAGTTTAATAGACTTGGACATTCTTTCCTACAGTATTCATTAATTGCATTAGATAGAACAGAGATGGATTGGCAAATAGAACATGTTGATAGGTAAACTGAAATGTGTACATTCAATCTCTTTTTGAAAGAGATAGGCATGAATGAGTGAGTGAGTAGGTGGATGAGCAAATGGTAGAAAATGCAGCTTGGCAAATAAGCTTTGAAAATGAAGGCAGTCATGATGTTGACAGAATATCAGCTGTATATAGGTCCTTAGTATAGGCAATGCATTGTTCACACTTTAACAGCTATCAGAATTGAAAACGATTTCAGTAGAAATGCAAACTCCATATGTGTCACTAAGCTGCTGTATGTTCTTTGGTATATATAACATGTGTTTTCACATACTGCAATGATAATGAAGCTGCAGCCTGATTGGATACTGCAAACAGGAAAAGATCTATTAATTTGTTCATTTAACACAGATTTATGGAGCATCCAACTATGATCCAAGCACTGAATTAGACTCTAGGACTACAGAGATGAATAATACAGTTTCTTCCTTTGAAGAATTCATGGTGTGGCAGTGAGTCAACAAATGACTCTGTGAAGCTCTGTAGTTAGTCCTGTAATGAAGAAATGTATGAGAACACAGCTGTGGGAGCAATTATTCTTTCAGGGCTGGGGATGGGGTATTTGGGGAAGTATGAAGTGGAGCCTTGAAGGATGATGAATAGGAGTTTACCAGGTGGACCAAAGAAAGAAGGGCATTCTAGTGAAGAGGGTAATGTGTTGGGCCATTCTTGTGTAAGTATAAAGAAAACCTGAGGCTGGGTAATTTATAAAGAAAAGAGGTTTCATTGGCTTATGGTTTTGCAGACTGTGCAAGTATGGTGCCAGCATTTGCTTGACTTCTGTTGAGGGCCTTAGGAAACTTCCACTCATGTCAGAAGGTGATGGAGAGCCAGCATGTCACATGGTGAGAGTGGGAGCCAGAGAGAGCAGCGAGGAGGTATCGCACCTTTAAACAATCAGATCTCCTGTGAGGTCACTCATCACCAAGGGAGTGGTGCTAAGCCATTCATGAGGAATCTGCCCTTATGATCCAAACACCCCCTACAAGGCCCTACTTCTGACACTGGGGATTATGTTTAAACATGAGATTTAGAGGGAACAAACATCCAAAAAAACCATATCAGGTAGCATAAGCTAAGCCATAGAAGCATGCAAGTAGTGTAGGAAATAGATACATGTGTAGTTAATAGATACAAGGGAAGGGAAGTTCTCAAGGCTCAGTTTGGAAAGGTAGGCTAGGGCTGGTTGGTCATTGAAGCATCGTTATTATTATTATCATTATTATTATTATTTTGAATCAGAGTCTCACTTCTTCGCCCAGGCTGGAGTGCAGTGGCGTGATCTTGGTTCACTGCAACCTCCGCCTCCCAGGTTCAAGCAATTCTCCTGCCTCAGCCTCCCCAGTAGCTGGGATTACAAACACGTGCCACCATGCCCATCAAATTTTTGTATTTTTAATAGAGACTGGATTTCACCATGTTGGCCAGGCCGGTCTCAAACTCCTGACTTCAAGTGATCTGCCCACCTCGGCCTCCCAAAGTGTGTGAGCCACCATATCCAGCCAACCTTATTCTATAGTCCATGTGAAGCCACTGAAAATGTATAAGCAGAGGAATACAAATAATATCCTGTTTTTCAAAGATCAGTCAGTCTGGTGGCAATTGGGAGGATAAATTAGAAAATGAGAGACTGGAGACAGATTCTCAGAGAGGCTGTTTCATTAGCCAGAGTAACATGATGAAAGACTGGCCTAGGCAGTGGAGATGGAGACCAGGGAACGAATTGAAGGGATATGTAGGATGCAGAGACATCAGGACTTTGAGTAGAGGTCGGGAAGAGTCAAGGAAGATTCAAAGGCCCTCACTACGTAGGCTACCAGGCAGATGGTAGCACCCTCTGCCAAGAAGGCGAAATGGTTAGACTCAAATGGGAAGATTGAATGAGTTTGGTGTTGGACAAGTTTTATTGAGAAATCTTTGGGCCGTCAATGGCAGATTCCCAAAGACAGCTGGAAATGGCAGCCATGTCGCACAGGGGAGGTTGAAAACAAGGAGTTCAGTGTACTGGTGGCAACTGAAACCTAGAGTATAGATTAGAGCAATTGGGGAGAAAGTCATTGAAAAGGAGAGGAAATAGTAGGTGATGACATGAGAAACTTCAATATTTAAGGGATGAGCTGAGACAGAGGAGCAAGTGAAAGAAAGAGAGCCAACAGATGTTGAATAGAGTTAGGAAAGTCTTTTCAGGGGAGCCAGGTTTCACAGAGGAGTGGTCAGTAGAGCCATATGCTCAAAGGGCTCAGGAAGTCCCAGCTACTCATGGGGGCTGAGGTGGGAGGGTTGCTTGGGCTCAGAAGGTCGAGGCTGCGGTGAGCCATGATCACGCCACTGCACTCCAGCCTGGGCAACAGAGTGAGACCCTGTCTCAAAAGGGGGGTGGGGCATCTGAAAAGGATGAGATCTGAAAAGAGGCCTCATTTCGATTTGAAAATCATGATGTTATAAATGGTCTTTGCCAAAGAGATTCTGTGAAGTAATAGGTTATAAACTGGATCTTGATTGGTGACAGATGATACAGGATCTGAAGCAGAAGTCAAATGCTCTTTTCATGAAATCTGGAGGTGAAAAGAAAGCAAAATAGAACAGTAGTTAGGAGAAGAGAGAGGGAAGGGATTTTAGGTTGGGAAGTTGAGCATACGTGTGCAGAGGACACAGGACGTGAGTGGAAGGAAAGTGGTTTGTGGAATAAGGCAGGCTCATGGACAGCATGACACTGAAGGCAGAAACACAGGCCAACTTTGAAACAAAATAGGGATACCTGTTTTGATAGCACAGGTTGAAAGGAAATGTATGACACTACAGGTAGGTTTAAAGGTTTAGGGGAAAACTTCATGAAATTCCCAACTGGCCTCATTGTTTTACCAGCTATCTGACTTTGGGCAGGGTACCTCCTTCCCTGAGTCTGGATTTCTTTTTCTGTAAAATAGGGATAATAATAATTACCTCACCTCTCATGATTGTTTTTGGAGAACACTTTGGTTGGTGCTTGGAACATAACAAGTAGCCAATAAAGGTTAATGTGTTTTCTTTCTTTTTTTCTGGAAATTTGATTCTGAGAAGTATAGGTTGTTCACATTTGAACCATTAATAACTGGAACAAACAGACGCTGATTTGCAGAGCTGTCTGCTTAGATACTTAATCATTCAGAGTGGTCTTTGTCTTAGTAAGAGCCTATGCTGGGGTTTAAAGTGGACCATCCCTTTACCTATGTTTTATGGTTAAAGACATGAAGCCATGTGGATTGTTGCTTGTGCCAGTCAAGGCTGTCCTTTTCCAGGCCTTTTGTGTGGCCTGTCTTCCCTGAAGAAAAGGTATATCGCCAGATGCTGCCCCTTCCATGCCCTTTAAAGGCATGCATTGAAGACTGTACACATTCTTCAAGACTGTATGAGCGTTCTAAATGTGGCTAAGTTTACTTCCTCATTTAGCATCGCAAATGCACATGAGTAATCCTTGGTGACAATCAAATCCATTCTAGAAACTTACATTTAGAGTTAAACATTTTCCAAAGACATGTGTAACCCAAATATATCTAAATTGCTAGCAGTGTTTGTGGTGGTTTTAATTTTCAGGAAGAATCATCTCCATATTTTTGGCCTACTCTGTTTCAGTGGGCTTTGTTTGATCTTGAAACTGGGTTGTACGGCCTGATATCAATGGAAGTCACTATAACAAATTCCACATGATACCAGGGCAGGCCTACCTAACCTCATTTCCCCTCTGGAGGCATCTTCTGTTTCTTTGAATAAAATAGCTTCTCCTTCTACCAGTATTCCTGAAGGTTTTGTGAAAGCAACATTTCAAACAGATTTTTTGAAGTGGTCTGATCCTCCTTGTGACTATAATTTCACCCCTTTTAGTGGTATGAGAATAATATCGTGAAAATTATGACAGTAATAAATTTTAATGATCTTCATTGAGAAGTCCTAGGAACCTGGTAAACTTTCCACACTTTTCCTCATTCCAAGCACATTGACATGTATTTTCAAGTGCAGAAGAGAGAGGGGCTTTGGAAACTTTGACTCACTGCTTTTTGCAGCTGTTAGAGTGCTCACCAAAATTTGTCAAAATTTTGGAATGTGAAGGTTTGTTTTTCTAGGACCATTATAATGCCAATCCCAACCTCAGTGATGCCAGAAGGAAAAGATCTTTCCAAACACCATGTGGCTTATTATGCCAAATATGGGACCCAGAAGTTTATATAAGCTGCACATTTCTAGGAAATTAAATGCAGTAATACCTAATTTATCTGATATTATTGGAGATGTGCTCTCTTATGTGGATTTTCCAGGTAACCAAAGCTATGATTTTAACTGTATGAGAAGTTGTTTAACCCACTATTTACTGAAACTCTTTCATAAATGTATTATATTTCTCTTTACTTTCCTATACACAGCACATTGAGGATATTTCATGGTTTGGGGGAATCATTGTGCCCATGAATCATGATGCAGAGCTCTTGTTACTTGACTAGAGCTGGACTCCCTGGAAACTAGCACCAGCAGAAAGTCACCCTCAACAGAAGTAAAACACTCAGAGAGCACCGAAGAGCCTTGGGGGTCTTTACTAAAGGTTGTCTTGAGAGGATGGGTTGTGAGAGGGAATTATTTCTCCCAACACATTGTGTACCCTTAATGATCTTCGTTTTCTCTCTCCCACCACAAAGACTTAGCATTTTACCAGCTGTTTATGTCATCTTCTCCTCTTTTCACAATTCCTCTTCCCTGCTCATTCTCTCCTTTTTTCCTTCCTCCCTCTCTATTCCTCTCTCTCTCTCTCTCTCTCTCTGTCTCTCTCTCATCTGTCCTCTTCCTTTCCCCACCTTTCCTACAGTCCCTGAAATAGCTTTAGACCTGTTTTTAGAAAAGGTGTTTGATCCCTTCCCTTGACTCAGCCCTACAAAGATGATGTAGGAACCAAATTGCACAAATGAAGGATGCTCCCTGGGGATGGGGAAGTTGTGATCCCAGAGACCAAAAGAAAGCCCCAGACACTGTCTCTATCATAATATAGAGACTTAACTTTTTGTTGTTGTTAGTCTCCCTTGTCCTCACCCATAGAGCTGTCAGAGGGTGCCTGTTATTGGCAGACCCTTTACATTTCCCTTTAATAAATCACTTCCCTGCCAAGATCTCTGTCAAGGTTTGAGAAGTCAGAGCATTAAGTTATTTTCAATAAATGGTATGTACATGAGCATCAGCAAGCTCCAAGAAATGACCTGAGGGCCTTTTACTACTCAGAGAATAAAGCAAAAATGCCAGGTCTTCAGTGCTTGTGCTTTGTGCCAGGGATTTGGACGTGTTTTTTCTTAAGTTCCAGTGTTGAGCTATGTTCCAGAAGATGGAACCTTCCAGAAATTATTGTAGTGCTTGATGTTTTGTTTTCATTCACTCACAGGGCATTTGTTTTAAATGTCATAGGGATTTTTTGAAAGTGAAGCAGGAAAGAGGTAAGCTTCTGAGCTGTCCCAGGACAGCATGGAGCCATGCTGGATCAGGCTAAGATCCAGCCCCTGTCCAATGTGGAGAACCAGTGCTAGTCATCAGAACAATGCAGGTTCTGGGTCACACACCCAGAATCAAAAAAGACTGAGACTGCCCGGGAGTTGGATGCCAAGCTATTTCTAGTGTCTTCTGAAATATTTTGTCAGATAGAATTCTTTAGTTTGTATATGATTATGCAACTTTGTAACAGTATATGAAAATAGGGTAATACAATATAGAAGTTTTTTTAGACCTGCCTGCAATGACAAAGCAAAAACTCCCCAGTGTCTGTTACTGAAATTTTTTCCTGCACAGTATTAGCAAAATGCTGACTCTCCATGAAGTCAGCCCTTCATTTGATCACTTTCTAGATATAACTATGGATCTTTTGTATCTGATTTTCTTTACGACCGTAAAGACCATGAAATTCCTCTGTCTTATAAAGTATTATAACCTAGAACTTCACTTACAGTTGTAGTTCCCATACAATTTTATTACCTCAATCTTCCAAGAACATTTTGTATTTCCAAAGTGGAAGTAACATCCTTCCTGCTCTGGAATTTCTTGGCAATTATACCTCACTTTTATTAAGAATTTGACAAAGGCCAACAGCATAATTTACTATAATTTTATTTATTTATTTATTTTGAGACGGAGTCTCGTTCTGTTGCCAGGCTGGAGTGCAGTTGTGCAATGTCAGCTCGCTGCAACCTCTGCCTCCCGGGTTCAAGTGATTCTCCTGCCTCAGCCTCCCAAGTAGCTGGGACTACAAGCACATCCAGCTAATTTTTGTATTTTTAGTAGAGACGGAGTTTCACCACGTTGGCCAGGATGGTCTCGATCTCCTCACCTCGTGATCTGCCCACCTCGGCCTCCCAAAGTGCTGGGATTACAGGCGTGAGCCACTGTGCCTGGCCAATTTACTGTAATTTTAAAATGAAGTAATGTGTAAATGACTTTTTTCATAATGGAACTATGAGCAAAAGAATTTTTGCATTTAACAATTGTTGTCTCAGAGTTTTTATAATTAAATCCCTTTACCTAGAGTATAAACAGAATCAGAGCTAATTTTTATTGTGTCTGTATTGATATTGATGGAATGCGTTATGGCATTTCCCACATCCTTTTAAGCATCTCAGATTATACAGGAGTAGTTACTGTCTGTGCTGTTTTTCAAAGTAATCAGCTCTTAAAAAAGCATGTTTCTTGGCCAGGTGCAGTGACTCACGCCTGTAATCCCAGCACTTTGGGAGGCCAAGGCGGGTAGATCATGAGGTCAGGAGATCGAGATCATCCTGGCTAACACGGTGAAACCCCGTCTCTGTTACAAAAATACAAAAAATTAGCCGGGCGTGGTGGCGGGCGCCCGTAGTGCCAGCCACTCTGGAGGCTGAGGCAGGAGAATGGCGTGAACCCGGGAGGTGGAGTTTGCAGTGAGCCGAGATCGCGCCACTGCACTCCAGCCTGGGCGACAGAGCGAGACTCCGTCTAAAAAAAAAAAAAAAAAAGTTTGTTTTGTGTCTTAAAAGATTTTCATTCAGTTCTTTGTCCTTCATTTTTCTCTTTCTTGTCAATGATTTTGCTCTTGAAAGTTGATTCATTACAGCTGCGTTCTGCACTGTCTGGGTTTTCTAGTCTGCAGTTTCTCAGACTGGAGCACTGACACCGTGACTGTGCCGCCCCTGAGTGGACTTGAACTGCACTGTCCTATTCCTCATCCATCTAGGACAGCAGCCTTGTGTTCATGCAGATAATGTTCCTTTGTATTGCAAATGATGCCTTTTGGTACACAGGAAACATTTGCCCTGTGTTAGTCCTTGGGTGCTGCCCATGTGTTTCATTGGTGATGTTTGACCTTCCAATGAGGGAATAGTGGTTCTCAGCCATAGCTACACGTTGGAATCATCTGGACAGCTGTGTTTAACACTCATGCCTGGGTCCCACCCCACATTCTGGGTCTTTACACATTTTGATGTAATGCATCTTGGGTGTGGCCTGGACATTGGAATTTTTAAAAGCTTCCTAAGGGATTCTAATGTGCAGTCAAGATTGAGAACCCCTGCCTAGAAGTCTCCTCTGCCTCCCAGATCTTTAAAGTCAAGCTTATTTGCTTGCTTTCTGACATAACTCAGCTCTTTGCCTAACTATACAAACAGATCTCCAGACAGACTGTTGGTCAATAGCCAGTTTTGTACAGATTCATTACTAAAATCTCAACTCATTTCCCCATGTTTAGTATTCACCTCTATGCAGATAACAACAGCTAATACCTATGTGGGATCTCTTATGCAACAGTCACTGCATAAAGTGCCATAAACACACTAACTCAGCTCATCCACACGTGTGGCCCTGAGCTCTCACCCCAATTCCAGCCCAGTATTTTTCAGTCTCTAGGGCATTTGGTCAGCTGTCATATCCAAGTCAACATGTATAAAGTTTCACGTGCCCTTGTCCACCTGCATCACTTCCCACACTCTTCATAGCATCAGGTAGGTAGATCTGGCTCAAATCCCAACTCTGCTGTCACTGGAGTATGACTTGGACAAGAAACTGCACCTTCATTTTCCTTAGTTGCAAAGTGGTGTATGATGGTCCTAGTAATACCTGCTTCGTAGACTTGTGAGGATTTCTCAAGATCCCCCGTGTAATGTGCATCACCTGTAATGTATAGCAGGTGCTTAACAAGTAATACGTGTTGTTATTGTGTAAATATACTTTATATTATCATCATGCTTCCCATTCTTCTTTCTTGGTTATTTACTCTTTTCCCAGTGCATATTTCACATTGTAGATGTTTCTCTGAGTCACCCACTCCAGTCTAGTCCTTATCCCCTTAGGCTTCAATTACTGCAACAACTCCTAACTGGGGCTCTTTCCTCTTACCTACCGTTAATTTACTCAACACACTCTGAAAATAATTTCTTAAATAAAACACCACTTGTATGTTATTCTTCTGCTCAAGAACCTGTAAAGGCACTGTTCAGTTCATCATGCCCAAACTCCTCTGCTAGGTTTTAAAAATTCTTATCATAATTTGGCTCCAACCCTTCTGATCAATTTCATTTCCCATGTACTCCCAGCACTCCTCCTCCACTCTAGGCTAGCTTGGTTCTCTCGGCGTTTTCTGAACACACATGCAGTGCTCATGCCAGCTCTTGCTGCTCTATTCCAGTATAGAATATAAATTCTTCTTTTGCAAGGTGTGGTTCCAATTAAGCTTCCTCCCTAAGGCCTTTTCCACTTTGATCTCTACTTATACGCATTTCTTTTTTCTAACATTACTATTACTTTTGTATAACACTAATCTTAACAAATGCTTGCGGGGGTCAGGGGACAGGCAGCCGTGTCATTGAGTGACTGCCGCAGAGTGGTGAGAGCATGCCTCGTCTAACAGAGTAGCTGCAGCTGCCCGCTGGATCCCCAAGGAAATGCAAGCCAGTCGTTACAAGATTTCCCAAATAATTTTCAAGAGAATAATCTGGAATTTTTTAATTTGAAATTTAATTTGTAAATGTTGGCAATTAATTTAAAATCTTCAAAAAAGATTATGGGGCAAACAACGGGTATCTATAGGACTAGGTATAGCCCCAGGGGTATAGCTTTGCTCCCTCTGCTTTCTAGTCTATATACCACCTAGTTCAGGACTTAATTATTCTCTAATTGTTTGACATTTTATTTCTATTTCCCCACTCCACTCCAGCAACCCCACCTTATACATTTTGGACATCCATTGGTGAACCTAACACAGTATTCACTATGAATAACAACTATTTAGTTCACTCATTTGTTAAAGAAATTTTTAATGAACTTACATGGTATGTAATGAACAAGACTTCCCAGCTTTTGTTTTCTGGTTTCTTTCATCAGTTGGGAAATATTTAGTGGAAATATCCAGTGTTTTTGTCATGGCTCTGTGTCTGATTTCCATATTCATCATCAGTTTTCTATCCCAGCCTGCTGCTTAGTCACCCAGTGACACAAAACCAGATTTTTCTATGGAAAGAGGAATAATTGGCTGGGTGTGGTGGCTCATGCCTATAATCCCAGCACTTTGGGAGGCCGAGGTGGGTGGATCACCTGAGGTCGGGAGTTCAAGACCAGCCTGACCAACACGGTGAAACCACGTCCCTACTAAAAATACAAAATTAGGTGGGCATGGTGGCGCAAGACTGTAGTCCCAGCTACTCAGGAGGCTGAGGCAGGAGAATCGCTTGAACCCAGGAGACAGAGGATGGGTTAGCCAAGATCACGCCATTGCACTCCAGCCTGGGCAACAAGAGCAAAACTCCGTGTCAAAAAAGAAAAAGAAAAGAAGGAAAGAGAAACAATGTTACTTGTACATTTTATTAGTGATAATTGCCATTGAATAACGTATGAAATATCCTTATATAATCTAGATATTCTCAGTACTTGGCACATGTTAAGAATGCAATAAATGGTCTGGTGCAGTGGCTCACACCAGTAATCCCAGCACTTTGGGACGCCGAGGCAGGTGGATCACCTAAGGTGGGGAGACCAGCCTGACCAACATGGAGAAACCCTGTCCCTACTAAAAATACAAAATTAGTCGGGCGTAGTGGTACATGCCTGCAATCCCAGCTACTCGGTAGGTTGAGTCTGGAGAATCACTTGAACCTGGGAGGTAGATGTTGTGGTGAGCTGAGATTGTGCCATTGCACTCCAGCCTGGGCAACAAGAGCAAACTCCATCTCAAAAAAAAAAAAAAAAAAATCCAATAAATATTAATATTATTTATTCTTTGTGCAACCCAGAGACAGGTGCCTTTTGCAAGTATGTGTTATATTAAGATTTTACCCTGCAATATGAAATTTATGTAATTATGTGTCTAAAATCATTCTTGGTGATAGTGCATATCTAAAAGAAGTTTTGTAGGACAATCACAGTGGCTCATGCCTATAATCCCAGCAGTTTGGGAGGCCGAGGTGGGCAGATCACCTAAGGTCAGGAGTTCCAGACCAGCCTGGTCAACATGACGAAACCCTGTCTCTACTAAAAGTACAAACATTAGCCAGGCATGGTGGCAGGCACCTGTAATCCCAGCTATTTGGGAGGCTGAAACAGGAGAATCGCTTGAATCCGGGAGGCAGAGGGTGCAGTGAGCCAAGATCACGCCACTGCAATCCAGCCTGCCGGGTGACAGAGTGAGACTCCATCTCAAAAAAAAAAAAAAAAAGAAGAAGTTTTGTGAAGAGTTTTTGGTTAGGAATTTAGAGTGAATGATTAAAACCTCACTCTTAGTGCCACTTACTTATATACCACATACTTTCCGTTGCAACTTCCTGTCTAATTGCCATTATATCATTTCAGCAGCAAGCAAAGACATTTCATCCTAACAGTTACTACTAGACATGAGTAACTCTGTTTGACTCATATTAGTTTGGACTGAAAAGGGGAACCATACTTGAGAAACACATGGGCACCATTGTAACTATTCAAACAGGATTTTAATTCTCAACCAAAATGCCACAAAGAAGACGTCACTTAGGACCCTGGTTGAGGTTTGTTATATCCTTCAAGTTACAGAAGTTAATCCTTCAAATGCAGAAGTTAAGACAGTTGCCTCATTGGACTTGTTGATTGTGATAGCTTTTGTCCATGGTGATGTGATGAACACAAGGATGATGCACAAATCCATATTATCCTCTCTCTGTGGTTTGCTGTAGGTACCCAGCGTGCCAATGCCCGGGCTCCAGCCCCTTACAAGCGGGATTTCGAAGCCAAACTGAGGAACTTTTACAGGAAGTTAGAGACTAAAGGATATGGACAAGGCCCAGGGAAGTTAAAGTAAGTCAAAGCGACACAAACCACATAATGTATAGATGGTGAAAGGAGGGGGCGCAGTTGGGCCTCTAGGAAATTGATTGTGATTTGGGATGACTAGCCTTCATTTTAGTCGGCATAATTATTTCGGCATTTGTAAATTATAGGATCATCTAAAACATAGTCCTGGAATGAAACGTGATTAAGCTTAACATTTTAAAACAAGTAGTGAAGACACTGCCTTTTCATGTAAAAATAAAGGCAAAATAAAAGGCTGATTTATTTTTTTCCTCTGAAAAGTACCTCTTTGTTGGTGCATAGTATATTCATTAGCTATAAAGCCATCCCAATGTCCTTCACTACAAGTTTCTGTCTCCTGAACTGACCTGAGTGCAGGAATAGTGCTCAGCTCTGTTCAGTTCTGTGAAACAAACTTCACAGCAGAACATGTCATGAATGTCGTTTCTGCCTTTCTTCATCTGCCTCCTCCCTTCAAATGGGGAAGCTGAAACATCATCATGTTGTTTGGCCTACAATTGTGTCCATTCCCTACTTACCCTTCTTTCTCTCCCTGCCTTCAACCCTGTCCCACGTCCCCACTGGAGATCACTCTGCCACTGAGAGAGGACAGAGGAGGGAGGGTCTCCACTGGAGCCCCTCTGTGACCCTGGGTGCCTGAGAGAGGGTCCAGAGACCAGACCAACAGCAGCCCCACGGCTCACAGCCCCACCCACAGGAAGGCTTGCTTGGTTAAATTTCACCTTCATTGCCCTAAAAAATCATCAGCCTGCCCAAACACCATACTTCTCTGAGCTTTACTTTTCTCACACTTAATTTACAAAGGTCTAGGATGATCCAGCTGTCATGCATTCAGCCTCCCTATCATCTCTCTGCCTGTTACCATTTACATGAAGAGCAAATTGGTATCTATGGAAGAATGACTTTTAGTTGTCATCATCACAAGTAGATTAACCTACCACACACATCATTCATTTGTATCTCTCCCTTAGGGACTTTCAAGATTCACTTAATTTAACAATTAACTATTGGAAACTCCACTGCTTTGGAGGACATTGAGAATTTTTTTTTTCCTCTTCGTTCTCACAGTCATCTCGCTGGGCACTTAATAATTGAATTCCTTGTCTAAGTGCATTGAGGCTTAAAACATTGCCTCATAGAGTTGTTCTTGCTTTACTTAACAAAACGTGTGTGTGTGTGTGTGTGTGTGTGCGCGTGTGTGGTGTTGTTTTATGATCTTTTTTTTTCTGGGATAAACTGATTTGACCGTTTAGGTAGGATTCTTCAGTTGTTCTCACAGGTCATAGGTAGGGTGCTCTGTGTACCAATGATTCTCTCATATAACTTTTGCTAATGCTATTAAGAGTTAAAGACAAATGTGTACTTTATTGCAGACAGCAATGATATTAAGTAACATTCTTCTTACCTAGTTAACTGTGGCAAATGGAAATGTTCTAGAAAGATAAGTAAATTATCTTTAACAGTATAGTAATAATCTGTATTTTCCCAATTGTCTCATTGTGGACAGGTTAATTATCCGAAGAGATCACTTACTAGAAGATGCTTTTAATCAGATTATGGGCTACTCCAGAAAAGACCTGCAGAGAAATAAGCTATATGTCACCTTCGTCGGGGAGGAAGGGTGAGTAGAACAGAGAAGTGGCCTGTGGAACATAGGCTGTGGCCACACGGCGGATGTTTCTCCACGTTGCTGTGGTTGCCTGAAACAGGAAATCCTTCTGGCAGGAAGTGCTGTTCTCATACACTTAAACCTTTGGGTTTTTTTTTTTTTTTTAAAGGTCTCCTCTGGCTTTTAAATCACTTGACATAGAAATTCTTTAGTAAAAACATGTAGCTTTAGATCATTTTTGAGAACAGAAGCCTAGTTTAGTTTCTTCTCTCCAGACCTCTCTTTCTCTTAAAGGGAAAAAGTAAGGCTTTGCGAGGAAAAAAAAAAAAAAACAAGGAATTGCATTTATGCAATTGCTTTGTGATCTGTGATCTTATTTTCTGCCCTGCAGGGCTAAGTAGAACGTGCTTCCTCTATTAAATAAGTTCAGTTTCAGAAACATGAATTAGAATCTTGCTGTTCTACCCGGAAGCCTCCACAGAAGTAACTCTTAGGCCTTGGCTCTTATTTCTCTGCCTCCAATTTTTCTCTTCCCTTGGGAGGGCAGCACACCACCAACATTACTACCTAACATAAACAAACATGTCCCGCCTTCCATGACTCTTCCATGAGTGTGCTCATTGAGATAAGGCTTAGGAAATGAAGCTGGGAAGACTCCTACACAGTGTCAGCATTGCACCCAAATAGACATAACTGTTATTATGCATCACCTTAAAAGAGGCCAGCTGTCATCCCTCCCAGACCCCTTCTTCTTCCTCATTTCAGGTCTGGGTTCAAGTCTCAGCACCTTCTTCATAACTCAGCAGCCACTAGAGGGAATTTTTTTAATACCATACAATTGTCTGGTTGTGTTTTCTGTAGTTCTTGTTGATTTGGATCATTTTAAGGCTATCCTTCTCAGTCGTGCCTCGGAATAAAAGTATATTCGATTATGGAATCATATTAGTGATATTGAACAAATTAGCCATTCAGTACACAGTGGATGAAACAGTGACTCCAAACTATAGAATAATTTGCCTGTACTGATGGAACTAGGGAATAGCAAAATCAGGATTCAAATGCAGGCCCTTTGTCTTTCATCTAGTACTGTTGGACTAGCTCTGGGACCTAAGCAATACTCCTGCACTCTAGCCCATCTGAATTTTTTTCCTATCTCTGGACATTTTGCCCATTCCAGCTAATGACTGATAACTTCTGCTCTTGTCACATGCACTGCTGTGTAGTCTCCCAGCTATGCCTACATTAAGGTAAAGTAGTATGTGCAAACACACTATGACATGACAAAATTTGTACAGAAGTTTGCCTGAGACCTGAGCCCTTCATTGCTGATGTGCATACGTGGACTTCTCACTTGTGTTAGTTGGCTTAAAGATGAAGGTGCACAGTTGAAAATGAATGCAAATGTTGTTAGCCTAATCACCGGTATGCATGGGATTCCAAGTATTTCCTTACATAATAAGTCTGGTTTGGATGAGAATACTTTTCCTCCCCCAGAACTCCAGCTGCCTCCCTTCATTGTTGGACCAGAGTTTGTTGAGATCTCAAAGATTTAGGGAAGAGTCTTTGGAAGCACTGATATTCAAGTTTGAATAGAACAGACGTTTATCATGATTGGTTATCCTAAAGCAGTCTCCTCATGGCTTGGACTAATGACATCCGTTCCTAGGAGGAGGTCCAGGCTGAGTGGGGCTTGATGCCTCTGTATTTGATTACATTACATTGATGTCCAAATGCTTCCTGCCTCCATCACCTGTCTCCTTCCTGTGACATCAGAGGGAAAACAAGGGAGAGGATGTTAAGCTGTGAGCTCAGTTAGCAGGGACAATCTCTTAATCTGTTCACTCTGCATATGGTTTATTGAAGCTGGATTTCTGGACTCATGACGTTGTCAGGTCAATATCATAAATTATTAGATATATACTTTAATTTGCTATTGAGGCATCGAGGATACATATGCTGTTTTTGAGAGATGAAAATAGTAATTGTGCTGGAAAAATAGAAAGCTGAAAAAAAAAAAAAGAAAGAAACCTTGTGCTACATAAAAGTAAGGAGCTCTTTTAGCCTTTGCCACCTTCTCAAACACATTGACCCTATCACATGAAAATGAATGACCCTAACTTTTTTTCTGGATTATAGTAAATACCCAAAGGGAAAAGCTACCCAATCTTTCCACTGAACTATAAAAATGGAGCTGGAGATTTTCTGTTTTTTTGTTTTGTTTTGTTTTGTTTTTTGAGACAGACTCTAACTCTGTTGCCCAGGCTGGAATGCAGTGGTGTGATCTTGGCCCACTGCAGCCTCCGCCTCCTGGGTTCAAGTGATTCTCCTGCCTCAGCCTCCTGAGTAGCTGGAACTACAGTCACATGCCACCACACCCAGCTAATTTGTTTCGTATGGAGGTTTTCTGTTACTGTCCCTTTACCAATTTTAATCCCCTCAAAATGTATCATTTTGTAAGTTCTTCATGTCCAGGTTTAGTAATGAGCATTTAAAAACACACATATCTGGCACCCAGACCTTGGTTTCTAGTATCATTCTTTGATAAAAAGAATCAAGGTTTTTAGAGAAATGGCTGATTCTAACACTAAGCAGGAAATATACAAGATGGAGCCCAAAGCATCTTTTGGTGTCTGCCAGAGATTAAAGAAATCCTCAAAAATCCCAGTCATGGGGGTATGTTGAAAAAACCCAGGAGCCAACTGAGAGTTCCCAGTGGACAAAACTGAAATAATTTGAGCAACAAAATACATACAAGGCTATTGGATTATAAAACAAAGTATAAAATAGATATCCATACTGATATAAATACATGGTTGAGTATGTAAATAAATGGGGAAGAATAGAAAAGTAGAAAAATCTCTTTTGTAAAAATGGAAGCAGCCCAAATGCCCGTCAATCAATGAGTGGATAAAGCCAATGTGGTGTATATATACCCCATGAAATACTACTCAACCATAAAAAGGAAAAAAATAATGACATTCACAGCAACCTGGATGGAATTGGAGACCGTTATTCTAAGTGAAGTAACTCAGGAATGGAAAACCAAATATCTTACATTCTCACTCATATATGGGAGCTAAGCAGCTATGAGGATGCAAAAGCATAAGAATGATACGTTGAACTTTTGGGACTTGGGGGAAAAGGTTGGGGGTGGCAAGGGATAGAAGACTACACATTGGATATAGTATAAACTGCTCAGGTGATAGATGCACCAAAATCTCAGAAATCACCACTAAAGAACTTATTCATATAACCAAACACCACCTGTTCCCCTAAAATCTATTGAAATAAAAAAAAAATTAAAAAAAAAAAAAGAATCTCTGCTCTCAAGGTAGATATCAATTTGTTTAAGGCAAACAGTAGAGAATATGCCCTTCAAAACTGCTGTAGGTCTGGGGTAGGCACATGATGTCATCTGGCCCAATTAGACTGAAAGAAACTCTTGTTATGTTGTAGTTGGTGAAAGGTTTGACTAAAAAAGAAAAAATCTATTTTGCAGAATATTTCCATACAATAGGCAGAACTCTGTACTCCTTAGGTATGGAATGTGCATAGTGACTTTCTTCCAAATAGTATAGTATGGAAAGAGGGGGAACAAAGTAACTTCACCGTAGAGAAACCTGACAAACATTATGGCAGTCAGGTTATCAAGGTCCACATCAATAGCCACGAGTCATGTTGATAATATGTACCCTCGATATGATGCAATGAGGGTGGCACTTTACCTCTGTGTTTTTCCTCCCAAACACGTAATGATAGTCCAACCGTGAGAAAAATACTAGACAAAATCCCAACTGAGAGACATTGTACAATATGCCTTACCAGTACTCTTTAATACTCCCAAGGTCATCAAAGACCAGAGGAGCCTGAGAAACTGTCACAGCCAAGAGGGAGACATGACAATTAAATGTAATGTGGTTTCCTGTATGGGATCATGGAACAGATAACGGACATTAGGTAAAAACTAAGGAAATGTAGATAAAGTATGGATTTTAACTAATAATAGTGTATCAATATTGGTTTATTAATTATAACAAATGTACTATACTGATGTAAGATGTTAATCTGTGTGTGAGGTATACAAGAACTCTCTGTTTTATCTTTGCAATCTTTCTGTAAATCAAAACCTGTTCTAAAACAAAACATTTATTAAAAGAAAACATATAGTCAGGATTCAGGGAAATTTAGGAAATGTTTCTCTGAACAACGTATTTCCTCGTTATCTGATAAATGACAGCCCCCAGGGTAAATTTTGGTAGGTATATACCTCTGTCTGCACTTGAGGTCATTAGAGTAATAAGTGTATATATGGGGTTAATTCTGTGGGAAGTCCAAATTAGTAGTGGCATTGGTATATATAAAGTATGATTTTGTGTTGCTCATGTCAACTATGTTGTCTATGAGGGAATAATACTTTGCAATTCATATTGATATCATTTCAGTGATTATATTTTACCTGTTACCATCAAGGTCTTTATTTACAGTAGATTAGCTAAAGCATAAAGAAAAGGAAGTTTATTTTAAAGAATAATGCATCAACCAGGTGTGGTGGCTCACACTTGTAATCCCAGTACTTTGGGAGGCTGAGGCGGGTGGATCACGAGGTCAGGCGATCGAGATCATCCTGGCTAATACGGTGAAACCCCGTCTGTATTAAAAATACAAAAAAAATTAGCCAGGCATGGTAGCAGATGCCTATAGTCCCAGCTACTCAGGAGGCTGAGGCAGGAGAATCACTTGAACCCGGGAGGCAGAGTTTGCAGTGAGCTGAGATTGTGCCACTGCACTCCAGCCTGGGCAACAGAGCGAGACTCCGTCTCAAAAAAAAAAAAAAAAAAAAAATCCTAGAGTCTCTAAATACAAATACATTAGTTGGTTAGTTCATCATCAACTAAGAGCACATTTTGTATTATGCTTTGGCTTTTTACAAAAAGTAGGTAGTTTCTAAGCACTATCTTGTAACTAGTGATTTAATTTGGTTAGAGCTGGAGGTTTTGCTTTAGTCATGAAAATTTCCACACAACTTAATCTGGTTATCTGCCTTTGCAAAGTTGTGGGGAAGGGAGATCAGCTGTGGTGGAGTGACTGAAAACTGAATCATCTTGACTGAATGTGGTGTGAAATTGCGTACAGGGGTTGCCTATTTCTGCTGGCCATCAGTCTACCTAGAAGTTGCTTCTTTAGGGTTGAGGTCAATGAAATACTACATATTCTCTAGTGAATTATTCTACGTATTTTCCAGCTGTATTATTATATTACACATTCTCCAGTGTATTATTTTCTTTTGAATTAAAAGTCCTAGCAACTAAAGGTTACATGATTTAAAAAGTTACCTAGATGCTAGGCATGGTGGCTCATACCTATAATCCCAGCACTTTGGGAGGCCAAGGTGGGAGGATTGCTTGAGGCGAGGAGTTCCAGACTAGACTGGGCAACATAGTGAGACCCCATTTCTATAAAAAAAAATAAAAAATTAGCTGGGTGTGATGGCTTGTGCCTATAGTCCTAGACACTTGGGAAGCTAAGGCGAGAGGATCACTTGAGTCCAGGAGCTCGAGGTTACAGTGAGCTGCGATTGTGTCACTGTACTCCAGCCTGGGTAACACAGCAAAACCCTTTCACCCTGTCTCTTTAAAAAAAAAAAATACTGGATTAGACTGTTGTGTTCTGGTAAGGCGTGGGGCCACTAACTTCTTAATACCCAAAACATTAAAGAAATAGTGACCTGGATAAAGAGAGGAGGTTTACACTGTGATTGCCCTGCCTCTTTTTCTTCATAGCCAACCCTGTAAAAGGCACCTTTCTTAAAGAAAGAATGAGTTTATTATGTGTGAGGTGCCATCAATATGACATCAATCATGTCTTGCAGAGCCACACTTTGACTAGGGAGGAGATGTGCACAAGCAGTTTTCGTTTGGGAGTTTAAGAACTTCCTGTAATATCTTCCTTTTGAGCTTTCTATAACCCCCTGAGACAGGCAAATGAAAGCAACTAGGGAAGATGAGATCTGAAAGAGTTTTCTTCAGTCTCTGCTTATAAAGTAACCAGCCAGTTCTTACATATGACTGATCAGATCCTCACTAGAAGCTGTTTGAGGCCCTGAGCTTGGTCGTTAATTTCTCAGAAATCTGTGAAGCTTCAAGGTACACTTTATAGTCTTGCTTTTTTTTCTTCCAAAAAGAGACATTTGCAGGATAACCTAAATTACCCAAACCTTTCTAAAGAAGGGTGCTTCTGTATCTAGGCTTTGGTTTGGTAGCCCCTGGTAAGACTTTGTTTATCATATCAAACTTCCTTACTCACCTACCAGGCTTTCTTAATTGGCTCAAGAACTAACTCCTTGCTACTATAAATATCTCAGAGTGAATCAGAAGGTGTGTAAGCCATGTGTGCCTGAACCAACTTGAAGGAAGTGATGGTGTGACTTCCCAAGACCATCATCTTCTTTCATTTTATAGTCTGCTTTCATTAGAATACTTAGTTTTCAGTAATTCTTAGTTGAAAATAAAGAATGAGATAATAAAATTTGTTATTTTAACAAACTTTGGGTGCCACCGACAACTTGGGTGGAGTGCCATCCGAGCCATGTGATGATGTTTAAAATGCTCTATCAGCACTTGGGGCTCCAGACTACATGGCCACCCCCTGGAGACATCTGTTCTTATTCGGAAATGCCCTCAGATGCAGCTGTTGTGCGGCTACACACCCGTTGTCCAGAGTTTTTACATTTCCGTGCCAAGGCTTTAGCTGTGGAACCAACCTAACTGGCAAAACAGGAATGTAACAGACAATCCTTGTGATATGAGTCATATTAACTATTTATATGAAAGAGGTTGCTAAGACATTACAGGAAGCAAAGGCATGATGTACCCTGCTGTGACATGTTTTACTGAATTAGCCAGGCTTATTTACAAATTGTAATCTACAACCTGCTCTCAGATAGGCAGTTCTAGGCTTTGGATTATAATCAAATCAAAGTTTAAGACTATTTTGGCTTTAGAGGTGACTCCATCAGTGCTTCTAGAGTTAAAAGTCAGCAGCTAAAAACTTGACCAGTTGAAGATACATTTTCTCCTAGAGGAACTATTAGCTTTGTTTTTGCTTGGGAAAACAAGACTTTTCCTTTTCAGTTTAATTCCTCGGGGAACATTCATCTCATCTTCAGCCAGATTCAGCTATTATCATAAAAAGGGAACTAATCAGTGAGGTCAGTCTTTGTTGTTTTAGCAAACTTTACCACATGAGAAGATTTTACATATTAAACTTTCTAAGCATAATTTACTTGTTGATTTCTGACAATGTTTTCAAATTGAGCAATCTTTTAGGGATTGGTATAACCTGTTCATGTCATTGAATCAATATACCACTCAAAGGCAAATGTGCAAATCTGCTAGATACCAAATAACAATGTAAGCAACGTTGATTTTCTTCAGAAAGCATCAAAGAGCTCCACTCATTGATTCAACAATATATATTGAGCCCACACTGTGTATCAGGCTAGGTACGGATATAAAAATGAGTAAAACATGGTCCCTGCCCCCAGTGTAGTTATAGACTAGTACGTATGTATAGGGGAGGCAGGCACATATACAGATAATTGTAATGCACTTTGTAAGTGCAGTATTGTTAAAATACTCAGAGTTAAAGCTTAAAGAAACCCTGATACTTCTAACTGAACGCCACAGCTTAATTTTAAGCAGGCAAAATCCTATTTTACTTTTACCAGTTGTCTGTAAGAAAACTGACTCCTGAAGTATTTGCCTCATGTGTCAGCTGTCTCTGACCTTATCCATTGTATGCTTTATTGTGTCTGAAAGCCTCACAGAGAATGACCATAGCTGACCGGTGCTCACTCTGTGCCTCACACTTAGTAGTCTACCCACTCCTTGCGGTTGCGTACACCCTAGGATATTGTAAGCTAGATTTTTTTTTTTAAGATGGAGTCTCTCACAGTGTCGCCCAGGCTGGAGTGCAGTGGCACAATCTTGGCTCACTGCAAGCTCCCCCTCCTGGGTTCACACCATTCTCCTGCCTCATCCTCCCAAGTAGCTGGAACTACAGGCGTCTGCCACCACACCCGGCTAATTTTTTGTATTTTTAGTAGAGACGGAGTTTCACCATGTTGGTCAGGATGGTCTCAATCTCCTGACCTCGTGATCCGCCCGCCTCGGCCTCCCAAAGTGCTGGGATTACAGTCATGAGCCATGACACCTGGCCGTACTAAGGCTTTTAAAAGATGCAGCTACATGCAGACAGGATGGGGGAGTCCTGGGTTAAAGCAGCATACATGAAAGGTTTGGGGCTTTAGCTGATGACTAGCACCTTGTAATTCAACAAAGTAAAGTGGTTGCCCCAAAGGCAGGATAAGTGAAACCAGCATCGCTGGAGAAAAGTGTCGAGGATTTTCTAAGCTCTATGCTGAGAAGACCTCACCTGGAGTGTTACCATCAAGTCTTTACTGACACCAGGGTAGAGAGGGAATTCCCACCCCTGCCCTGAGAGAAGGTTGAAGGAAGTGGCCATGCTCAGGAGTGGGAAAGGAAGAGAAGGAGGCAGAGACCAGGAGACGGAAAGTGCTAAACCTAGAGCTCTGATGGAAAATGACTTTCAAAACATTTTACATCTTTAGGATCTAGATTAGTACCCCATATGTAATCAGCACACAGACTTTTGTTGAAAGAAAGTCTCTAAGTGTGTAAAGAACGTTCAAGTGGAAGAAGTATTCTACCTGTTCCTGGCGGTGTCACAGGCCAGAAGTAGGTCAATGGGAGGAAGCCACAAAGGCCGCCTTCGTCACAGCATAAGGAGGGACAGGTAGTCTGTGCATCCCTGCACTGAGGAGGCAGCCAGGGTACTGCTTTGGGAGTCCTCAGAGTAACCTGAGGATGGTCCCACCGATCCTGGGAGCCACCTGAGAGCATGTTCTATTCAGCCGCCCCAGAGGGCAGGTCCATTGTGTCACCTACAGCCTCTCTGGCCCTGGGAGTCTGCTGTTTGCATTTTTCTTTACACAAAAGTTTCCTATTAGCACAGTATGGGTGTGAGGATTGTAATACCACTGGTGATATGTTAAATTATTTTAGCTACTACAAAGACTGATGTGTTTTATTTTAATATTCATGTGTTCATTTTAAGGTATATTGGGAAACAATAGTTAGCACATCAAAACTATAAAGATTGTGTAAGACAAAGTTTTATTTAAAAAGCAAATAGATCTAAAGTTGATTTAATGAAAAATATTAAATTAATAATAGTACATATATATTCAGATATAACAAAAATTGGGAAAGTAGTATGAATAGTTGAAGTCTGTTCTGTAAACCATTTTTATTTATATTCTGCCTGTAGTATCCTTTTTGTTGCTGCTGTTCTTTCTCCATCGCCGGGGCTGGAGTGCAGTGATGTGATCATAGCTCATGCAGCCTTAAACTCTTGGGCTTAAGAGATGCTCCTGCCTCAACCTCCCAAGTAGCTGGGACTACCAGCACATGCCACCACACCTGGCTAATTTTTTCTTATTTTTTGTAGAGACAGGAGTCTCACTGTGTCACTATGTTTCCCAGGCTTATCTCAAACTCCTTGACTCAATGAATCTTCCCGCTTTGGCTTCCCAAAATGCTGTGATTACAGGCATGAGCCAACATGCCCGGCCTAGGATCCATTTTTTTCTCCATCACACAATCCTATCACTGAACAAGACTCAGATTTTTTTTCATTAAAAAAATGCAATGATACCCACAGGAAAAAATTCAAAAAGAAGAAAAAATAAGATAGAGAAAAGAAGAAGGAGAAGAAAAGTCTTTCACAATCCCTCCTCCACCCCAGTTTCTCAGTTGCCTTCATTCCCTTTTCAGCATTCCTTCTCTATCTTTGAGCCCACGTGTATACTTTTTATCCATAGGGTCGATGTACTTTGTATTTTTCATTTTAAATTTAGCACATCACATTGCTTTACTGCAAACTCCTCCTTACTTTGCGTTTTTTACTCTCTTCATTTTTGGCTACTTGTCATTCCTCAGACCTCACACAATCTTTTCTTATACTTCAATTTGACCCTGACATCTTTGTGAGTAAAGTAGAATTTATACTGTAGCTCGGGTGTTAGAGTTTCAGCCTCTTTCTCCAAACGCCTTCCTTAGGAAGCTTTAGGCCCCCTCATTTTTCTTGTCTGTAGTTTTCCTTGGTGTTTTATCATTTAAAGTTTTCATTTGCACCCTATCACTCCATTTTTTGCTACTGATCTCCCTAAGGGGACTTGTATCTGTAATGTCTTATCTCGAATTCACGAAAGTATCTTTCTTCTCCCATTTAACAATGTTTCAGACATCCATGAGGACTCCATGTCCTGTGAGCATATGTAACTGATTCCCCCTGGTTTTACCCTGTTTAAATGAAGCTTTCACATTGTGCTCCCTTTTTGTATAAGCTTGCTCCTGACATTTGAAAGATTTACCTCTTTATACATATTTACATAATCAAAATATTAGCAGATTGCCTATTGTATGTATTAGAATATTGCCTGTTGTATGCCTGCTGTATGATGTGTGGCTTGGTTTTAGGTGTGTTCCACATAAATGTCCATTTTTCTAATCTGGATCAAGACACAATGAGATCAGAAACTGTGATCATTCAGTGTGTTTTGGACAGCTCTGGCATGTGGACAATTAGATTTGTAATGAGCATCCTATGGAAACTTGAGCTCTGGAGAAAAAGTCCCCAATATCTAGGAAAAAAGTAACAGATTATTCTTTTTGTGGATTTTTGTTACAGGCTGGATTACAGTGGGCCTTCCAGAGAGTTTTTCTTCCTGGTATCCAGAGAACTCTTTAACCCATATTATGGCTTATTTGAATATTCAGCCAATGACACATACACAGTACAAATAAGTCCTATGTCTGCTTTTGTAGACAATCACCATGAATGGTAAGTATTTTTTCCCCAACACTTCTTCAGGCGATTTTCTATGATATTTGTTTTTTTATAGAACCCACATTTACACATCAAAACATTTTTTCCCTTGGGCAAAATCATATTTTCAGTTAAATACCTCACTTGACTCTTGTTTTTATTGTCAAATTTAAATATGTAGTCAGTCTCCAAGCTAGGACTAGATCTGTTGATAGCTGGGAATTGATCTGTTCCATAAGATCGATTCAAGTGAGTTGGGTAGAATTCAAAAGGTATTTCCCATTGCAAGAAAAAGATGATGAGTTCCTGGTGAGATCCCTGTATTCCTCGCTGTACCTTTGGGTGCCTATGAGCTCTAAGCTGAGGTGGGGGTGAGGAGGGGAAGGCCTGATCCAAAGATCAGACAGCCTCTAGAGCAGCCCTTGGGGAAGTGGCTGCCATGGGAGAAGATGGGGCAGCTGGAACTCTGGCTGGGGCTCTGACTCTCAACTGTGGCGATGATGGTGCTCTAGAGGGCAGTGGGGCTGGTGGGGTGACCTGGGGGCATTGACGGTAGAAGGGCAGGAGTGGGGAATTACAAGCAGTGGTCACTTACCGTATTAGCCATTTGAAGTTTGTAACCAGGTGTTGCCTCCCTCTTTCCTAATTTCTCACACAAAATCAAGGAAACTGATTTAGGATTCCCATCTGAAGATTATTTATGCTGAAAATCCCAAATTGCACTCTTTCCAAATGTCCTTACATCTTTTTTAAATCTCTGTGTTTATAGACTGTAAATATTTGTATAACCCCTGTTTGCTTGTTCCTGTTCATTTTCCCTGATAGCAACAAAGGAAAGAATATGAGCAGGATTCATGGAAAAAGCGTATTTGAATCATGAGATTAATATTGGTAGGTGGAGGGCATTATCTTTTAGGACTCACTCTTCAAATTGAACATCTGTTTAGCTGCAATTTGGAGTCCTTCTTCTAACTGTGACTATTACAGTTGTGCTAAATAAATGGAAATAAAGAGGAACCATACTGCTGGACATTGTTCTTAAAATGGCTGCCTAATACTAAAATTACAAACTTACAGTACGAACTCAGTATGGATTTACACTTTTGGAAGGCATCAGACTTTCAAAGAGCTAGAAACTTGAACCCTTTTGAAAGAGAAAGTAAGTTTGCATCTCAGGCAGCAAATCCAGTCATAACAAATATGTTTAATAAAGTTTCCAAAGTGATTCAGAATAGAATTGAGCCTTGACATTTTAGAGAACAGAATGTCCCAGAAGAAACCCCCCCAAAGGTCCATGTGCATAATTCTTGAATGGTGAAAATATCAGGAATGGGGCTTGATAGAGAATAGATACAGGAACTTTCTTGATCTGAGACTGGGCCTTTCCTCAGAAGAGAATTGCTACTGAGTTTGTGTTAGAGAAATCCTGCTAATATTCATACATACACACTAGGAGGGGATAGCATTTTCCCCACTTCCAGAGGTCTCATCTGTCAACATCTCTTGGAATTGGTTTGGGGAAATGTCACTGAAATGCTCACACGGGATTCATGAATGTGGGGTGCTACATTGCTGACATGGAGTGAAGGTGGAGCAGGGTCTCTAAATATAAGGGAAACTGATTCTTCAGCAAGTAGGTACGAATTACTGGCTGTATTAGTCCATTCTTGCATTGCTATAAAGAAATACCTGAGACTGATAATTTATAAAGAAAAGAGGTTTAATTGGCTTATGATTCTGCAGGCTGTACAGGAAGCATAGCACCCAAATCACTGGGCTTTGGGGATGGTCTCAGGGAGCTTTTTAAATCATGGTGGAAGGCAAAGGGGAAGTAGGCACATCATATGACAAAAGCAGGAGAGAGAGAGAGAGAGGGAAAGTTGGGGGGAGGTGCCACACACTTTTATATGACCAGATTTCATGAGAACTCACTATCACGAAGATAGCACCAAGCCATAAGGGATCAGCCTCCATGATCCAAACACCTCCCACCAAGCCCCACCCCCAGCAATGGGGATTGCAATTCAACATGACATTTGGGCAGGGACAAGTATACAAACTATATCACTGGCCTGATGAAGACACAGCCCATGGTGCATACAAACTCTCACGACCTAGTAGGCAATTAATATTGGAAAAATTTAGATGCTTAGAGCTGGAAGGCATTCTAGAAAGCATATGGAACCACCTAGAAACTGCTCCATGACGTGTAAGCCATCTCATGCGTTTCCTTCACAGGTTCCGATTCAGTGGTAGGATCCTTGGTCTTGCACTAATACACCAGTATTTGTTGGATGCCTTCTTCACACGGCCCTTTTATAAGGCTCTTCTCAGAATGTAAGAATATTTTTATCACTTGTGTAATTAGCATGTAAAATACAGTATTTACTTTATTGAAAAAATTCTGTCAAAGTCATTGTTTATCTGTTCACAATCTCAAATCTGTTATTAAACCTAATAGTGGTTTAGATTTCTGAAAGTAATACAATTTCAAATACGATTACTGTGTTTTTCCTGCCTCTGACCTATTTAGCCCCCAGAGTTTTAGTTTTGCTCTATCCCCCAAAATCTATTCTCATTTGTTGCAGCGCATGTTTCTTTAAAACAATTGTACTTCAAATGCAGCCCTGGAATTCCTGTGGTGTTAATGCAGATTATTAATAGAATAGTTGTGGGTTAGTCTTAGTGACTCACAGCCCCCTCTCCTTTATGAGATACATTTTGTGTTTGGCTTGATGCAAATTTTCAAATGCTTACTCCTCATTCAAATCTTCGTTATCTTTTGTTTTGGTTTTATTTTTTATTTGTTTGTCAGGGATGGACAGTGCCATATGTTTCTTAAACTTTCTCTATGACCTTAGTAATTTATTATGGAAAATGAAAATTCAGCATTCACAGAACTTTTTCTTCGTTGTTAATGAAAGATTGCGATTATTGTAAAATATAGGGCTAATTGTTTCTGTCCTGTAATCAGCAGCCATTTACAAGGCCGAACAGAAGGCAACGGCCTGTGGGATAGTAGCTCAAATCTGCAATGAGAGCTCACTGAATTCTCACTTGGCTCTGTCCAGCCCATTCCCTAACTGAGGCCACGTACCTGCTTACTGTAAAATGGAAGCCTAGACCTCAAATGAAAGCAAACAAAATGCTTCTTGTGGGCCCTTGGGAGGGTCAGTAGAAAGACTTTTGCCTTTCTGTCTTTCAGTGTCTTCACAGCTGTAGCACTGGGAAACAGGTGCCATTTTCTGTCACTTTGGTTCTTTGTGGCCACTTTGCATCTTCCCATTTCATTGCCTTATCTCTTATCTTCTCATTTAAGCTTCCTGAAAGACTAGTCTCTACTGACTCTCTACACTTACCTCAAATTCACACTCTCAACACACTTCAGCCTGGTTTCTTTCCCACCAGAAAACCTGTGGAGGCATTTAAAGAATACTGGTTAGTCTGTATCTTATTGGGTCATGCTGCTGCTTCTGACACTGTGTACTACCCGCCCCCACCACCATTTATTCCTGGGTCCTTTCTCCAGAGCTGGCATCTCTGACACTGTACTGTGCGGGCTCTTTTTTTTAACTTTTCTGTCTTCTTCATGAGCCGCTCTTCTGATTTGCCCTTAACCCTTGGTATACCTGAAGCTTCTGTCATTGGGCCCCTGCTTTTCTCACTCAGTATGCCCTCATGGGGGGGAGGAATTTCTTTGCCTGTCTTATCTCCTCTGATTCTCAAATCTGTACTCTCAGTCTTGATCTCCCTTAAGGTGTAGCCTCACATGCTCAACAATCCACCAGACTCCACTCGGATGTCTTACAAGGACTTCAGAATCAACATGGTTAAGACTAAGCTCATCAAGTTTCCCTACTTAAAAGTATACCTTCTCCCACAGGCCCCGTTACAGTTAATAGTGCCACTATTCTCAGGCCACTGTGGTCAGAAATTGGGAGTCACCCTTAAACAGCGATGACAAATACACAGTACATGTTCTACTCTTCACCATTTCTACTCTACCCCATCATTCCCAGGGTAGAGTTCACAAATCACCTGTGGTACTTTTTCCCACTGAACTCATTGTGGTCTTAGAAATCTTTTTAACGGATAGTGCTCCAGCTTGGCAATTAATTATAGTTACTTTTGACATGAGTTCATTTGTCACCCCTATTTTAGATATCCTTCTTTATACTCCCCCAATAAAACTATTCTATGATTGCTACATGTTTGCCTCCTAAATGATTTTCAAATTGATCTTCTTCTCTCCAACCTTAATAGCCCAGCCCCAGTTAGAGCCCTTATCTTATTTTGGCCATATTATTGTAGGGGTCTATTCATTGGTCTCTACCCTCTAATGATAACGACCCCTCATCCCACCCCATTTTAAATAATCCTTCACACTGGGACTTCCAGAGGAGCTGGAAGTTTATGTGTTTATAATTCACATTTCACTTCTGATCATGCCATGCCCTGTCTTAAAATCTTTTGGTAGTTCTGAATCACCAGTCTCCTTAGGATGGCATTAAGGCCTGCTGCCTTGCTGGCCTCATTCTCTAGAAATTCTGTCTTGAGGTTAACTCTCTCAAACTGCTGATATGCTTGGAGTCCTCTGTACACTTCCATGCCTTTGTATTTTGTTCATGTTATTCTCTCTCCTTTCTCTTTCCGCTTCTCCTCCTTTATTTATTCCTTTTTACCTCTCTTGCTTTTAAACATCCTGAAAGATTTAATGTAGGCATCATCTTCTGCAAAAAGCTTTTCCTGAATCTCTCAGTCAAAGAAAATTGCCCTCGTGTGTGCTCTGACAGCTAAATCCCTGTCCCTACCTTCTTTTGTTAAATGGAAATGTGACATACATTTAAAAAGTACATGAATTTTAAATGTTACCAATCTTATGTTATCACTTATCACTTTGTATTAACTTATCTATTTGTGTACCTGGCTCCCCAGTTAGCCCATCAGCTCCTGAGGGTAGTGACTGTTCATCAAGTAGCTATTCAGATGTCTGGTACATACTTGATGCCTAATGAATGTTCAGATTGAACTGAAAAAATATGACCCTTGAAATTGGGCTTAGGGGAGTGAAATTTCAAAACAGCTATGGCAAACTGATGACTACCACTGTACAACAGGGCCATGGAACAGTAACTATACCTCATGTAGACTCTTTCTCTGCAATTAAAAAATGTGGGGGAGAAATACAGATTGAAGACAGGTTCTGTAGCTTACTGTGTTCAGAATAAGAACCATGAAGAAAAAGGGAATGTATGTGAACATGAATCATGTCTTTAATAAAAAAACAAATAAAATAATAAAGTAAAATAAATATTAAATAAAATAAAAATCATGTCTTTCAACAAAAAAACAAAGTTAAAATATACTATAGAAATATATAAATTATTTCAAATTAAGATAACAGTATTTTAAGGTAGCATAATATAGCCAGCAAGAATACTGGATCCCAGTTGTCAACCGAGTGCCAGTTCCTGATCTGACATTGATGATGGATGACTGCGCAGATGGCACTCATTCTTTGCACCTCCAGTTCTGTGTCTATAAAGAAAGACGCAGTCTGAATGATTCCTGTGGCATATTATATATTTAGGACTTTCTAATTTTGTAACAAATTTCTGAATTATTTCACTGGTTTAATTACTGGACTTGGACTAAGAACATTCCAGAAATCACTGCCCATGTAGTGGCTCTTGTTCTTCTCTTTAATTCTTAGTTTCTTTCCTTATTACTGTGGGTTTTTGCTAATAGCCATGCCTACATATTTGTTTCTGTCTGTTTGTCATCTTAGTCTATGTGACCTGAGTGATCTAGAATACCTTGATGAAGAGTTCCATCAGAGCCTGCAGTGGATGAAAGACAATGATATCCATGACATCCTAGACCTCACGTTCACTGTGAACGAAGAAGTATTTGGGCAGGTGTGTGTCTCTGCACACCTGGTGCCTAAGTGTGGTAACTGAAGGCTATTGACGAGTGAAGAATTAACTCCATGGCTAAGATCAGATGCTTATTTATTTGTGGTTTATTGGGTGATTTAAACTCTAGATCACACACAGTTACAATAATCACAGTTACAAAGGTTAGAATTAATGTCAGCTGCAGATTAAGATGCTGTAAATTACAGATGGTGATAACCTTTTATGTTGTAAGCAATCTTCTTTTTATTTCCAACTGAAATATCCCCTAAAATATGAGAATTTACCTTATATAGAATGCAATTTTTTTGAAGTCCACACTACAGAATTTTAAAATTCCATTTATAGAATGGTGGCTGGGCACAGTGGCTCATGCCTATAATCCCAGCACTTTGGGAGGCCGAGACAGGAGGATCAGTTGAGCCTAGAAGTTCAGGACCAGCCTAGGCAACATGGTGAAACCCTGTCTATACAAAAAATACAAAAATTAGCCAGGTGTGGTGGCACACACTTGTAGTCCCAGCTACTCAGGAGGCCAAGGTGGGAGGGTCACCTGAGCTGGGGAGATTGAGGCTGCAGTGAGCCTGGATCATGCCACTGCACTCTAGCCTGGGGGACAAGAGTGAGACCCTATCTCAAAAAAGAAAAGAAAAAAAAAAAGAACCAAAATTGATTTTTTTGAAGCTAAGGGAACATAAACAATGTTTTGGGGAAGACTTAAAAACAGAATATATTGATTTTTTTTTTCAATAAAAAAAATTGAAAGAGTAGGGAAAGAGTAGGGTGGAAGAGTAGGGAAAACATTTCTTCCAGAAATTATATACTAGTTTGTAAGTAATATTCTTATTTAGGCATTAATCTTTAGCTGCTTTTCTGATTTCCATGTGTTTTGAAAAAGTTCTCAATTTAACATTCACTTGAGTGTAATTCTGCTTCTTTAAAGTAAATCTTTACTCTAGATATAGTCAATTCTGAGAAATTTGTGAAAATGGGTTTTGTCAAACATTCAAATAGTAGCAGGCTGGTATCTGAAGCCAATTCGTCTGCATTTTAAAACTTAACCTGTAGTACCAGCAATATATATATATATAAATCACCAAAGCTTTCAAGCACCAGCTCAATGCCTAGTTTTTCCTGAGTGCATGTGCTCCATGAGTGCCTGGGGCCTCACTGCCAGCTTGTGGGATGTGCCTAGGGCAGAGCTGGGGACAGGTAGCTGGCTGATTTCAGCTCACTGCTAGTCATGTTCTTATAACAGTAAGAGTATTGCTTTATAGTCATTCTTTTTATTTTTTAATCTCAGATAACTGAACGAGAATTAAAGCCTGGGGGTGCCAATATCCCAGTTACAGAGAAGAACAAGAAGGAGTACATCGAGAGGATGGTGAAGTGGAGGATTGAGAGGGGTGTTGTACAACAAACAGAGAGTTTAGTGCGTGGCTTCTATGAGGTAAAGACAATCAGCAGTAGGAGGAGTTTGCAGTCTGATATCAATGATGCCACAATCCATCTTATTGTACTTACATGTGTAGACTATTTCTGCTGTATTTACTGTTGCTCTCTCCATGCGAAAAGTTCAATATTTTTTCCCTTATGTTTCAAGAGCACCCAAAGAAGCTTAACTCACTGTTACGAGAGATCACTGAAATAAATGTTATGGACTGAACTCAAGTAGCATTTGTTGAGTTAATGACCACTAGTAACATTTAAGCCATCCATCTTATGCTTAGATACGGGTAATCAAATCTCATGCTTGCTATGTGAAATAATTATATCTGAGGTCAGAATGAGTTGGCACATATTGTATGTGGCTTTTTCTGTAGAAACACTAAGTATTTTCCTAAAGGTGGACGGGACCTAGATTAATCAGCAGTCAGTTATAAAACAAAAATTCTGTCGAGGCAAATCTCATCAACCTTATACTAAAGAATGCCTTATATTTGTAGGGAGCTTTACAGGTTTTCAAGTGCCAGCGCAAGGTACACACATATTATTCCTGAAACTCCATGTGTCCCTTTTTCTAAGACTTAATTATAGCTGATATTTCTCCAGGCTCCTAAGCCATGCCTTGTACTCTTTTTATTCCACAGGTGGTGGATGCCAGGCTGGTATCTGTATTTGATGCAAGAGAACTGGAATTGGTCATCGCAGGCACAGCTGAAATAGACCTAAGTGATTGGAGAAACAACACAGAATATAGAGGAGGTGAAATTTGATTTATAGATGGCTAGATTTTAAATTTCAGATTAAAGGAAGGCATTGGTTCAGCTTGCCAACTGAATATAGGACAGGCAACAGCACTTGGACTCTAATCATAGGTCTGATTGCAGGCTCTCTCTTGAGACCTTGGGCAAGGTACATTCTCTTCTTCTCCTAGTTACCTCATCTGTCAGATGGGAGAAGGACTGTTTACACAGCATCAAAGGATGTCATAACTCTTCATTGTTGGTGAAGAAATGTGACCATAAGAACACTAATTAATTACTTCATGGTGTTGCCAGTGAAGCACCAGGGAGCTAACATCCAGCTGGTCAAACTCCACCTATTCCATTTTGTTTCTAAAACTTAAAGAAGCACACCCTTTGAGGTTCCCAGTCAGCACAGGTTTCCCACCATTCACTACGCTCCTTATCAGTTATCATTCATAGTCAGAATACTTGAATGGAATAAGACACAGTTCCCAAAATATGACATTATTGGAGAAGTTCTAAATTCAAGCATGAATTTCAAGTGAAAAGAAGACTGTAGTAAGGTTAGTTAGAAACTGCACTATCTGAAACTTCACAAAATGGAAAGCTTTAAAAGTGACCTTTCTGCAGATTAGTACAAATTATCGATTCATAACCGGGACCAAACCCATTGAAATTTGAGTGTTAAACTAATACTTTGCAAGGGACCTGATGGTAACCCAGAGTTAAGGTTTTATTAAATAATTTTAAGCAAAGAATACATGTTCTGAAATTTATCACCATGTTAGAAAGCCTTCAGAAATTCAGGACAAATACCAGTTATTTTCTGGTTTGGGTTTTCTTTTTTAACTCTAAGTGTAAGAGATTAGAAGTGGTTCTGAACTTGGAGAATGAAAACTACAAACTTCATATCACTGAATTCATCACTTAGCAGAGTAAATTGAGAGCTGAACAGTTCTCTAGTTATCTCTAAGTTGAAGCAGAGATTTTTTTTTAAAAAAGTAGTTTTAAAAGTTTGGAGTAAAAAAATGCCTTAACATTTGCTAAATTGCTTTTGGTTATGCCTGTGCTTGCCTTTTCCAGCTCATCCCTGCACCGCAGGCTGGCCTTGCTTACACATTTAATCTGAAAGGCTGTATTTAATTGCAGTTTCCATTGCTGCTATTTCTGAAATCCAATTGCTGAAATAAGTCTTTTCCAATTGGCCCCATGTATAATCTCTTTGGTTATTATAGCTTTGTTAACCCATCGATTTCTACTGAGAGCACTATTTCTCTGACATGCTGCATAAGTTATATTTTACCATAAATATTATTAGCTCATTCCTTCCTTCCAGGAGATGATTCCTTTTTTTTTTTTTTTCTAAGACAGAGGGCGTGTGCCACCATACCTGGCTGATTTTTATATTTTTAGTAGAGATGGGTTTCACCATGTTGGCCAGGCTGGTCTCGAATTCCTGGCCTCAAGCGATGACCTGGCTCGGCCTCCCAAAGTGCTGGGATTACATGCTTAAGCCACCGCGCCTGGACCCAGGAGATTCTAATAGCAATGCATTAATAGAATCAACCGTTTTGGTTTTTCCATGGTATACAATCTTATTCACTAAATCTGATTAATCAAGGACCTATTTATATGGTTATTGTAAATCTTATAAAATGAAATCTTTGGGAGGGGGCAGAAAAATTCTGAGACCCTCAGCTGCCATGTTTGCTCACCCAGCTACTTGGCACTGAGTAAAGAAGCAGCTCTGTGGCTGCCACCTGCCATATGTTCACACACCAGCTGCTAGGAGAGAATATGATGAGACACATTCACTCTTCCTCCTCCAAAAGGTTTGGCACAAATAGCAAAAGGGAAGCAGAAAAGGGCTAATTCATAAGGTCAAAAAACTTTAAAGCTACAAAGAGCCAGTGCATTTCTTTTGTAGATGAGAAACTATTTGCTCAGTACCAAGTTGCTAGTCTTCACCAAACTCTGGGCATGGCCCATGTGTCCCCATGTCCAGTCCAGTTTTGATCACCCTTCCCTTCGATCCTTTTTTTCTCCAAAGGGGACTAAACATCACTGAAATGGTAAACAGTAAGGTGAGATTCCTCCCAAATCCTACAACTACTGAAATGGGAGGAAAAATTTGGATTAAAATAATTTCTACCCTGGACTACTTCTTCTGTTCTGGACTACTAACTCAGTACCCATTAACTCTGTCTATTCATTGGTTTGAATCACTAAATCCTTGTTAGCTTTTTCTCTAAATTTAATTTTTTTTTCACTGAAAGGTTTTTGGAATCCACCACCACTGCCCATGAGGTGATTCCTTTGACATTTTCTTAAATTCTACTGAAGTATGGAATAAAAGTAAAATTAAGTTGGTGATTATTTAGGATTTATTTAAGAAACTAAAGGTCGGCCGGGCGCAGTGGCTCAAGCCTGTAATCCCAGCACTTTGGGAGGCCGAGACGGGCGGATCACGAGGTCAGGAGATCGAGACCATCCTGGCTAACACGGTGAAACCCCGTCTCTACTAAAAAAAAAAATACAAAAAATTAGCAGGGCGAGGTGGCGGGCGCCTGTAGTCCCAGCTACTCGGGAGGCTGAGGCAGGAGAATGGCGTGAACCTGGGAAGGGGAGCTTGCAGTGAGCCGAGATCTGGCCACTGCACCACTCCAGCCTGGGTGACAGAGCAAGACTCCGTCTCAAAAAAAAAAAACAAACAAACAAACAAAAAAACTAAAGGTCACTTTTCCCTTTTTATTAGTAAATCAATGTGAAACTAGTTTGATTTTAAAATATGAATATTATATATAGCTTTTAAGAGAGCTTGCAGTTATGTACTTGTTTGTATGAATTATTTGATTAATGTGTCTCCCCTCTGCCAGAAACCCTGGAAGGGTCTGTTTTCTTTGCCATTATGCCCCCAACCTTAGTACAGTGCTTGGCATGGAGGTATTTGAAAATTATTTCTTATGTGAATGACCGAAAGAGTTAAGTATTTCCAGTAACAACTGTTGTATTTTACAGAAATGATATGGTTAAAATAACTCATTTGTTGTTCTTCTCTTTACCAGTTTCACTTAGTGACCACTAAATGAAAACAGAGACCTCTTGGTTTCACTTAGTGTTGTTTGGTTTAACTTTTGACACTAGTATGATCATATATACAGTGTTATTCGTTAGTCTTAAAGTTAGAGACAACTTTTGTTTTTCTTTTCGTTTTGTTTTTTGAGAGGGAGTCTTGCTCTGTCGCCCAGGCTGGAGTGCAGTGGTGCAATCTCGCCTTACTGCAAGCTCCGCCTCCTGGGTTCTCGCCATTCTCCTGCCTCAACCTCCCGAGTAGCTGGGACTATAGGCGTCCGCCACCACGCCTGGCTAATTTTTTGTATTTTTTAAGTAGGGACGGGGTTTCATCGTGTTAGCCAAGATGGGGATGGTCTCGATCTCCTGACCTCGTGATCCGCCTTCCTCGGCCTCCCAAAGTGCTGGGATTACAGACGTGAGCCACCACACCAGGCCAATTATAGATAACTTTGAAAGAATCCAAGAGGATGATTTATGTCTGGGGACTTTTCCTGTCACATATCTTGGTGGCTTAATATAGAAGAGTCAAAGTAACATGGGCTTTTGTGATTGGTTTGATAGGATACCATGACAATCATATTGTAATTCGGTGGTTCTGGGCTGCAGTGGAGAGATTCAACAATGAACAACGACTAAGGTTGTTACAGGTGAGATGCCATTATTTAATCTTTTGAATGTATCGATATGATTATTGTTGGAAGTATGTGTTTTTAATAACTGCTAAGTATTCTCCATGAATACATACCGTGGCTATCTGGAAATATGGGATACACCATTTCCAGACTCCTGATAGCATGGTTATGTGACTCCATGGCTAATCAGAACATCCCTAGCCAGGTTAAAGCATTTCATGAGAGTTTGGGGAAGTGTCAAGTCCAGTCCAAGAATCCCAGTAACAACATCTGCCTTCAGGACAGTTTGGTCCCTTCAGCAAGAAGCACCCAGGGTACCCAAAGTACAGGCCAGCGTCCCTAGCAGCAGAAAGAAATGATCTTCAATTCTTTAAAAAGGGATACAGTTAGTTGATTAACAGTCCTTTCTTCTCTTTCATCTAACTTTCCACAAATTTGAGAAAACAGTGACATTCAAGAACATTGGGTAAACTAACTTGTGTGTGTGTGTGTGTGTCTGTGTGTGTGTGTGTCTGTGTGTGTGTGTGTGTGGTGTTTATGGTCATCCAGGACAATTACTGGTTGGTTGCAAGACACAAGGAGGCCTCTGGATGCTCAGGCAGAGCCTTACAAGTACTCTTAGCTCCTTCGGATCTTAGCTCCTTTGGATTAAGGGTCTGGGCCTCAAAATTGCAGGCCCAGACATTCTCTTTTTTAAATTCACCTGACATTGATCAGGGACTGATACTAAGTAGACTCAGGTTAATTGATATGCCCACTTTATTCATCTATAGTAGGAAATGTGCCTGGTTTGAGCTTCTGAGCTGGTCAGCTGCATCAGGTGCTTTATTTTCTACAAACCGTCCACATCTCCTTTTCCTTTATCATGCACAATATTCTCTTTCTTAGTATTCTCTTCTGGCTCTGTGTCAGAATTGTGTTGTGATTATTCCACACCTGTGAAGTTTTGTCTTCAGAACTTTCCTGCCTGCTCTTCCTCAGGAGCTCTGCCGGTGAATGATGTGATGCCTTTCCTGACTGTTGGTCTCTGGCTTCACCTTCTCCTTCTGTTTTCTTGGGTTGACAGTTTGTTACAGGCACATCCAGCATTCCCTACGAAGGATTTGCTTCTCTCCGAGGGAGTAACGGCCCAAGAAGATTCTGTGTGGAGAAATGGGGGAAAATCACTGCTCTTCCCAGGTAAAATATAAAATAACATTTCTTTACTGTCACAATGTTTGGTGGAGACATTCATTTATGTATATATTGATTAATTACTGCTATTATATTACAAGTTTAGGAGACTGGAAGAGCTCCTAGAATGAATTTCTCCCTGATAACCTTTCTAAATGAAAGGAAAAAAGATCTCTCTGGTCACACTTAAAATATATACATCCATATCTTAAAATACAAAACACAACAAAAGCAAAGCATTTGTTAGCATCAGTAAAGCGACGTTGGCTATCATGCTTGTGGCTTATGATTGTGGCTCTAATCTAGGTGTTTCCAGAAGCTTCAGTTTTAACTTTACAACTATTTAGAATCCCTTCAGTAAAAATTACCATTGTAGTTTCTAAAGAATATTAAATAATGTGGATGTGCTCTAGATCTCTTTAGCCTGTCTCATACATGTCTTAATTCCGTACTCTCTGCATTGTATTCTCATTCATAGTAAGATCACATATTTCCTTAGAATAGAAAAAAATGCTTTGCTGCTGCTGCTAATAAAAGCAAAAGACTGATCCTTTTGCAGTTTGTAAGTGTGATAATTGGGTGTTCATGCGCATATGTGAGATGTGCCACCCTCAAACCTTATTACAACATCTGCACATTACCCATCTGACATGGGAAAGAAAAGCAAGGACTAGTAAGATAGTATTTGTGAAGACAAAAAATGTTTGAGATTGAGTGGAGATAATTGGAGCTGGAGCAACGGAAAAGGAGCAGATGAACAAAAGAGGAATGGAAGAAAATTTGTTTTAGAATTCCTTTATCCAATGAGTAGTAATACTGTAGCATTTTTGAGGTAAAAAGGAGCTGAAATTGCCTCTAACTTTACTAATAATACAACTATAGTCTAGAGAGATTAAATGATGTTGGGTACTCCAAGATGTTATCCTAAGTTTAAGTATAGATGACTTTGAGAAACCTGTTTTATTAGTGATATTAGGAGATACTATTTATATTATAATAAGGTGATGTTAGGTACCCCAAGATGTCATCTGTTTCTTTAAGTACAAGCAACTGAGCAATCTGTTATCAAAGCTTTCTTCTTAGCAATGGAAAGATGCCAGTTCTTAAGAACTGTATTGTTAGCATCAACAGATGAGAAAAGGGGGTGCTGAAAATACAAATGGAGAGAGTGATAAATAATGACGGCTCAAGTGCTTGCCTGAGCCTCCTCGGCTGCCACACATGCATCACAGTCTGAACAGGCTCTGCATCCAGACATCTAAGTAGTACCTGGCATATTTGATTTCCAAATCTGGGAATTCATTATTTGATTTCATTCTTTGAAGAACTAGCTCATTTTATTTATGCTTGGATAATGAGTTTTCTCCCCTTCAACACATAAATCAACAGATTTAGACTATCTGAATAAGACTTTTTACTCTTCTGTGAGAAACTCTTAAGAATTTGCATTGAAGAAGGAAACAGCAGATCAATGGTCACCTTTTTGTTGAAATCTATTTCTGTAAAGCCACTAAAGTATATGGAATAAAGTGTCACAATAAGCAGATATGTCAACTGTTCTTATTTAATCACTGTAATCTTCACCAAACCTGATGGGCAGAGACAAGTAATTTGATATAGACCTGGACCTTTAGCTTCAGAGAGACCTAGGCTGAGTCCCACCTCTGTTACTTACCTGCAGCGGGGTCTTGGTGAAGTTGCATGATCTTTCTGAGCCTCTGTTTCCTCATCTACCTGGTGGATTTGAAATTCTGAGGATTATCTGAAATCATTCATGAAAAATACTTAATACTGTCTCTGGCCATGAGTAAGCATCCAGTCAGTGATAGCTGCCATTGTGATTTCTGTCACCATCATCTGTAATACATATCAGGCAGGATGTTTGCATATTGGAAAGAGGGCAGGGGTAGGAGTTAGCAGACCTAGGTTCTAGTCCCACCTCTGCCACCAGCTAACTCTGAGACCTTAGAGATCACTTCATCTTTGAGCCTTGATTTTCTCATCTGTAACAGGCCAGGAGGAGGTGGTATATTAGGTTGGGTTGAGCGAGAAGTAACACCGAAGGGTTGCTGAAGAATCTTGAGGGTCAGGCTGGATTTGCATTTCTACTTCCCCCTGGAGCCTCAGGAAGTTCATGTGCTAACTCATTGTAAATGGTGTTGTTGTTCATTATTGTTGCATACACACAGTTGGGTAACAGGCACTGTCCTTTCTTCCTGTCTTCACTATGACCTAAGTTTGCTTCTACATTCCTAGTTTTACCCAGATTATAAAACAGCACAAATGAAGATGGTCTTAGGCACGTTGAGCAAGCAGCCTCTTTTCATAACCTCTCTGCAACAAGCCCCATCTTTTGGGGTCTGATGAGAAGAGTTACTTGGCTTTTCTGCTTCAGAGCTGCAGTCACCTTATGTAACCCAGCTAACAGGCATGAGCACAGATCTAAGCCCTGTGACACACTAGTTACATCATCATCATCCTAAGCAAGACCCTAGATCCATCCGTCTAAGGTAGGAGTAACAATGTTCAGAGTATTTTGACAATTGTAAGATAATGTATATGAAAGTCTTAGGAATACTGTGTTTACTTTGTTCTTTTTTTTTTTTTTTTTCCGAGATGGAGTCTCGCTCTTCGCCCAGGCTGGAGGTGCAGTGGCCGGATCCCAGCTCACTGCAAGCTCCACCTCCCGGGTTTACGCCATTCTCCTGCCTCAGCCTCCCGAGTAGCTGGGACTACAGGTGCCCGCCACCTCGCCCGGCTAGTTTTTTGTATTTTTTTAGTAGAGACAGTGTTTCACTGTGTTAGCCAGGATGGTCTCGATCTCCTGACCTTGTGATCCACCCGTCTCGGCCTCCCAAAGTGCTGGGATTACAGGCTTGAGCCACTGCGCCCGGCCACTTTGTTCTTTTTAAACTTTTTATCCTGACTCTTTTGTAAGCCACTGTATTACTTTAACTATTAACATTGGCTCCACAAAGAAAAAAAGTACATTTGGCGGGAAAAAAATAAAAGAACTTAATTGCATGACAGTATAGTTACATGAGAAGCAACTTCTTCACTGACAACATTGTCATCACCCTTAATGAAATGTGGGGCATTACTTAGATGTAAAAAAAGATCTGTAAAATTGGTTCTGGCCTAAAGAGATTCTTTTATATTATCAAGTCCTTTTCTCCTACTATCAGAACAGAAACACTGAAGCCGCTTTTCTGCTATTTTTGATAGGTGTAAGTTGCACAACTGAAGAGCTGGTCTGTCTCAAGCTAGTCAGCTCCAGTGTATTTCTTTTTCCTATGAGTGAAATGATGTTTAACGTTTAAAATGTGACATTGTACAAAAAAAAACAGATGCTGGTAAGGTTGCAGAGAAAAGGGAATGCTTGTACACTGTTGGTGGGAGTATAAATTAGTTCAACCATTGTGGAAGACAGTGTGGCAATTCCTCAAAGACCTAAAAACAGAAATACCATTCAACCCAGCAATCTCGTTACTGGGTATATGCCCAAGGGAATATAAATCATTCTATTATAAGACACATGCATGTGTATCTTCATTGCAGCTCTATTCACATTGCAAAGACACAGAATCAACCAAAATGCCCATCAATGTAGACTGGGTAAAGAAAATATGGTACATATATACCATGGAATACTATGCAGCCATAAAAAAGAATGAGATCATGTCCTTTGCAGCAACATGGATGAAGCTAGAGGTCATTATCCTTAGCAGACTAACACGGGAATAGAAAACCAAATACTACATCTTCTCACAAGCAGGAGCTAAATAATGAGAACACAAGGGCACATAGAGAGGAATAACACTCACTGGGGCCTAATGGAGGGTGGAGGGTTGGAGGAGGGAGAGGATTAGGAAAAATAACCAATGAGTACTAGGCTTAATACCTGGGTGACCAAATAATCTGTAAAACAAACCCCCAGTGACACAGTTTACCTGTATAACAAACCTGCACAAGTGCCCCTGAACTTAAAATTAAAAAAAAAAAAATTTACATTGTACACGTGGGAGAAAAATGGCTAGATGTCCTTCTTACTTAAAACATGAATCCTGGCTGTGCACGGTGGCTCACAGCACTTTAGGAGGCACCAAGGTGGACGGATTGCCTGAGGTCAGGAGTCTGAGACCAGCCTGGCTAACATGGTGAAACCCGTCTCTACTAAAACTACAAAAATTACCCGAGCGTGGTGGCATACACCTGTAGTCCCAGCTACTCGGGAGGCAGGAAGATCGCTTGAACTCAGGAGGCAGAGGTTGCAGTGAGCCGAGATGGTGACACTGCACTCCAGCCTGGGCTACAGAGCAAGACTCCATCTCAAAAAGAAAAAAAAAGAATCCCCTAAGAAGTCTGGCATGCGCTTGTGTCGGGCATGGGAGTTTCTGCCCTGGAGGGTTGGAGGGGCTGTAAAGGATGAGGGCAGTCCTGGCAACCGGAGCAACGAGGGAGAGAATCTTAGTCTTTCTAGACAAGGATGATGGAGGGCCTTTCAATTTTCAAGCAGGCAAATGTAAGTCTCCTTCTTTTCTCAGATTTCCTAGTCTCACTTTGTGGTAGCAGTGGATAGTGCTGCTCACAGTGTGAGCCAAGGAGTACATAAAAGTATATGTGGTTGTCTCTGCAGCCAGTACAAGTTGAATCCATGGCTCTTTCTTTCTCTTGTGGTTACAAAGTGACTAGAGACCCAGATGATAAATAAGGATGTAGACAGAAGGGTGTCTCCATGGAGACCTAGAGCCTGAGCACATGACTGCACTTCCTCTGCTTCGCGGTTGGTGGTTAGCTCTGTATTTTGCATTTCTGTGGAAGACTTCATACCCCTGGTGCTCTGATGGACTTTATGAAAAGAGTAAATTCCCTTTATGGCAACTGCTCTCAAACAGTCCAAAAAATGGGCTGCTAAGATGCCAGCCTGAAAACTGCAGAGCAGTCCTCTCTCCCATCATGGTATGAGTTTCTGTGTTCATCCCCAGGATTCTTGCCAAGTTGGGTGATGGGACGGAGGACCTACAGAGCTGCAATCGTCATGGGGGTGTGTTGGTTTTTACCAAAGGGAAAAGCATTTTTGAAAATGGCTGTGTCTGGAGATTATTATGAATGAAATGCTAACTGAAATTAAGAAATAAATTGTAAGAGTTAATTATGAAACAGATGTCTCATGGAGACAGTTAATCTAATGGAATAGAACTTGAAAAGATAAAATTATTTTTTAAAGACATGACAACTTTTTTGTTTTTAAAATTCTGCTTTTTGGTGGAGCGTAGTGGCTCACACCTGAAATCCCAGCACTTTGGGAGGCTAAGGCAGGCAGATCACTTGAGGTCAGGAGTTTGAGACCACCCTGGCCAACATGGTGAAACCCCTGTCTCTACTAAAAAAAAAAAAATACAAAAATTAGCCAGGCATGGTGGTGTGCACCTGTAAGCCCAGCTACTCGGGAGGCTGAGGCAGAAGAATCACTTGAACCCAGGAGGTGGAAGTTGCAGTGAGCCAAGATCATGCCACTGCACT